>NC_141150.1:16877500-17211500 GCF_053477565.2 Lygodium microphyllum
AGAGAGAGAGAGAGAGAGAGAGAGAGAGAGAGAGAGCCTAGGCCCTATAATGAGAGAGAGAAGGGGGGAGGGGCTTTTAATTAAAAAGGGGAGGGGGAAGAGAAAAGGAGAGATTACATGTGAGAGAAAGGGGAGGGGAGGGGGTTTTAATTAAAAAAGAGAGGTTTGGAAAATGTTGTAGGTTTGGGAAGCCCTCTAGAGGTTCATGGCTCTCCGAACCTACAACCAAAATAATATAATAGTAAGATGGGTATACATGAAGCTTTGGAGGCCAGTACTTGGCATGCACCATGAGATAGAAGAGCTCAAACCTACCAAATTATGTCATTTGTTGTAGTTCAAATAACCATTGGCATACACAAATGTTTGAAAGTCAAGTTTCTTGCACATGCATTACAAAGTCAAAGAATTGCAATCTAAGGCAATGTGTCTCATGCACTAAGAGACTCCTCAATTGATTGACTATTGTTGATTCTAGACCCAATAGTCTTGTTAGACCTTACCTCTTGGTTTCCTTGGGCCTACATGGATGGGACATCTTATATATCAGCACTAAGAAAATGAATAGATTGTTTAACATGATAAAATCTTATGCCAATTTTTATGACCAAATTAAAAATTAACACAAGAGAAAGACAACAAAGCTTAATATATTAAATAGTATACAAACTAGTCTTACATTCTCATGTATCTCTATTCCTATGATGCAACAATATTATTGTTCATATCTCTTTATAAAAGTTCTCCTATATATCTCACCTATTATGTCGACGATGGTGCCTAGTCTCTAAGGGATTGGTGAAAAGCGTACTAGTAAGATCCATTTGCAAAATACCAACCAGATCTATTACAAGAGTTCAATAACATAAAAATAACCAAGATTAATAAAACGTAGCTCAAATACTTAACAAAATTGGCCTCCTAGGTTGCTACGCCTCCTGATTTAATTATTAACAAGCCATATTGCTATCCCAGTTGAAGTCACCATATTGCTTTGGCTTACTATCTATAGATCACTTCTACCACATGCTTCTTCACATCTTTCCATTTCCCCTTGTGATTTATTGAATGCTAAGATTTGTGGAGAAATCTCTTGCTTCATCCTTCTCTTTTTGGTGAAGGCATGGGGTCACGAGCAAGAACCTCTTATTGCCACGGATACATGGGACCTTATAACTTCTTGCTCATTTATTAGTAAACCTTTGCTCCTCAAGAATATCTTATGCACAAGCTTGGTTTTTATAGGCAAGGATGGATTTTTCATTTTAAAGTGTAGGAATCAAACTCTATAATTTACATACCTGATAGAACAAAGCTAAGTAACCAGTACCTTCTTTCCATGCATGTATTGCCTAATGCTAGCTTTATCATTCAAGTCATAATATGCCATACTTTTGTGAGTAGGTGGTGGTGACCCCAAAGAGCTATCTCTTCTCCTTTCTAGTCTTGAGAATCCTCTCCCTCCTACTATGACATCCTTGACTACCACCACTCTCAAGCATGTCTGTCGGCAACCTATGGTTCACATGCTTGAGGGGTTATTGAGAGTGGAGTCATGGCTACTTACAAGATCGAGATGATTGATATACTCAAGATGGTCGAGGGCATCTTGATGGATATCCACAAAAAATGATATGGTTTAGGTATGGTGAAGAGGGGTTCCTCATGGTGATCCGTGGTTGAGATAGTCTAGGGGTGGATGAGAGAAATTAGAATCCCTATGGAAGCCTACAATTGAGATGATCAAGTGATAGAGACATAGTCAAACACCTATGAAGGACAGGAGGCCCCATAGAAAATATTCATCATTGCCATCATCTCTTTTTAATTGGAATTTTGTGATGATGATATTTCCAAAACCTAAAAAAATATGCCGTAATACAATAAGGTACTACATGCATAACAACAATCTTACTTGACTTTTTACACTAAACATAGTCTAGTATAACATAGCTCAGTCTAGCATATTATAGTCCAGCCTAGTGTAGCATAGCCTAGCATTGTATGTCCATATTCTACCATAGCCTATCCTAGCTAAAAAGCTAACCTTAGCTCGAAAGCTCTACTTGATGAGACCTTTCTCACAATATTGTAAGTCCCAAGAAAGATCCCATCCACCCTTCTTCTCTTCCCCTCACCACATTAGTCTAGCTACTTTGATGAGGAGTCAATATCACTAGAAACGACAATCACCCTTGGAGAATTCACCATGGGTAACTTATAGAATCACTAAGTGCAAGGAAGGGGTACTTTTTTCAAGAAGTGTAGAAGCATACACATTAAGGGTAGACCCCCATCAATTTCCCCCTCCAACCTTGAAAGTAAAGGGGGTGGAGGGAGGGGGGGAAGGAGGTAGGGAAAAGGGAGCAGAAAAGCTACTCATGGATCTTTCCCCTGCATGGTTTAGCCAAAGGCATAATGATAGGTGAGTGTCATCTTTCAATCTTTCCATTTCCTTCTAGACTATAAGCTATAGTGAGAGTAACCTTGATCCCCATCCTTAAGGAGAATTCCCTTGCCCCATCCACATACAATTCTCTTCTATCTATAGTCACTTTTCTAATACATCCATAGCAACATATCCTGGATAAGTGCTGATCATGAGAACTCCCTCATAGCAAGGTAAAGAATTGATCTGAGTGTATATCTTCTTGAAAACACTCCTATGCTATAAAAAATGCCATTGTCACACAACTCAGTCCACATGTCAATAGTAGTAAATAGGAAGCATACATTACTTCCAATGTATTGCCAAATGGGTGCCATACATCATGATAGTGAGCCCCATAAGCAAAGTTGATGGATGAGGAAGATTACTACCCTGCAAGATCAGTGTAAATTAGCTCGTTGAATTGATGACTATCCATGGCTACACCATATTATAATGGTTATTGTCTTGTGGCATTCAATGCCTAGAATACCATTTCACAAGGCATTTATTGACTAATGCAATAGACAAAGGGATAGGGAGCATTGATTTGCTCTATTAAAGTGAGCTCTATGAATATCAAAGCTTGTAGAAGAAGATTTTCCCTATTGTCTTGCTATCCTATCTTTTAAGGTCTCAAGCTATCAAAATTAATTTCTCTAATAATTAATCATGTTACAAGGGTAATACTACTCCTCCATAGCCTATCAACTTGAAACCTAGCCTAGCCTAATAGGCCTAACTCTAACCATTGAATCGAAAAGAAATTGCTCTAACTAGAAGAAAAAGGCTGGAAGCCATAGCTTAAACTATGTTAACCTAAGAAACTAGAAATGAAACAATTTCACCAAGTTTTATTGATTAAAATGATAAAAGATCCCTATAATAACACTTTCTCCCCTACTTATAGTTCTTCCCCCAAGACTAACTAGTCCATGTTATTTACAAGGCTAAAAGGCTATTTACAAGGCATGTTTTTCCTACATTACAAGCCATCACGGTGTCAAAAAGCTTTATCCTTAAAGCTCAAAAGATGGGAGAGAATATAATAGATAGAATTTAGAAACCATAGAGCTCAAGTGTTGATGAAAACCCCATAGGTGATTGGTACAAGTGACAACAGTGAGTTTCATGCATGCTGTCCTAATGGGGCTAACAAGAAAAAAGAGTCATAATTCTTGGTAGAAAACTCCGAATTGAGAAAATGAGGTGTCATATCAAAGTACACACTATGAAGTATCACGTCCAATGATGAAAACATGACAGTGATGACTTTTTTAAGGCAATTCATTTAAGAATAATGTTTTTAATACAACAAGCTATATTATAGAGAAAATCTAGTCTTCACTCAACCTTCTTCCCATAGGAAACATGTATAAACCATAAAAACAAAGTACACAAAATCTCGAATGTAGAATTCCTTGTTGCATGTTGAGTTTCCATAAAAGAAATCCTCCTAGATCAAAGGGAATCCCAACATAATGCTCATCAAGAATATGAAAACTATCACCAATCATATGGTTTGTACCACCCAGATCAAAATGGGTATAAATAATCATCTCCATAATATGCATCCAAATAATCCAAATAATCCAAACCATAATATCCATAATATGTATCCATATCATATGCATCCAAATAATCCAAACCATAATATTCGTCCATAGGCTCACTATAAGGTTTCCCAAAGTCTCTAGGACATGAATGATTAGCATAACCATCTACAATCTCAAGAGAATCTTGTGGTTCTTCACTTTGTTTTTCATCTTGTACTTTATGATCCACCACTATGTCACCCTCTTTTGCTTGAGAAGAGTCTTGATCAGGCTCTTCATTATCTTCTTTATGCTCTTCCACTTTCTCATCCTCCTAGTCATTTTCCTCTTCATTGTCCTCTTCCTTAGCTTCTTGCTCTACATCATCATCATCATCATCATTATCTTCTTCATTTTCCTTCCTTCTCTTCACATTCTTTATGATTAAGCTCTAAAATGATCAATACCTTTGTTGGGGGTAAAGGCGCATGTGCCTAGCCGCCTGTGTATTAGTTACACTAAAACAGTGCCTGCATACCCGCACACTTGTACACTGCAGGTGCTGAGTGCCCATCACTGTCACTTCATTCTTTATTAATTTAGTGACATTTGAAGAAAGGGAAGGACGATCACACATTGTGACTGTTGGAGCTCACACATCTTGTGTCTCTCTCTCTCTCTCTTGCTCTTGCTCCTTCCACCATAGCTCTTGCTTTCGCTCCATGCTTCCACTTCAGGACTCCCTCCCTTCAACTAGTATCAGAGTCATCTTCCCTAAGAGTGTGAGCCTAACTTGGCATTGCTTTAGCTTGTGGAGAAAAGCTTTAGCTCACAGTTTTAATGGCAACCATGGATTCTTCAGCCCGAGGTATGCATTGAGCCTTATCTCCTACCTGGCTTATTCCCTCTCTTTTGCCACTTTTTCATGGGCATTACTTGGCTCCTTTGAGCACCTTAGAGTGATTCCAAAGCTTCAACACCAACATTAGGAGCAACAATAGTGGCAACCACACCAGCGTCAATTGTACCATTTACTACCCCCTCCTTCCTGAACAACCCGCCTCATTCTCCAACTCTCTTAGCACTCCATCCGACTCTTTGCAATCATTGAAAATTCTCCAACATCTCTGGCATGAGTTTGGGCATCCATTGGAGCTCCTGCGATCAACCATTAATTTGTAGTTTGTGATAGTTTGCTATCATACAATTCAGGACAACACTTATTCATTGTCTGGAGGTCACTTATGCTTTTTGGGATGCCTATTTGAAGTCGGATCATATGAGGATGTTATGCCAGTGTATTGGAATGATTTGGGAATGATTTGAGTACTCTTTTTCTTAGTTTTATAGAGGATTTTTACTGTCATAGTAAGTATGGTTGAATGCTATTTTATCAGTGAAAGCATATGCCTATTGCTCATGTGGGTGCTTACCGATCATTCTAAGTGATGTACTGATGTTTATGGTTCATGTAACATGATTTGTTATGCTTCTTGATTTATTTTGAGCTGAGATTGGAGCTTTAAATCTTGACATTGATTGCCATTCACTATTATATATGGTTATTTGATGCTCTAGTAAGAGCTCTATAAGAAACTTGGATCATATGCTCTCGGATGTATGCTACTTGGATCTTTGATGTATAGATGCCTTCCACATGATGTTTTGAGATTTTTTTGCTTGTCTAGTATTCAACTCTCATTCTAGTGGGAGTGAATTCTTGACATTTGGAGATTATATTGAACTTTTGGTTATGCAGTTGAGCTTGAGGGTCTTATAGTGAGACTGTGGGACTTGGTGACATGTAGTATTCTTATCATGCTTTATGTACATAGTTAATTCTTAGTGGGATGCTTTGACATTACTTTTGGGCTAGCACCTATCTCTATTACGATGTTATGAGTGATGTATACATCTTTGTTGGTTATGTATTGAGGTTTCATTACATTGCTTAGTCCATTGTGCCTCTAGTAGTTGGTCTCTTCTGTTACCCGTGAGGCCCACTCTATGCATGATGGTTATGCTATGAGATTTATCTCAATATAACGAATTGATTCTTTGAAACTTTTTGATGCCAGTCACATATTCACTCACTGCTACTTGGAGCTATTCCCTAGCCGGCGCAGTTTGTCTTATATCAATGATTATCCCTCTTTGGCATTGATCTATTATTGATGCACTTCATCTTCAACATGCTATAATTGCAATTTACTGCACTATTTATGCTAGTCACTTTTATTTGATAGTTCTTTGCATTGAGTTTGTGAACAATTCATTATTTGGTTAGTACTCCTTGTTTTCTACTTGATCTGGCAGTGGTTTTAGGATTGTTTGTAGTAATCATAGTAGCCTATTTTGACAATTTGTAGACGATATACATATAGTAACTTCCCCAAGATTCAAGGGCACTCTTCTTCCCTTTTTTCTCGTAGTTACATTGCCGTAATCATGGGATACCTTTCATACTACTATGTGTGCCCACATACCTACTATTGATGGGTTACAGTTGCAGGATGTAGAGGGTGCACTCTTGAATGCAGAGGTTGACAAGAATAATATCAATACTTCTCGCATCTCTCATGCTTTGATAGTTAGAGACAATAATGGTAGGGTGAGTAATGATCATAATGGTAGAGACTCTCATCAGTCTCGCTCTCAGTCATGTGGATAGTCTCGTAGTAAGTCCCATACCCATTTTTATCCACTTAACCCTAGTACACACTAGCATGTTAGGGAACTATCATGAGTGCATATGTGCACTTGATATCACAATGTCTAGCACATGTTGTAATGGGCACGAGAAGTGCTCTTTGAGAGTGATGATATTGCTTTCACAACTTACACAAGAAGAAGTTGAAAGAGAAGTTGAACTAGAACTTTATTGTGAGGACAACTTGATTGCAAAAGGACTTGGTTACAAGAAAAGGCTCACAAGAGTGTGACCCGATTATGGTAAGACTCAATACAAGATAAGACTAGAACAAGACAAGAATTGGAAGAGGATTTACCTCATAATAGCCTCACAAGTGGTGTTGGCAAGGCTAAAGGGGTTATAGCCCATGATACCTATTTATACCATAGCATAGGGGGGTTAAGGGGAACACATGTTATCACAAGAGGATGCCACATGGCATAACATGAACATTAACACATGGCATGCCATGTAGGTGATTACCTTGTACTACCAAAAGTTTAAAGAGCCTTATCCAAAATCCAAATATAAATTGGGAATCATAATCATGCATAATATCATCAGGTAACCCATGGTGCTCATATATCTATTTCAAGAAGAGCCTTGTTGTCCCTTCTCCATTGATACTCTTGGTTGTTGGGATAAAGCATGCCATTTTTGTGAATCAATCCACCACCACCGGTAAGATAGAATCATACCTTTTGGAAGAAGGTAGTTCAATAATGAAGTCCATGGATAAGGATGAGCATGGCTTACTTGGAATAGATAATGATTGAAGAAGGCCATGGGGTTGATGATAAGGAATTCTAGCTTGATTGCATGTATCACAAGAACGTACAACATCTTTGCCTAGTTTTCACATTTTTGGCTACCAAAAATCCCTCAAAACAAGCTCGATTGTCATATTAAACCCAAAATTCCTTGTTTAGGAGAGATCATGTCTCTTCTTGTGAGTATATTCAATTACAAAAGGACTAGGAGGAATGTAGAGGAGCCCTTTATAGTAGAGCAGCCCATCAATATTCTAAAAATCCATTTGAGTTTGTTCTTGGCCTTAATGTAGTTACCTCCTTATATCCTTGGTGAATGAGTCCCTTCTTGACCTTTGATCCAGTCAAATCCACTGGGATCGTCCTAAATTTCCGGGTTCCTAAAATCAGATGGATCTCCTAGTAGCTAGCTAGCATCAATAATTTTAAGTTCCCACTTTTATAGGATTACTCGATCGCGGACTAGCCATTGCACTTAATTCAAAGAGAATGGGAGACGGAGGGGAGTGTGGTACGTTAATTCTCCTGCCCATAAGGCAAAATCCCATCCCAGCCCCCTAAAACAATGCAATCTGTTCTACCTAACGACTAGTTAGTCAATTTATCATATTCCTATTTCTATTGCCGATTTAGAAAAGCTCCCAGCTAACCGAGACCACCCTACCATTGGACAGACCCGTTGGGGGTTATGCCCATCCGCTTTCCTAATTTTATGATGGGATTATCTTTATTTTTTAATTACCTACAACACATTTATTGGAACATATACAACCATCTTCCTTAATTATTTTGTTAAATCACATGTTCCTTCACGTAATTTATCTCACAGACATACATACAATTCAAACAATCCTTGAATAAAGCAAACTTGTTTATTATATTGGGAGTTCATTACAATTTCCATCTTTTCGACCCTGCGGAAGATACATAGAATTCCACAAGGGTATTCTGCCCACCAAGATTCCACCCTTATAACTAGTATTTAGGGTTCCAGGATACCATCCTAGGTCATGAAGGGGCTTGCCAGATTCTAGAAACAATGCAGGATTTGTAGCTAGAGACCCCTTTGGCACCCACATTTCCTATTGCCGGAGACTATCCCTAACTGACGGACCTTTCGCTAACGGAGCTAGTCTAAGCCTCTCAAAGTGATAACTATGACCCCCTTGGAGTAGGGTCTCACTGCTAGCTTGGGGGTAGCCCAACACGATCCTTTCTTTTATTCTGTTTGTCAATAATTTCAATTAGAGATTTAGATTCTAGCAAACACAAATAGTCCTTTCAAAAGTATATCAAATGATACAATGACAATCACACCATCGTGCAATTCAAAACTTCACATAGCTAAGGTAGACCTTACATTCTAATGAGGATTCTCCTCCCCATAAAGAAGTGTTGAATACATCTCTTATAACATGTTAAGCAAGGCATGAATTTTCCATTTGGGCTATCTTACCCAACATAAACGTAATTCCTTAAGGAAATACATTGTGCCAATAACTCAACGAGATGACTTATAGGACTCTTAAATAGACATTCAGTTAATTTCATAACAAGTGTTAATCAACACTTAACCTTATTGCATTTTACCATAACTATATTGAATGCGCATAAATACATATGTACAATAACCTTCATCAATTATTTCTAACATGATTCTATGATTTAGAATCTCAATTAATCTAGTTGCAATTCATAACAAATAATCATTTATGCTTGTACTAGTATGATTTCTAGAAGAAGTTATCAATTTGTGTAAGTGAAAAATATGGAATCTAATATTTTATGTATCTTATGTAGCAAAATAATAATCTAGTAATAAATAACCTAGTTTGGCAGCATGACAGCATTGGGAATTTTGTCTTTGTTCGCGCTTGCATTAGCCACACCTGATGTTTCGTTGGTAGTGGCAAATTCGGCAACCTCGGGCACTCCCGTATCTTTGGTGATACCTGTTGCTTGACTAGTGGTGGTGGTTCCCATGATCTTTCCACTTTGTCCCTTTAGAGCCATCGTTCATGAGTGGTTTGAGAGATAGGAAAGGTGGAATACATTTGAGATGAGAGAGTGTAAGAGAATATGGATTAGTCGAAAATCGAGACAGGGGACTCCCTCGCAACCTCCAGGGGTAATTCCCCCCCTCTCTCTCTCTCTCAAGCTCCTTCTCGCACCTCTTAGAGGGGTATCCTTCTACCTCTCTCTCTCTCTAACTCTCTCACACAGCCTCTTGAGGTCTCCTTGTGTCTCCCTAACTACTCCCCATGCCTCTTATTTATAGTGAATTAGAGAAGAAGGGTTGTGGCTGAGAAGTGGAGCCCTTTGTGGAAGGGATCTTGGAAAAATCAGTGATCTGATGGTTCCGTTCGCTCCGAAAGGGGGGTAAAACTTCAAGACACTTGATTAAAAAACTTTCAGTTCTCTCCTTCTTCTCCCTATTCGAAGTGTTGTTTTTTGTCTATAGATTGCGATCGCGGCGCGCGCGATTTCGCCAATCTCTTTGATGCTAAGAGGCATATTCCACAGTGGATTCCATGAGGTTTTTTAGTGGATTCCGTAAAACTATATTTATTTACTGAGGCTCGTACACAAGGTGGATTCCTTATGCAAGAAGTTGACAGGGACGCATGTCCTTTTTGGGCGTCAGATTAATTTAATGTGCACGTGGGTGATTCCACAATGAGTGATTCTACGAAGTACATATTTAAATTAATGGACGTTTGTGAGTTTAGAGTGCACTTGTATTAAATTAAGGTTAGGACGGAGTTCCAACCTATTTATTTATTTTGTGGCTAAAGACTGCTAGGTATTCACTTTTGTGGGTTTTATCTTATTATTTTCTAACAATTGTGAATGCTTTAGTTAATGTGTAGAGCAGGAAATGGTGGCGTTGGGAAAACACTGGGCAATGGCGTGTATTCAAATTACCTAGAAGAATTATTATTTTTTATGGGCGCACGCCTTATCATTAAATGCATGGCACTAATATTTATTTAGATACACTTATTTATTAAAGTGTTTGAGTAATATTTATTATTTTATATGCACATAGGTGAGCCGGTTTAAATATTTCATTATTGGATATTGTATTTGGACACATCTCGACTTTTTCGGGATGCCCAAAAGCTTTATTCTAAGCAAACATAAAAGCTAAAAGCATGTTAATTGTAAATTGGGCTATTTTTGCGCTTGGAGATTAATAAATTTATAAATGCATGCCTTGTGAAGTGCTGACACAAGACATGGGGGGAGATTATATCCAATTTGTCTTTTTGTCTCATGTCATGCAAATCTTTCTTCTTGCTTTATGAGCTTTTGTAGAGTTCTTTGTTCGACCTTTCGGAGTTCACTATGCATGCATACATCATCCGATTTGCGCACCAGTGGTATCAAAGCAAAGCTAAGATGAAGGGCTTCCAACCGCTTACCATCTCGCATGAAGATAAAGCTCTTAGAACGAAGGGGCTCTACAGGAAACCATTAATAGCAGCGCATTCCTGGTGGTGAAGAACCCCCTACTGTGCTGTCAGATTGTGAAGGACCACTTTTAGGAAGCGGAGGACCACATCCCAAGCTCCTTTGCAAGTTGCCTTGTTGGCAGAGAAGCAGTGGATCAAGTTGGAGGTTAAAAAGATTAATAAGCTTAAAAAGAAGCTTAAGCTCCAAAAATCCAACAAATGTGACAGTAGGATGTACTCATCGCCGACGACGTCATCAAAGAGTCGTCGTCATCGTGCGTGCTGCCAAAAGACTTATTGAAGCTTTTTCTTTAAAAGCTTAAAGCTAAGATTTACTAAAGATTAAAGATTTCAAGCTTAAATCTCCTGCCTAGCGAGTGTTCACATCAAACTCTTCCCGAACCACTCCTGAAAACTTCAATAAGCCTCTGTTCACACTTGCAATTTGACAACGTCGATTCTAGCAAGAAGATTGTCACACACATATAATACGGGAGAAGATCATCATCAATTATCATACCCACAAAAGAAGCAAGATTGCAAAAGCCATTTTTTAAAAAAAAAGCAAGCCTTGTAAACCCAAATTTAAGCTACGCTCATCCTGTTAATGAGATTTCGAGTGTGTGAGGTTGCTTGAGATTTTGCAGGATGTCCGATCAAAACATGGAAGATTTTATGACCGAAGGTAATTTTTCAGAGCCGACTTTGGAGCAAAAATTAGACCTAATTATGATGCAACTTCCAGAAGAGTGAAGAGCATGTCAAAATTTGCAAGCACAGTTGGCTACACTTCAATGATCCATTGTCGATCAAGAGGGAGAACAACCCAAAGATGTTATTTGACATACGATTGACACAACACTCGATGCACAGTCTCTCAGGAAAGAAGCCAAGATAAGTAAAATAAATTTCAAATTCCGTACTTTTAATTGACAACGTGATGGAAAAACTGTTCTTGCTTTTATCAATCAGTTTGATGATTATTTCCATGAAGAGCAGTATGCTGAAAAAGATAAACTCAAATGCGTCACTAACCATTTAGCAGATAGAGCATCATTATGATGGACTTTTGTCCGCAAGAGTATTAATTATCCCACTACTTGGGAGGCCTTTCAAAAGAAAAATTTGAAAAATTTTCTTCCACCTCAATTCCATGAAAAAGCAATCAAATAGTGGGATATTCTGCAACAAAGAGATCGTGAATCCATTCCGCAATACACTGAGCGTTTCTAGAGTTCCTTACTACAAATTCGAATGCTTGAAGATGTTCTTGAGGCGATCCACAAGCGCAAATATATGTTCGGTTTGCTTGGTCACTTCTATGTGAAAGTGAACATGTTCAAGCCAAAGACTTTGAAGGATACGATTTCTTTAGCGCATGATGATGAAGACAAAATTCGTGGACGAGAAAAGTGACCGTAGCAATTATCTTTGGTACAAAGCAATTCAATTCTAGCTTCCAAAGATTCAATCAAAATCACTTTGTTCATTCTTCTTTCCGTAAACCTTGGACTCGACCCTCTGCTTTACCATCAAACACAAATTCAAACCAACCAAATCCCAACATACCCAAATTTCCAACCATTACCAATAATGTTTCCAAAGAAAAGTCTATAGTTTGCTACAAGTGCCATCAACCTGGACACTTAGCAGTGAACTGTCAATCAAGAAGCCAACTTTTAAAATCAACTACTTGGGAGCGACAAAAGACGAAGACTATGAAGATATGCCAGACTTCACTGAAGATGATGATAATATCGACGATGCTTCAGATACTTTACCAGGTTTGCCAAATCCTCATTCATTATTAATGATGAAATTTTTTGTGCATGGTCAAGAAAAAATTGTTTTGCATGATGATGGGAGCACACATGATTTTATTTCTGCAAAATTGTTAAAAGAGTTGAATTTACCTACTATTCCAAATCATTATCGTATAAAGACTGCATTCTTAGGCACTAGATACAATGGTATACCAAGAAGTTCATGATTTAGAAATTAAAATTGGCAATTATGTTGAGCGTAAAAATTTCTTGATTGTGCCTTTGCAAGCTAGTGATATTATTTTAGGAATGCCTTGGCATTACAAATATAATACTGACATAGATTATTTCACACATTCCATGAAAATTCATCTTAATGAAAAATAATCATATTAAATGGATTACACACTTTTGATAACTTTTCATTGCTTAGTCGTATATAGACTTAACGTGCATTGAGAAAAGCTAGCAAATCATACTTAGTATGGGTGAATAAAATTGAAGCTAAGGAAAATCGGATGCATCCTAGGCATGCACAATTTCTTTCACAATTTAAAGGTTGTTTTGCTAATGACCTACCCCTTGGTTTAACACCTACATGTCCTGAAGACCATAAAATAGATTTAATCCCTAGTTCTCAACCACCATGTAAAGTACCTTATAGACACAATCAGATTGAATAGAAAGAAATCCAAGCCCAAGTTGAAGAACTAAACTGAGGACTCATTAGGCCCAGTAGTTCTCCTTTTGTGCACCTCTCCTATTAGTTAAGAACAAAAATAATACCTATAGGATGTACATTGACTATTGTGCCTTAAACGAGATCACTGTTAAGAATATGTATCCGATCCCTAGGATAGATGATCTCATGGATAAACTACAAGGAGCCATTATTTTTAGCAAGATAGATCTCAAATATGGATATCATCAAGTACGATTGGATACACTTGACATTTTCAAGACTCCATTTCAAACTCAATTTGATCATTATGAATTCCTTGTTATGCCTTTCGGTTTGACTAATGTAGCAACTACATTCAATCAAATGATGAATCATATATTTTTGAATTATCAAAAGTGTGTCATTGTTTTCTTTGATGATATATTGGTTTTTAGTAAGAATTAGAGCGAACACTGTGAACATTTATCTTTGGTTTTCAAATTATTGAAAGAGAATCAATTGTATGCTAACCTTGACAAGAGTGAATTTTTCCAAACCCACATTGAATACTTAGGTCATATCGTTTCTTCTAATGGTATTCATGTTGATCCTAAAAAGATAGAGGCAAGTTTGAATTGCCAATCCCTAAAAATGTACATGAGTTATGTTCTTTCTTAGGTCTTGCCAGCTTTTATAGAAAATTTGTGAGAAATTTTTCATTGCTTGCATTACGTTTAACGAAATTATTAAATAAAGGTATTGTATATCATTGGTTTGATAATCAGCAAAAGTTTTTTTATTTACTGAAACATGCTTCAACACATACACCTGTTTTGCAATTACTTGATTTTAATTAACCATTCTTTCTAGTAGTCTCACTGATGCTAGCGGATCAGGAATAGGAGATGTCCTTATGCAAGATTCACATCCCATAGCCTGTTCTAGGTGCAAAATTAAACCCTCCGAACTGAAATATTCTATTTATGATAAGGAATTGTTAACCGTAGTTCAAGTCTTATGTCAATGGAAACACTATCTAATGGGATCCAAATTTATGATCAAAACTAACCAACAAATATCTTCTTAGTCAACCACAAATCTCTGACTGTCATATCAAATGGGCTACTTTCATTCAAATTTTCCATCCACTTATCCAATATCAACCCGGAAGAGAGAATGTTGTTGCCAATGCATTGAGTAGAAGACCAAGTATCCATAATATTTTAGTTCTATCTTTTGATTCCCTTATTCCTATAAAGGATATCTATAACCATGACCTCAATTTTCAAGCTGATTGGAACAAATTAGTTACTAATAACTTAATTCCAATTGATTCTTTGTTTTATTCTGATGGATTTATGTTTTATGAGAAAAGATTGTGTGTCACTGTTCCATTTAGATAATTTGTGTTGCACAAAATTCATTGTCCTCCATATTAAGGCCATAGATGTATTATTTCCACTTTAAGAACATTGGTTGAAGATTTTACTAGTCACAAATGGAATCTGATGTTTCTAATTTCGTTTTTGAGTGTTTCAACGAGTCAAGAGACTAAGAACATATTTCAATGGATTTTATAACTAGTTTTCCTAACACACAAACTCATCATGATATGATTTGGACTATCGTAGATTGATTTAGCAAACAAGCATATTTTCTACCATGCAAGAAAACTTTAACTGCATCTCAAGCTGCACAATTGTTTTTTAAGAATATTTTTACTAACCATGGTTACCAAAAGTTATTATTTTTTATTGTGATTCTAGATTTTGCAATAATTTTTGGACTATTTTGTTTGCTAATTTAGGTACTAAGATTTATTTTTTATTTGCATTTGATCATAAAACCAATGGGCATACAGAAGCTACTAACAGTACAATTCTAGATATTTTGCATGGATACATAATTTCAAAACCACAAACATGGGATACACAATTGCATCTACTTTAATTTGCATACAATAATACACCACACACAACTACACAAAAAGCACCTTTTGAAATCATTTATGGACATAGATTGCCTACATCTATTACATAATTAATTGTCCAAAAAAGTTAAAGTTGTTGATGATATTGCCAATACGCATGCTACTATTTTTATTGAAGTTAAATACATGATTGTGAAAGCCCAGCAATCATACACTAAACAAGCTAATAAGATAAGAAAAGCCATGAGTTTCAATCTTGATGATTATGTTTGGTTATGCATTGAAAAAAGAAGATTGCAAAGTGTTGAGAAACACCCTGTTGTTAAGTTAGCACCTAGATTTTATGGACCTTTCAAAATAATTCACAAGGTCAATGACAATGCATTCAAATTAGAACTACCCCAACATTGGAAAATCCATAATACTTTTTATATCAGTTTATTACGACCTTTTAGAGGCCAATTACCTATTCACTTTGTCTATGAAAACCATCTTTTGTTAGAAGAAGAAATTGAAATACTTGAACCTGAAACTATTTTAGACATTAACTTTATGACCACTAGAACTGACCAAAGATATTCTAGATATTTGGCTAAGTTTAAAAATCATCCCGTTGAAGAGGCCCAATGGATGCACGCCTACCACCTAAGTGCTTACCCCTCATTGCTCGCTCTACATTGAGCTAATAGCAATTGAGAACAATTGCTATCCCACCCCGAGGGTATGATGCCAGGAGGCATATTCCATGATGGATTCCGTGAGGATTTTCAGTGGATTCTGTAAAACTATATTTATTTTTCGGGGCTCGTATACAAGGTGGATTCCTTGTACGAGAAGTTGACGGGAACACCTGTCCTTTTCAGGCATTAAATTAATTTAATGTGCACGTGGGTGATTCCACAGTGGGTGATTCTGCAAAATACATATTTAAATTAATGGATTTTTATGAGTTTAGAGTGCACTCATATTAAATTAAGGTTAGGACAAAGTTTCAACCTATTTATTTATTTTGTAGCTGAAGACTGCTAGGAATTCACTTTTGTGGGTTTTATCTTATTATTTTCTAACAATTGTGAATGCTTCAGTTGATGTGTAGAGCAGGCAGCGGTGGCATTGGGAAGAACCGGGCGATGGTGTGTATTATAATTACCTAGAAGAATTATTATTTTTGATGGACACGTGCCTTATCATTAAAGGCGTGGTGCTAATATTTATTTAGGCATACTTATTTATTAAAGTATTTGATAAACATTTATTATTTTGTATGTGCATAGGTGAGCCGGTTTAAATATTTCTTTATTGGACATTGTATTTGGCCACAACCTGACTTTTTGGATGCCCAAATGCTTAATTCTTTATTTAGGCAAAAGCAAATACAAAAGCTAAAAATTGGGCTATTTTTGAGCTTGGAGATTAATAAATTTATAAATACGTACCTTGTGAAGCACTGACACAAGGCATGGGGGGAGATTATACCCAATTTGTCTTTTTGTCTCATGTCGTGCAAATATTTCCTCTTGCTTTATGAGCTTTTGTAGAGTTCTTTGTTCTTGGGGACCTTTTGGAGTTCACTATTCGTGCATACAACATCCGATTTGCGCACCGCTTTCTCTCTCTCTCTCTTTAATTTTTATAAAATCTCCAAAACTAACTAAGATATCACTTGGTTTTTAAATAAAAATGGCATCCAGTTCTAAAAATCTCCATATCTTTTTAGGATAATATCTAAACTATCTAGAATATGCTAGTTTTGCCCAAAAATCTAATATTTTTGGACCATCCATACTATACATATTAACAGTAGTGATTAATATAGCTCATAACTCTTGTTCACGTTGTAACTTCCGTGAATGGTGGCTACGGTCCTTGTCAATCCGAGAAAAAACGTTAGATTACGACCCTCGGTTTTATTTATTTATTTATTTTTAATGTTAATTAGTTATTAACATTAGTTTACTTTAGTTAGTAACCTTACTAACTTATTAATTGACTAGCTAACTTTTGAACTAACCAATTAACTTTTATTGTGTGGAAATATTACAAGCACTTTCCATGCCCATAATCGTTTGACAAGACTCTCCTACCGCAATCTTGCCTAATTGTGCTGGAGTCTGTGATGGACGTTATTATTTCTTATTTACAAAGCATTTAGCAAAAAATCCAAGAGCTTTAAGAAAGTAATGCAAAGCAACCATAAGCTTTGGGCTTAGCTGTGCAGGACCTACAATGACAACTTTAAGAAATTCAAGAGACAAGCCTATATTAGGCTAGAGGTCCGTCAGCTTTATTACTAGCATCCTTCATGATCAACATAGAAAAGAAGAAAAGGTCAATCTTCCAAAGAAATTTGATGGCAAAGGTCAAAATTTAGAGGTTTTCTCTAGCAAGTATGATTACTTATACATATACAACTAGATCGTTACCCAATCGATGCTACTCGGATCAACCCCATAGGAACTCTTCTCTCACGCACAACTCTCTCTTGCTTTGCCTCCTTACTTAATAAGGAATTCGCATTGCTATATAATTTTGAGGTCTTCGTACAAGAGTTATTTGCCACATTTGGAGAAGTAGACTAAGCAAGAGTAGTTGAAACAAAGATTAGAAATCTATACTAAGGGAGGTCAAGACCTACCTTGATATATGCATCAGAATTTTGGCAACTCACATGCAATTTAATAAGGGGTGAGGATTGTCTTAATTGTCACTTCCATTGGGGGTTGAAATATGATGTTAAAAATCTTTTGCTCACTATACCAAAGGTGCATACATTGAGTGAATTCATCTCTCGAGCAATTGAATGTGACAACCACCTATTTGAGGAAAAACAAAAAAGATGGCAACTTAGCTACTTTGAATTCAAGAATGAGGAAGACTTTTGAAGACCCAACCACCCAAGAAGTCCAAGTATCTAAGGTAGAGCCTACGAAAATTGATATGATGTGGTTCCAACTATTGAAAGCTCAAGAAAATCACAAGTGGCACATTAATGGATTATGTATGTATTGTGGCTAGTCAATACACATAGTTAAATATTATCCTAACAAAGGAAGGATGAATATTCATGGTGCCACTACTACATCACTATTGAGAAGTATTGATGTTTAGCCTTAGTAAAGACAAGGAAAGGATTCAAGAAACCTAAAAGAAGGTCTCTTATCTAAAAAGACTCTCCTACCATAATCTTGCCTAGTCATGCTAGAGTATGTGATGGAAGTTATCATTGCTTATTTACAAAGCATCTAGCAAAAAATCCAAGAGCTTTAAGAAAGTAATGCAAGGCAACCATAAGCTTTGGGCTTAGCTGTGCAAGACCTACAATGACAACTTTAAGAAATTCAAGAGACAAGCCTATATCGGGCTAGAGGTCCATCAGCTTTATTACTAGCATCCTTCATGATCAACATAGAAAAGAAACAAAGGTCAATCTTCCAAAGAAATTTGATGGAAAAGGTCAAAATTTATAGGTTTTCTCTAGCAAGTATGATTATTTATACATATACAACTAGATCAACCCCATAGGAACTCTTCTCTCAGGTACAGCTCTCTCTTGGTTTGCCTCCTTACTTAAAGGAATTTTCATTGCTATATAATTTTGAGGTCTTCAAACAAGATTTATTTGCCACATTTGGAGAAGTAGACTAAGCAAGAGTAGTTGAAACAAAGATTAGAAATCTATACTAAGGGAGGTCAAGACCTACCTTGATATATGCATCAGAATTTTGGCAACTCACATGCACTTTGAAAAGGGATGAGGATTTTATTAATTTTCAATTCCATTGGGGGTTCAAAGATTATGTTAAACATATTTTTCTCACTATACCAAAGGTGCATACATTGAGTAAATTTATCTCTCAAGAAATTGAATGTGACAACCACCTATTTGAGGAAAAACAAAAAAGATGGCAACTTAGCTACTTTGAATTCAAGCATGAGGAAGACTTTTGAAGACCCAACCACCCAAGAAGTCCAAGTATCTAAGGTAGAGACTATGAAAGTGATATGATGTGGTTCCAACTATTGAAAGCTCAAGAAAATCACAAGTGGCACATTAATGGATTATGTATGTATTGTGGTTAGTCGAGACACATAGTTAAATATTATCCTAATGATAATTAAACTAGTGCAAGGTTTTCATCTAGGGAACTTGGCATACAAGTGTGTGATCCCACACTCGGTGCATTTTAGGTCGGACTTCTCTTGATTGGCTTGCTTCCTTTTGGGGCATCATGATGGGCGATGGGTTCTTGGTTCTGTTCTCCTGGACCTCTATATCTTTCCCTGCCCAATGCCATGACCGGCACTGGTTTGAAATCCGTCAAGATGGTATTTCCCTCTTCATCATATGAGATATAGGGTTTACATATGCTTTGTCCTCATTCGGCTCCTCTACGCAATGTATTAGAGCATCACTTGGTGGATGGGTCATGTGGTCTAGGTATCCATGTGGGGTTGATGTCCATCCTAGGGTCAGCTAGCTTTGAATCATTGGGCATTGGGAGAGCTAGTGGAGCCCCCCTTTCGAAAGGTTGTGATATAATCCCTAGGTAGTAAGGTTGATTGTATGGCTGTGAGTACGACAATCACATCAGTAATTGGCAATGCATTCCATCATGGCCAAATCTACCACAATTGGCATAGGGTCTAGATCTAGGATCCATGCCCTCAACCAAAAGATGGTTTCCTCCACAATGCACACATTGCACATGAGGTTCTATGGGACTTCTCATCATCTCTGGAAGCGTAGTCAACTCTAGCTTCACGTTTGCCAGCTCCTAGCTCTGGTCGACACTCCTACTAGCTCTCATCAACACTCTTTTCTTTGTCTTGGGTGCTCTGGTGGGATCTTTCACTAACGATCCTAGTTCTTTCTGAGATTCTACAGGCAATGCTATCTGAGGTTGTGGGTCTTGAGCTCCTCTCCTTGAGTAGGTCATCACTTGCATGGCTTCTTCCAAGACCCTAGCTAGCACATCCCTTTGAGTAGGTCATCACTTGCATGGCTTCTTTGAAGACCCTAGCTAGCACATCCCTTTGTAGGATTGAATTGCTCACCAAGGCCTTGTAAAGATCTTTGCTTCGGATTCCACTTATGAACATAGTGGAGACCGCTCATTCGCTAGGTCACTCTGCGGTCGGCTAGGATTTCCTCAAAGAGACTTTGCACATGAGTGACATAGTCTCAGATATCCTCCTTGTCCTTTTGATTGAAGTTCATCAACTTGACGATGAGGTTGTTAGAATATCTCACCTCAGAGGATCTCTTAATGAAGAGACTCTTGAGGTTATTGAACTCATTGTGTTTGACATTGTCTAGACTAATGTACCACGTCCATCCTTTGTCTCCTAGGAAAATTTTGAAATCTTGTGCACATTGAGCAAGGTCCGTGAGGTCATTAGCCTTGCATACTTGCTCAAATTTCTGCATAAAGTTATACGGGTCATTGTCACGTGGCTGATACTTGTCGAGTTGCTTAGCAGCCACCACCATAGGTATCTTAGTCTGGCTCCTAGAGTTCAGGGTGATTCCTAGTCCTGCTAGCAACATAGTCACTAGAGTTGTTTCGCTTTGCACTTTGCAGTTGTGTTTTCTCTGCACTTCGTGAGAAGCTCTCTTAGCGTAAGATCAACCTCTAAGGATCTCTCCCTCTTAGCATTTAGTCTTTTCTTGGCTCTATTGGCAAGAGCTAAGACACATTGGATCTCACGCATTTCTATGTCTTGTCTCAACTTTTGAGCTCGTTGCTCTCAATTGTAAGCGGCCATGCTTTGCAGTGCTTTCCTTACCAACCTTCTCTCCTCTTCTAGATTGGCTATGATGTCTGCACTAGTCTACCGTGATGCTCTATTTTGGTTTGCAGGTCATACCAGGTCATTAATTTACTAGGTGCCAACTAGGAAGGGTGTCGACTAGGAATTCTCCCAAGTCAAGCACGTCATTTTTTGGGTTGGTGTTGGCTCCTAGCATATGTTTGACTTCTTGAGCAACTAGGGCATCAATCAAATTGATCAAGATAGGTAGAGCCATGTCCCTAATTGTGCATGTTGCTCTTACTCCCTAAACAACTTGATGATTCAAGTCTCTAAGTATTCGATGATTGGGCTCATTGGCCGTTGTTCAATGTTTGGGGGTCTCCTCATACTAGTGGGTTCATTCAGCAGCTTATCTTATCTTAGGTGAATTCCTTGTTATTAAAAACAATTCTCAATGTTACGAGCACTCAGATACTAGTGGTGTGCTCCTCAAAGTGTGTTGTGCAAAATCATGCTTTCAACTTTTCTGTGCACGTCAAATGTTCAATTGATGCAGTGTGCAAATCCAATGAAAACAAGACAATGCAACATACACTTTTTCTAATTATTTCGTGTGTCTAAAAATCAATCTAGCTGGTTTGTTTTGGTCTCTACAATGTCCTAGATGTGTGATCTGAGGGGTAGTAGGTTTGGTCAATCAGTCTGGGTCTCTATTGGGACACGAGACTGAGGGCAGTGGTTGAGATCGTTCTTGGACTGTCGGATCTCAACACTTAATCAATCAACTCTTGCCATGTTTACTCACCTAGGGATCTATTAGGGTGTCATATAGCTAGGGCTTGGCCTCTACATGGTCTAGTGAGATCAGAGTTTGTCAAAATTTGATGTTCAACTTTCCCATCCGATTTGCAGGTTTTTTCATCCGATTCTTAAAATCGAATGCTCCATGTCCACATTTGAGTCTGAGTGACCGTTCGATTTTTGGAGCCATCCGAGTCTGAGTCGAGTGTCCAATTTTTGGGGTCATCCACTAGCCAGAATTGTCTAATCAGACGATCCATTTGCGTTTGATTTTGAAAATCAGACGACTTTGAGGTAGTTGGATGGTTCGATTCTGGGAATCGAACGGTCCAAAAGTGGCGACAAAAGTTCTAGAATTATGAAAATCTTACCAAATCTCGCACCTGCCAAGATCAATCTTTCAACTATGATCATGGAAGCAATTAACCAACACAAAGGCACACTTTGAGCTTACATGTGGGGTTCGAAAGCATGGTGGTAAAGATTTCAAAAGCACAAAATGGTTTCTAGTCCTATAGCTCTCTCTCTCTCTCACTCTCAAACTCTTTTCCTCAACTCAAAAATGACAAATGATCTCTCCCCGTGCCCTCTTGGCTTCTTAAACCCTTTCTCTTTTTCCCTGCAACTTCTCCCTTCTCTCTATTTTTTGTCCTAATGCCTTGAAGCTCTCTTTTCCTTGTTTTTTCCTTGTTTTGTGCCTGTTATTATAGCAAAAACCCTATTGTGTACTTCTTTATTTTTTAAAATTTTTCCTTACCTAAATGCATTCAAATCACAAGCAACCGCTTATTACACTAATCCAACCTACTTACCTAAATCCAAAAAACTAGAAAAACTTACTTGCAAAGGAGATCAAATACCTCTTCAACTCCCTTACTTTCTACCTATCTCAAGTATCAGTTCAAGGCACACCCTACTTCAATGGTCGATTCAGAGCATGCAATCACTCAAATCTTGAATCTGTTGGTCATGGCAACAAAACCAAAATGTGGGAGCCTCTCGCTCAATCGCCAAGACCATGGAGCGCTTATTATTTCAAGTGTTTCAAGACAAGTGCAATGGCTACCTCTCACATAGTCATACATGTTCTCACACCTACGAGTGTAGTGAACTTACCTCCATGCTCGATCAAGTTGCCTCCTCCCTCAAGCACTCCGGTAGCTCCATGATCCAAGATGCAAGCTCAAGCAAGCTCGATCCTCAAGCTCCAAGCTCCATGCTCCATTACCACACGTGTGAGACAAGAGAAAAGAAGAGAAGTGTCAAAAGACACGAGATCTAGAGCATGGAAAAAGCTATGGTGGATGGAAGATGAAGATTAAGCTCATGATGATATAGACAAAGACATGACCTATTACACAAGTGAATTAGATTCCAAGATTGAGACTTGGACTCATAAACACAATCTTTTGTATAAGACTGACAATGACCAAGGTACTAACTGAAAGAGGAAAGCATCATGATATTACATTCATCATATATGAAAAAGTGATAGTCAAGTACAATGCTTTATAGTTGTTGGATAGGTAGCAGTCTCCCTCTCTGTGCCTATGGGATTTAGTCTACCTGCATGTCCTAAGCCCAAAACTGCCTCATACAAAGAGGCTGAGTTAGGTGTGATTGCATACATCTCAACACCCCTCCTCAATCACAACCAGAAAATTACAAAAGTGTGTAGAGGCTTTAGTGAGAGAACCACCTACAAAGTATAGGCATACCATAAAGATGGCAAACATGAGAGGTTGTCGCAGAAAAGGCTAAGTGTGGGTACGAAAGACATGGTGGACATCTAGAGGCTATAACAGGGGCCTCAAAAAGTGTACAAAGGCTGTAGTACAAGGCTACATGAGGAGTTTACAAGCTTATGTCCAAAGCATTAGGGCTAGGCATTACAAGGCTAAAAAATTCTAGTAAAAAAATGAGTCAAGGATGGGCGGCCCTTGCGATTTTCAGCATTTCTTTTGGCATAGATCTTCTGTTCGTTGCAAGACTTCTTGTCCTTGTAGATGTAGTCTAACTTGCTCTTTTTGATCCTATACTTGTTCTTCACTTTGCTTGCAACTTCAGTGTCTTCCTGGTTGATCTTCTTTTCTTCTTTTTCTTATTTTCTTCCACTGTTTTTCTTGCATTGATCTTTCCTTCATGGTTATCATTTCCATGGACTTTGCTTGCATTAGTCAATTGATTATTTTCTTTATTGTCCCCCTCAAGCAAAGGTACAATCTCTAAGCTTTGCACGGTCTTCAATATGGAATAAATGTCTTCAAAATTTTGCACTATCTCTAACATAGCATGCATGTCTTCAAGTTCTTCAAATGGAAACATGGATGGCACTTGAATGCTCACAACTCCATTTTTCCCTACAAGTAGAGAAACTACATCTTCTATGTGGTACATTGAGTAAAAATGATTGCATTTCTCTTTATGAATGTCATCTTCATGAAAAAAGTCATGGTTTTCATTGAAAATCAGCTCCAAATCTTTGATTTTCTAACCATCAAAAGAGTTGAAACTTAATGTGTCAAAAGATACAAGAGATACCAGTGCCAAAAAACACTATGTAAGTATTAGGAGATACTAGCAAATTTGAACTTTTGATGTTTGATGTTGATGTTGATCCTCTGCTTGATGAACCTGTTGTTTGAGTCACCTCCTTGCTGGTAAAATATTGTTGAACACTAAATAAATACTCAGATTAGAGTAACAATACTTGCCTTGCCAAATGGAGGAAGAATGAAGTAAAGAAAGAAACTTTGGTGTTTATGCTACTACTTGAGGTATTCAAGACTTCAAAAAAAATCTTCAAAATATTCCAAATCTTTGCTGAAACCTTTAGATTCAATGCAATCAGGGTGGCATTTGAGTGGCACGAGAGAGGAAACGATGAAAATGATGAGTTTTTATGAGCTTGAGCTTAAAAGCTATGGAGTCTCTACAATTAGGGTTTTGACCCGATTGGTTTTTGATTCAGTGCAACTCATATACGTAGCTATAGCACAAATGGTTTGGTGGGGAGTAAGCTTACAAGGTAGGCATCATTTGCCGCATGAATAGCGACTAATTCACACAGTGCAGGAGGAGAACGAATAGTATGAATGGAATCAGGTGCAGATCAGGTAGCGTCTTCAAATTCGTGCAATGCTGAGCAACTGGGAGGCCAATGTCCCACTGCAATATGTCTGGCAAGAGTGTAGGGAGTTCAATAATGTTTCCCCAAAAGAGAGCTTGGAGAGATATGGCCTGTAAGTGGAGATCCAACTCCTCCAAGTGACCAGGGTCCTTTCTAGCTATGGCAACCATTGAAGCTTCACTGAAGGTAGAGTGAAAATTGGAACCATGAGCTGACCTAAGGTTAGGAGAAGCTGGAAGAGAAAAGAGAAGAGATGGGTTGATCTAGGCCATGCCCAACTGGGCTCTGATACCATGTCAAAAGATGCAAGATCTAGAGTATGGAAGAAGCCATGGTGGATGGAAGATGAAGATTAAGCTCATGATGACATAGACAAAGACTTGACCTGTTACACAAGTGAATTAGATTCCAAGATTGAGACTTGGACTCATAAACACAATCTTGTGTATAAGAATGACAATGATCAAGACACTAACTTAAAGAGGAAAGCATCATGATATTACATCCATCATGTATGAAAAAGTGATAGTCAAGTACAATGCTTTATAGTTGCTAGATAGGTAACAGTCTCCCTCTCTATGCCTATGGGATTTAGTCTGCCTGCATGTCCTAAGCCCAGAACTGCCTCATACAAAGAGGTTGAGCTAGATGTGATTGCATACAACTCAAGAATAAGAAGAAGAAGAAGAAGAAGAGAGGAGAAGATGGAAAGCTTCTCCACCATAGTCCCTCACCCTCACACACTCACTCCCGCACTCTCTCACACTCCCTCTCTCAAGCACAAGCTCAAGAAAGAAAGAAAAAGAAGAAAAAGAGAAGAGGAGAGCTAGTTTTGACCACACACAAGAATGAGCTTCTTATGGACGGCTAAATTTCCGAACTGTCCACAACCTATCCAGGGTCGTGGAAACGGAGGAAGCAGCTAAGCAGGTCATAGAAAAGTGCAACATGACCAAGTATGTGGAGAAGGTGGAGCAAAATGTGGATCATGCAAGGTGTGTTGAGTTCTTACGAACTTTCGACTCTGCCTCCAAGAGTGCAATTGCAAGAAGTAGGCTTGTATGTGTAGTTTGGAAAAAGTTTTCTTTCCACCAAACTCAAGTTGAGTTTTTGGGGTACGTCCTTTTTGAGAACAGAATTTCTATATGGATCTTAAGAAGATACAAACTATTCTAGAAAGGGAAACTCCTTCATTTATGTAAGATATTCAATGTTTTTTGGGATTTGTAAAATTTTATCAAATCTTTATCAAGGATTACTTTGATATTGCTGCCCCTCTAACCAACCTAACTGGAAAGAACAAGTTGTATGGGATCAAAAAGCTAAACAAGCTTATAGCAAGTCTTCACCTCAAGACCCATTTTGGTCCATGTAGATCCATTGAAGCCCTTTATCATGGAAACAAATGCCTTAGATTTTGCAGTTGGAGTTTGATCCATGTAGATCAATGATGACAATCGAACTCATATAGTAGCTTTTTATCGAGAAAATTTTTTGCTATAGAAATAAACTATGAAATTCATGATAAAGGACTTTTAGCTATTGTGGATACCTAGCGACACTTGCTTGAAGGCACCCCTCATAAGATGGATCACTATTGTTGTTGAGAGAGAGATAGAGAGAAGGGTTGGAGATAATAGAGAGGAGCAGTGTGTTCTCATCTCATTTCCTTCATTATTCTATAACACATATAACTAAAGTGAATACAACATCTAAGGTCTATAGACCATCCACACATAGCCTAAAGTCACAGACTTATTTAATGTTATACACTTGCTGATACAGCTGGACACATCTAAGACTCTGTCGGTCACACACAAGAGCTTGAAGTCTCAACACTCCCCCTCAAGCTCAAGATAAAACTTGTACACCAAGTAGCTATCGAAATCAATTGAACTTATCTTTACCCAAAGACTTGGTAAAGATATCTGCAACTTGTTCATCAGTCTTCACATGCATAAGATTTACTTTCCCTATAAGAACCATCTCTCTGATAAAATGGTAGTGTACCTGAGTGTGTTTATTCTTGGCATGATAAATTGGATTTGCTTCCAGTAGTACACTACTAAGATTTTTGCATAACAAGGTCACTGGAGCATCCACCTATACGTCTAAATCATCCATAAGCTTGAGAAGCCATGCAATCTCACATGCTCCCAATGCAGCACCCCTATACTCTGCAGCAGTACTAGACAATGCAACTGTAGGTTGCTTCTTGCTGCTCCAGCTGCTCATTTCACTTCCAAATCCAAAGGCATAACCACTTTTAGATCTACGGTCATATGAGCATCTTGCCCAATCTCCATCCGTGTATCCAACCAGTGTCAAGGGCTTAGCTTTCACATAAAACAACCCATAATCTACGATGGACTTTGCATATCTCATAATTTGCCTAGCAGCATCCAAATGTGGCTTTTTGGTCTTTTGCATGAACTGACTTATGAGCCCAACAACATAACTCAAGTCAAGCTTGGTGATGGTCAAGTAGATCAGACTTCCAACCATTTGCATGTACATAGTCACATCATCAATTTTAGCTCTAGTGCTTCTAATGTCGAACTTGACATTATGATCAAGAAGTGTATCCATGGGTTTACATCCAACCATTCCATATTTCTTTAGACTTTCCATGGCATAGTGTTTTTGCATCAGCCATAAACCATTTTCAGTCTTGATCACCTCAATACCCAAGAAATACTTCAGTTCACCTAAGTCTTTCATATAAAATTTATATTTCAAAATCCGCATAACATGTTGTATCCCCAAGTCATCATCACCTGTGATTATCAAATCATCAACATAGATAACCAACACTACCAAACTTGTCTTTTTCCTAAACAGACTATGATTAGCCATGCCAATAGTGAATCCCAAACTCTGCAAGTAATTACTGATCCTTACATGCCAAGCTCTCGAAGCCTGTTTCAACCCATACAATGTTTTTTTCAGCTTACATACATAATGCTGAAAATTAGGGTGTACATACCCTTCAGGCTTATCCATATAAATATCCTTTGCTAAATCACCATTGAGAAACACATTCTTAACATCCATCTACTGCAATTTCCAAACTTTAGCAACAACTAATACGATCACTATTTGTATGGTTGCCATCTTGGCAACAGGGCTGAATGTTTCCTCATAGTCTAACTCATATTGTTGAGCGTATTCTTTCGTAACCAACATGGCTTTGTACCTCTCTACACTACCATCTGACTTGCATTTAATCTTGTAGACCCATTTGCAGCCAATGGTCTTCTTTCCTTCTGGCAGTGGCACAAGATCCCATGTTCTATTTTCAACCAAGACAGATATTTCATCATCCATTTTTGTGCACAAATTTTTATCCATCACTGCTTCAACATATGTAGGAGGTTCTTTGACCTCCATCACCTTTGTCATATAAGCATAATGCTTTGCAAAATAACCACTATAAGTTAGCCTATCCACAGGGTACCTAACTCTCTAGAGTGTCTAAGTTGTGGTGCACTACTCAATTCTTCTCTCTTATGAGGCGGAATATACCTATTTTGCCTAATGCCAGGTGTATACACAATCGGAATACCAAGCTCACTGTCTAGACTGTCAGTTGATTCATAGCCTAAAGTCATCTTGACATGTGTCATCACACCAGATGTATCATCAGAAGCTTGCTCTTTTCCTTTGTTGTCCACCACATCATATCTCCCCCTTACTGACATAGTGGTGTCAATGGATGGTGAGCCAAAGCTCCACAATCTCCCTGTCCATGGAGACTGCGAATCAATTGTAGAAACATGTGTAGAAGGCATATCCAATGGCACTGCAGTCGGTGATGCATACCAAGAGGCCATCTCATCAAAGATTACATCTCTGCTGACTACTGTCCCCCGAGTAGAGGGATCATAGCATTTATATGCCTTCTCCTCCTGCGAATAACCAATAAAGACACATTTATATGCTTTTGGATCTAGCTTCTTCCTCTTCTCATAAGGGATGTGCACATAAGCAAGGCAGCCAAATACTTTCATGTGATTGATATCAGGCTTGTAGCCATACAGCTTCTTAAATGGTGTCATATCATGAATACCTATAGTGGGAGTCCTGTTCAAGATATACATGGCTGTCATAACAGCCTCAACCCAATAATAGAGTGGCATCTTCTTCTCATTCATCATGGCACGAGCAACTTCCATTAAGACCTTGTTTTTTGTTCAGCTAGCCCATTCTGCTATGGAGAGTAGCTACATGTAAGCTGCCTATGTATGCCATTTTCAACCAAAAAATTGTCAAACTCATTTGACACATACTCCCCACCACGGTCAAATCTCAAATAAGAGATATAGCAATCAAATTCATGTTCAACCTGCTGCTTAAATTGCTAAAAAACAACAAACACTTCATCCATTGTTTTCAATATATAAATCCAAGTATAGCAACTGAAGTCATCAATGAATGTCACATAATGCTTAGAGCCTCCCATAGATGCATTATGGGCTAGACCCCACACATCAAAGTGAGCCAACTGCAATGATTGCTTACTATTTCTTACATGCTTGAAAAATGGTAACCTTGACGTTTTACCATACTGACAAGCATCACAAACATGACCAATATCTGTGTAGGAAAACTTGGGTAGACCTGTAATAAGATGTTTATTCTGCATCATTTGCAGCCACTAAAGCTTAGCATGTCCCACTCTCTTATGCCATATTTCTAAATCTATAACTGTGCTAGAGCCATGGGCAAACATGGCTGATTTCAGCTGTGGCAAAGTGGCATCAAGAGTAAATATCTCGCCATTCCTTTGACCACGAGCAATCAATTTTCACCCATTACCAAACTCCTTAATGAAGCAACCATGCTTATTAAACCAAACCTGCAAATTTTGCTCAGTCATCTAGCCCACAAACAATAGATTTTTAGTAATTAATGGGATATGCAATACATCAAGTAAGTTCTTTTTCTTGCCATCATGGATTACCAAAAGCACTTTTCCTTTATGTTCAATGCTATGTTGCGTGTTATCCCCTGTGCATACATAGCCATTCCTCTCAAGCACCATGTCAATAAACCAGTCACCATGAGGGGTCATATGATTTGATATCCCCCAAATCAATATACTAAACAACATCCTTAGTAGACTTCTCAATAGCCCTATCTTTCACATATGTCATGGCAAATAGTCTATCCTCAGAAGCATCATTTGTCTAATTGGACGATGCATAATGTCCATGTTGCTTGCCCTACTTCTTCCAGCATTCCTTGGCAATATGACCATACTTTCCACAATAGTGACAATCCTTATCCTTATTAGGATTGTCAGATGGGCGCTGCTGCTTCTAGGAGCCTCTGCCTCTAGGGCTAGATCTCCCCCTGCCTCTGAAATTTCCACCTCCTCTTGCAGTTGAACCCTACTAGTTATTATTTCCATAAGATACATGTTTTTGGCCTCCTTTGCCAGAACCATAACCTCTACCATGGCTTCCATGACTCCGTTGATGCGAATAAAAGACAGCATCCTTGATCTTGGAGCTACTAGAGCCTATAGCCAAGCCAATTTTAACTTCCTCATAATGCAACTAGCTCATTGAAATCCGGCATTTCATCCCGCACAGAGATGGAAGTATCAAATGACTTATATTTAGATCCCAAACCATTTAATGTCACTACAACCATGTCTTCATCCTCAACCTATGTGCCAATGGATGCCAGCTGATCTGCAATAGTCTTAATCTCTATGGCATAATCCTGTATAGATATGCCTTTTCTCTCCATGTTATTGAATTTATGCTTTAACTGTATCATCCTGGCACTGGTAGTTGTGCCATAATACCTTATCAATATGTTCCATGCATCTACTAGTGACTTGAAATTCATGATCTACATTACCATAGCATCCGAAATACACAAAGATAACCAGTGTAGCACCCTGTGAGCTCTTTCCAACCAAGCTCGATGCGCTCAGTTGTAGGATTTCTCTCTAGGATTTCAGGTTCAGTTTCAACACCTGTCACCAAGTCCCAATATCCTTTACCTATCAAGAAGTTCTCCTTCCATATGGCATAATTATTGCTATCAAGATTTTCCCTCACTATTTGGGTTATGTCCTTAGGGGATGTATCGGTTGTCCTGACGGACTCTCTTGACACATTTTGGGTATTTGGCTCATGTTCATCGGTTGTCATAGTGCCTTTGTTATGCCCTCTTGATGCAGAATTGGACTTGGCAGTCACTGTTGTCATTGGATCTCTATTAGCTCAGTGTTTGCTCTCATTTACTCACTACTGCCATTTATTACAACAAGTTGTTTTAAGTGGACTGTGATGTATTTACTAAGCTTAATCATGTCCTTTTGATGTACTTTTGGTACTAGTTGGTGGATATCTGGTCATTCTAGTAGTTTCTCTTATTACAGTTGGTATCAGAGCACACGTTAGTATAGAATATGATATAAGCTTAAGGAAAATATATATTTTTAAAACATAGCCTAGGATATGCTTTCTTCTCTTTATTAATGTGTGTTTTTGAATTATGGCAGAGTAACGAATCTTGGAAATGATTATTAATCTTTCGAGTAATGTTTATGCTAGCTATGCATTCATCTAGTTTTGCCTAGAGAATTCAGATGATCCGAGTACTAGATCAGTTGTACAACCCTTCACCTCTATATCGTGAAAGACGGTGGATGATTAGTGAAGGATATTGATATATCGATGCAAGCCATCTAGCTTATCTTCAGAATAATCTGAAAATGGTGAAATGGATGGAATATCTTAAAGTTGTCAAGATTTATCTATTTTATGAGGCCAGTGTAAACTCAACCATGTTTACTAGAGGCAAGAAGATCAAACTAAATAGTATATCTATAAGGAAGTTTCGAAGATCCTTTCAGCTGACAAAATAAAAGTCATAGGTCGCTCTAGTTGCTACAACTACAAAAAGGATGGATTTCCTAAACTCACTCAAAAATATAGATTCCTAGATATCTACTCTCCAAATCCAAGTTACTTCATAAAGGATGTTTCATAGTGTCATACTTAGATTGTAGTAGGGAATCCTTTTCTGGAAGAAAATAAGATGAGCTTGCAAGCTATTTGAATAATGTATTTCTTTCCATTTAATTACCTTGTATGTCCATTGTTATAAAGATTGATTGATCATTTATCAATCAGAGAAATAATGCAACCTTATTTTCCCTTGAAACCTCTGAAATTGCAAGTTAACTTTAGCAATGGGAAGAGAGTTTTATTTGAAAATTTTCTCAATAAACTAAGCGAGAAATAATTTGAGTATTGAACTCTAATATTGAAGATATATAAATTTTGTAAAACTTGCGAATTGTTGAAAATTTCCTAGAATCTCGCACCCACAATAATTCCCAACAAAGCTTAAGAGAAAAGGAATCTTTTGAAGCAAGTCAAACCCTCGAAATTTGACGGGAAATGCGAGAATGTGGAAGCCGATGCAGAAATTTGGATCGAATCCATGGAAGATTATTTTACTACTGCTGGAACTATCCTAGCCAACCAAGCCATGATAGCTAAGCTAAAATAATTGCAAAGCTCAACTTTGGTGGAAGCAGTGGTGCCGAGATCAAGGTGTCCCTAAAAAATACCATTACTTGGGATTTGATGAAAGAAGCTGTAAGAGGAAGATATTTACCTCCAGCTTATCGCACCCAAAAGAAGAATGAAATCTTTAATTTGAAGGAAATGGGACTGACCTTGGAAGCATATTACTCCAAGTTTGTTTCTCTTCTTAAATATGCACCCCCCATGGATATTGTTCAACAAGTATCCAAGTTTTGCAATGGGCTAAATTATCCTCTGAATACTCTTTTGGAATCAATGCGCCCAATAGATCTCCAAGATGCTTTGATTCGAGCTGCTCCTATAGTGCGGGAAGTACAATCAAAGACTAACAACAATAAGTTCTAGAGCTACAATAACCAGAACAAAGGAGGATTCAAAGGTCAAGAAAAAAGAACCGAAGGCCAATTTTACCAAGGTCAAAAGAAAAAGGAAAAATCCAACACATTTGGAAATTTGGTTCCTACCCAGGGAAATAGGGATGGTCTTAGGTGCTTTCACTGTAATGAGACAAGACATTTTAGGAGAGATTGTTGTCCAAAGCTTGGTGGAAACCATCGCCAATGCCAATTTTGAGGTCAAGGAAAGTACCCAAGGCCGTGGTCAAGTAGCTATGGCAAGAGGAAGAACACCAAATATTACCCTAAAAGATATTAATAGGGAGGAAGACCCTACTATGAAAGAAGATATTGAAAGAGCAACTGTTCATGCTGCATTCCACAAGCAAGGTCCAAATTGTCTATATTTGATAATACACACACTAGCTAGTCACCAAGGTAAATCATTTAAAGTTTTGATTGACTATGGAAGTATACACTTATTTATTTCACCCAAGTGTGCTAAGAAGTTAGGAATAGATATAGTAAATGTATCAAAAGTGCTTGTGGAATTAGCAAATAGAAAGGAAGTACTTTCTACACAACAAACTGCCAAGATGGAGTTTAACCTAGGAGAAAACCATTCAAGTATGAGGTTCAGAGTAATGAACTTAGGACCCTATGAATGTTTATTGGGAATGGATTGGATGATTCCCAATGATGCTCATATCCATTGTGGAAAAGGTCAAGTCACCTTTCAAGATTTGAATGGTGAAATAGCAACTACACAAGGTGAAACAGGAAAACCTAAAGTTCAATTAGCAAAAGCTTCTTGAATTGTGAAAGGTTTGAAGAAGGGATTACCTATTTACTTGATCAATCTTAACAAGATAAATCAAGATGGTCAAACAGAAGAAAAACCATCCTAGCTAAAAGAGTACACTAACATATTTCCTGAAGAGCTAACTAAGTTACCTTCGGAAATAGGAGTTGATCATGAGATCAAACTTGTTCCATGAGCCGCTCCAGTGGCAAAGAGACCTTACAAAATTTCTATTCTTGAAGCCATCAAGCTAAAAGAGCAACTCAAGAAACTACCAGAACAAGGGTATATTCAGCCTCATCTTGATGATTTTGTTATTGTATTCTTTGATGACATCCTAACTTATTCTAAGGAGGAAAAAGATCATGAACCACATCTTCACATTGTCCTGGATATAATGAGATCACACAAGTTGTATGCCAAGAAGAAAAAGTGTGCCTTCTTCAAAAGGAAGATTAAGTACTTGGGATTCATAGTGTCAGTTGAAGGTATATCAGTAGATCCTGCCAAGGTCAAAGATGTTCAAGATTGGCCACCCCCAACCATTATCAAGGAAATGAGAATTTTTCTAGGTCTAACAGGATGGTATAGGGTATTCATCAGAAACTATGCTCAAATTGCAGCACCTCTTACAGGCCTACTCAAAAAGAAAGTTGACATTAACTAGATGCCAATTGAGCAGTCTAGCTTTGAGCAACTAAAGCATAGTTTAGTAACTGCTCCTATCTTAAGGCTAGCTGACTTAAGCAAAGAATTTGAAGTTGTCACAGATGCCAGCTCTCTTGCATTGGGATGCATACTAATGCACGAAGGACATCCATTAGCTTATCAGGACTTACTAAAATTAGATACTCAAGTGTCAGATGATAAGTTTATAGATCCATTAGATGCCTTTTCCTATGTTTAAGCAAGGTAAGAGATGCTGAGAGAGAGTTAAAGGCTACTAACAATGAGTTTGACCAATTTCAGGAGAAGCTTGGAATCTCCAATTTTGGAAGGGAGGAGTCATAATATGTTAAGGAACTCAAGGATATCAAGAAGACATCAATTAGTTTATGGAATCCAAGTAAACTTGAGAGTGATGAAAATGGTAATGCTTTCTTCTATTTTTGTGAAACCACATACATATTCTCATTTTCTTCATTTTGACTTCTAGTTTTATAGTTGGAGACTGCAGAGAAGGATATTTTCTTGGGAACAGGCAAAGGATCAAGAATTCGTGGTAGTTCCCTAAAAGGATGTTGCACTTGGGCATTACATATCACGGATTGATCCAATGTTCTATTGGTTTTGCATAGCACTTTCTCGGAGGAGGCCTCATAACCGATTGTTTGTGTCAAAGCAATTACAAGGCTCCTTGGGTACTCAGGTTTGCAGTACAATGCGCACAAAGTCATGTTCCTAGAAAAGACAGTAGCCATATAAATATTTGGTTATGGTCCCGACTTCTCTGCCTCTAGGGCTGGATACTTCCTAGCATTCTCATCTTATGCTTTAGCAGCAAATAAAACAGATATCAAGTCCATAGATGGATACAAGAGAAGAAAGTTTTTACGTTATAGAGGAAAAATGTATGAGGAGGATGAGGATATAAAGGCTCTTGAAAGCTAGCCATGTATAAAATATTTTGAAAATAGTATGGGTATTCTAGATTCCATCACAATTTGTTATGTTCTTCAGTCTTTGAAGTTGTCTTTCAATAGAATAACTCCTCAAGGGCATTGGTTTTAAATTACTCCTCCTCCACGTCTAGTGCTTTGAAAGAAACACGTTCATGCTTGGTAGTGAGATTTCTCCATACCTTGGTTATTGTAAGTTGCTAGGAGCCCTTGCTCTTCCACAAAATAAGGCCCATGAACAAGAAGAATATGTTGTGACACCCATAAAAATAAAAATCAATTTGAATCATTAAACCTTTTTTTCAAAGAACAAAGACTCAAACTTATGTCTATCTTACCAAGTAGAAAGTATTATTATTTTCTCCTCAAGCTTCCTTGATTGCTTGAACAAGATGCACAATTGAATGTTTGTACTCTTCTGAATAATCAGATGCTATCTCTTGTTCCCTGAGAACTTTTAAAAATATGTCAAGATATCTCCAAATCTCCATTCTTAGGAATGCCACTTGCAGTGTACACCCCATTTTTTGTGATTGCACACAACTCTCTCCACCACTCCCACAATGCACTCATTTGTTTACATATATGATTTCCTAGAAATCATCTAGGTTTTGCACCGCTCATAGAGATGTCTACTAAGATATCTCTTGTTTTCCTGCCTAAGGCTATTGGATCCTTTCTCAAGTGAACTTGACCTCCATGAAAAACCATTTTTGAGAGCAAAGCCTCACATTTATCAATGCAGACACGTAATAAAGATATTGGTTTTATTGAATATGCATAGTCAAGATGCAACCTAAGCAACTTATCAATTATTCTAATATTTGCGTGCAATGTACAAATATGAATGTTCCTTAAAGAGATTGAAAGAATAGGATCCCATAAGCCATCCACATTTTTGAACTTGCTCAAATCTATGGAGTTCCTAGTTGGGACTCTTCTTGCTGGCCACAAAGTACTCCATTCTTTGGATCCCAAACTCTCCACGTAATAAATACAAGGATATTTTGCATTGGCCCCATTACTTACTCCTCCAAGCATACATTTGATAGTTTTCAAGTCAGCACTCATATGCCACTCAACATTAAAACTACCAACACCATCGACGATTAATTTCCCCTTCACTTTGAGACTTTATAATATCATGAATACATGTATGAGAGAACAACCATTTTCAGGATTTCATGACTTTTAGTTGGTACTTGGGCTGCACCAATCCACCAAAGTTCCATCTTGGATTGTATCTTAAATTGTTGTTCTTGTTTCCTACCATTACTATAATCTAATGCCATGTTCATGATACAAATGTTGACTCTTTCTATCTTTTGTCCCTTTTGAATCTGTGCTTCATCCAATTTTAGTGTAAACTTCAAAATACCATCACATTCTTGAACACTAAATTTATACATACGGGCCATTGCAATTTGGACTCTTTTAAGATCAATCCAAATATTATTAAATGTGTTGTATTCAAGAAAAGCCTTTCTTTTATGCTTTTCATAGTGCATAGATCCTTCTATATGAATATAATCCCCAAAGACATATGGAATCCTATGATTCATGGCTATCCTATCAATTGAAACTGCAAAAGGCCAAGGTAAACCAAATGCACTTATCCTATGACATCTAAGGTTTATAAACCACAATTCTGAGAAATCATGATAACCTTTACAGGGTTGATACCCATACTGTCACATGTCTCCACTATTTCATTTGGTTTGACTGTTCCTTTTAAATCTTTCACTAACTCTTTCAGAGTTTTGTAAAAATTACACGGCGCAGCGAATAGAAACTGAGAAAGAGATAGAGATAGAGAGTACACAATAGATAAGAGGAGAATTAGAAAATTTCTTTAGCTCCAAACAACTGATATAGAGATGGCCCTGTCCACCCGTGCGCTTCCACAGTAAAGCTTAGATGGCGATCTAGACAGAAGATAGGTGAAGAGCTTAAGGCTAGTTGGAACAACTCTGGCTGGGTGAAAGATAGATAATCGATGGCTGTGAAGGGGTTTAGCTTTTATAGCTCGTAAATGCAGTTAGGTCGGCATGACTGACCTACCATATGAGACTCCACTAGTTGGCAAGGGAATATTCCCTTTAGCGTCGAGCTAGGGGCGCTGCCCCCGGACCCCTGCCAGGGGGGCCACTGGCTCCCCTGGGATCCCCTAGCCAGGGGCCGATTTCGTGGCCCCCAGACCCCAAAATAGGGGCCCGTTTTAACTTCCTTACCCTGCAACTCGATGCAATGTGCCTCGTGTTGCTACCAACTTAACTATTCAATCCAACCAAAGATTAGACCCACAATGGCCACCTTTTTGCCATCCGGTCACATAGACCTCATCCGATATACAAGTAAGGACTCAACCAATGTCTCGGCTCACATTTGGCTTCTCCTCATAATGGGGGCCTTACAACTTCGAGCACCATGGATCATTGGTGGCACCTTATGAGGGTGGGGCATTGAGCATATCTAACACCCCCCCTCAATGTCAACCCATAGGTGAACTATCTCCTCAGCCCAATATCGAGTCTCTTAAGATGAACTTAAAGAAGATCCTTCATAAGTGCTTTGGTGAAGATATCCACTCCATTCTCCTTTGTTGGATAGTAGACCACTTCCACTATTTCATCCTCCATCAAATCATGCACATAGTGATATTGGATCTCTATACGTTTGGTGCGTGCATGAAACACTGGATTTTTGGCAATGGCAATGCAACTCTGATTGTCACATCTCAGCACAGTTGGTTCTTCATCGTGCACTCCCATATGCCATAAGATCCTTCTCAACCATACTGCTTCACATGGAGCAAAACAAGTTGCCTTACTCTGCTTTGGTAGAAGACAATGCCACTGTTGGCTGCTTCTTACTAATCCAAGAGAAATTTCCTGACCCAAAGAGGAACAATAACCAAAAACTGACTTCCTAGAATCACTGTCTCCTGCCCAATTTGAGTTACAATTCCCCACAAGAGAAGTTCCAGAACTGTATGTGATACCATAGTCAAGAGTTTCCTTCAAATATCTGAGCACCCACATCCCAGCCTTCCAATGACTCTCATGAGGCTTGTTTGAGAAACTACTCAAAACACCAACAAACAAAATTGATATCTGGTATGGTATTACACAAGTAGATCAGACTATCCTCTTGTACCTCCCAATGTCTGCTAAGTGTTGATGTATCCTCAATGGATAACTTTTGCATTCACCTCCATAGGTGTAGCTATCTCCTTGCACTCGGTCATGCCAAATGCCTTAAAGATCTTCCATGCATACTTCTTTTGAGAGATGAAGATCTTTCCTGGCTCTTTCCAGACTTCAATTCCCAAACAATAGTGGAGCAAGCCCAAGTCTGTCATTTCAAACTCAGAATTCAAAGCCTTTCGAGTTTGGTTGATCATATCTTCATAGTCACCTGTAATAAAAAGGTTGTCCACATATAGGACAATCACTACAGACTTTTCACCATCCCTGTAAACATACAAGTTAGCATCTGAGGCACATCTTTTGAAGTTTAATCTTAAAAAGAACTTATCTATCCATTGGTACCATGCTCTGGGAGCTTGTTTCAGCCCATACAATGCCACTTCAGCTTCTTACATACTTTGTTCTCAGAATGGGGGGCCTCAAACCCTGGTGGCTGAGCCATGTACACCTCCTCCTTGAGGTCACCATTTAATAACGTTGACTTAACATCCATTTGGTAAACTGGCCACTGTTTGTGGGTGGCAACTGCAAGTACTGTGAGAATAGTGGTCATTCTGGCAGTTGGGAAAAATGACTCTTGAAAATCAAACCTTTCAACCTGTGAAAATCCTTGTGCAACCAGTCTAGCTTTGTACTTTTCTAAGGTACCATCAGTCTTGTACTTTACTTTCCAGAGCCACTTGGTGCCAATAACCTTTCGCTTTGCTGTGGCCAATCCACTAGCTCCCAAGTGTCATTCTTCATTATGTTATCATACTCGGCTTGCATAGCTGCCTTCCATGCTGGATCTGCAAGTGCTTCTTCTAAGTCAATTGGATCCTTTACTTCTCTCATAATCTCAGCCATCAAGGCCATATTGACTATGTGAGAAGAAGCCCTCCTTTGCTCCTCTATTATCTGATACCTCCTTGGTCTGTCTTCCTTTTCCTCAACAGATGTGGGCATAGGATTATTGTGGTCATAGAGCTACTTCACCCAATGCGGCAATGGATTTTTCGGTGGGGTGATGTGAGGTTGGTGAACTTTTTCCTCATCATTTGAAGATGATGCTTTCTCCTCCTAAAGGATAGGGACAGCTCTCGGGACAGGTTCATAGTGGACTACTTCTTCGCTTGATGATAAAGTGTAAGAACTTGCCTTCTCCTCCTCCACGGTATGTAGCTGCTCCTTGAACACCACATCATGGCTCGCGATGATCTTCTTTGCCTCTTGGTCATATAATTTGTAAGCCTTCTGCTCATCACTATAACCCAAGAAGATACATTTTTTGCTTATTGGTTGTAACTTGTTTCTCTTCTCATCTGGAATATGTGAATAACATTCACATCCAAAAATTTTGAAGTGAGAGATAGATGGCTTCTTACCAGTGTAAGCCTCATGAGGTGTTTTTCCCTTGAGAGCCTTTGTGTAGCTCCGATTCAAAATGTAGACTGCAGTATTAACAGCTTCATCCCAAAAACGGTTAGGCAATCCCTTGCCCTTTAGCATGCATCTTGCTATCTCCACAATGGTGTGATTCCTACGTTCCACAATACCATTCTCCTGAGGTGTGTGAGGCGTCGTCAATTGATGCTTGATCCCTTTGTTCTTGCAAAAGTCTACAAACTCCTTTGAGTTGAACTCACCACCACCATTTGTTCTAAATTTCTTCACACTTTCATTCTCAACAAGTGTTAGCCATTCTTTAAACTTACCTTATCACGAAGGAAGTACACCCACATCTTCCTATTGTAGTCGTCGACAATCAACATAAAATAAGAAGATCCCCCCAAGGCCCGTGTAGGCATCTTTCTGCACAAGTCAGCATGCACTAACTCTAGAGAAGCGTGTGCTCTATTCTTGCTTTCTTGTGGAAATGCCTTTCTCTATTGCTTGCCCATCATACAAGCTTCACATGGTTCCTTCAATTTAGTCATTGCAAGTGGGTGAGCAACCATACCTTGCTTGTGCATCTCCTTCAACATTGCAAATCCAATGTGTCCAAACCTTTCATGCCAAATCTTATTTGTGCCCAAACCAACGGTGATTGTAAGAGCACTTAGCTTATATAGGTTGTTCCTTCTTTCTCCTTTGCCAACAACTTTGCCATCACTGTCAAGAATTGTTACACCTGTCTTCTTGAACCTCACTTCATGACCAAGATCAGTTATGTGGCAGCAATTGATCATAGATTTCCCCTAATTTCAAGAACATACAACACATTTGAAAGCTTTTTAACATCACCATTTGACGCAATAAATGAAATAGTACATGTGCCTGTAGTAAGGCATTTTGCATCATTTCCAACCATCACAGTGAAGGATTCTTGTAGAGGCTGCATAGAATTGTATAGACCTTTCTTGTTGGTCATGTGACGGGAGGCCCCTGATGGACCTAAAAACGGGCCGGCACTGGCTCATGCACTAGCCGGACCTCGTCACTATGCACAAGACAACCCCTCGGCCTCGCGGCCAGGAGCGTCTATCAAAATCTCTGCCTTCCTAAACATTGCGTTTGTAATGCGTTGTGGTCCAACTGATCCTAACCCAATATTACTCCTCAAAGGGAGTCCCTTTTACATAGCCAAAAGGCTCGAATCACATACACATGGGGTTCCTCCTACGGCTAAATGCCGTCAACCCTCTGCGACTCTCCTACATCTTGGGGATTGGCCCCTCGATGCGTCGCTCAACATTTAGACATTTCGCACAAAAGTCGCTCAAGGTACCAAATAAGCGTATCCAGGAATGTACCATTGTCCTTACTTGATTTCCCCTTTTGGATCCCACGACTAGCCTACAGCATGGGTATCTCACTGCCTCTCAACGTAGGTCATGTCCTCATAAACCAATTGCAATGCATGTCCAGGAGCTGATCACTGATACTTTTAAATTCTTTTCATGCTCTATGCATTTGGTAGATGTCTAGTGCTCAAACATTTAGCAAACAGTATCGTGCACAAGTGCAAAAACATTCTTTTAATGGTTTCCAACTACCGATCGTGCTTCGTTGCATGGGCCTAGCACCGAGGTGATCCTCGTGCTACTAAGCTCTTAATTTTAATTATCATCCGTCCTAAATGCTATGCATAGAAATCAGCAACTTTTCCATCATTTCACACGGCATTTAGACACATTTCAACTTCTCTACCCTTCCCCGTTTAAATAGTGCATCATTCGATAGGTTTATAGGGTATTTTGACATCATTTTATGTATAAAAAGCGGAAAAAACCACACTAGAACAAGAAGGTGGGGTTGAACTGAGGCAAATCCTCATGCTTCAGTCCCCACAAACATTCACAAACATTGCTCTTATTTATCCGTATTTTCCGGAACCCAAAATGTATTTTTCCCCTATTTTTTAGGGTTTTTTCCACTATTTTCTTGTATTTTCCCTTATTTTTATGCATTATTTAATTATTGAAAATTCAAAACAAGTTATGGGCTGTGGCCCTTAGTTCCTTCTTGCAGAAAAATGAAAGTTTAGTTGATGTTCCTATTTACTTCCCCATTTTTATGCCAAAAACCCTCATTTTCCCTTGTTTTTTCATGTTTTACGTGTTTTAATGTATTATTTTGAACCACAAAATGCATTTTTTCTGATTCTCTGATTATGACCAGCAAGAACTCATAGAAAACAGTAACATGAACAATTTTTAGCCCACACGAACACCATTTCATTCATCAAAAGCCATAAAAGCTCAAATTTCCTTTGAAAATTTTAAATTACCGCTTATTTGCGTGTTTCGGGTTTCATGTCCATGGCTGTAGATTTGGAAATCAGCAGCACTTCATGTCCAGCACAATCACCAATCACCATTTCCAGCCCGTGGAGCAATCCGATCCATGCCGGACAAGCCTCCACCATTCTTTCTTCTTCCTTCTTCTCCCCACATGAACTTGCCTTTAGAAGAGAGAGAGGGAGGAGAGAGAAAGACTGAAATCAGAATTCTTCATAGAGACCACCATTTCTCGGGCGAGAGGCGGCGATAGAGTCCACAGACAGAGGGGAATGAAGCCCCATAATCCATTGGGGGGGTTGTTTGCAGCAGCCATGATGCCTCTCATCCATTCATGGCGAAAAATATGGCGCCCTCAGTTGATCACGTTTTTTCATGCCTCTTCATTCTCTCTCCACGTTTTTTGCTTCATAAGGTGCATAAAATTTTTGGGGGAGAGGGGGCGGGGGGGGGGGGGGGGGGGGGGGGGGGGGGGGGGTCCAAACTCAAAAGGCATGCTCAAAGTTGGCCTCCCAAGTGTCCACCTTTTCATATCTTGACCGTTTCCTTGGCCATTTCCCCGTCCGGACTCCGAATTGAGCTCTGAAAAATCCTGGGCGTCCGGCTTAGCATCCTGCATTGGCCAGTAACTCTTGCCAACCCGCACGACTGTCTGAAAAATTATGAAAAATCAACAAGTGATGCTCGGGCGCCTTTAAAGCACTTTGACGCTTAAAATCGTCCTAGATCGAGCCGCCGCCTTTGACAGTGAATAGTTTTCCTTTGATATTCATAATTTTTTGCTATTTTTAAGCACTTCCCGTCACCTAAATTCCGCTCTCATTGGCGACCACGGGATAGGGCGACACAGCCCGTCGAATCCACGAACATATCTGCACATAAACAACCAAAGAAGCATCAAACTGATACAAAACCATTATATAATCAAACTCAGCACAATGCTCCCCCTACCCCTGGACAAAACCAAGGCATGACATCCACAAGGAGTAGGCCTAGCATCATTTAATAGAAGATCCGAAGCGAGTCACTAACCAACTGCTCCAACACAGCCAAACTAAAAAGAACTGCCAAAGAGGTTGCCCTAAGTGGTAGTCTGAACTACTTACCAACTAAAGACAACACCACTAGGAGCTCCTACAAGGCGAGGTCTCCTATAGCCTGATCAAAGAGTATGTTCTTTCGGTACGGTTCTTCTTTTAGGGTTTTTATTTAATCAATATACTTGGGCGTGTAAAAAGGAGGGAGCTGAGCGTAGTGACCCAAGGAGAACAAGGCATCGGCCTCAGGACCTGTCTTGGCACCCAAGAACCTACCAAGCCCTCGCAAGGCGACACTTAATCCTTTTCTAACGCTCACTTTTATTTTCGCTCCAACCTTCCTTGTTTTGTCAATTTTTTTCCAGCAAGAAGCCACCCCTAGGAAGACAAGGTATCGGCCCCGGGTCTGACTCGTCCCCAGGAACCTACCAGGCCTTCGCAAGGCGATGAGCAACTGCCTATTCATTTCCATGTCTTTTCTTGTTCTTGATAGGGGTTAGAACCCCTTTTTACACACCTTCGTATTTATAGTTATCTTTTAAGATGCACAGAGTTTCTTGGCATCATCATTATTATCTTCTGGCAGGCTTCTCTAACTGCCTCACTACTAACAAGAACTCCTAGAACGGCTGCCTAGCAGGCTGGCAGAGCAGGGCCACTAAGACTTCCTTCTCAAACAGGTCTTTCAATGTCTAACAATGTCTTTACAGGAGGCAATGACTACTCCAACCTCCCTCAAACATACTTAGCCTAAACCTGGGACTTCATGCCTTGGTTACCGGTCCCCAACAAAAATGTCTCCCCTCGACAAGTACAAATACACATATAACAGGGAAAAAAAAATACTCGTAAAGGAGAAATATCACCTGGATTGGCCACAAGAAGCTTCCCATCGATGCCGCGACAAAGGCTCCCTCCAGGCTTCACCAAAGTCCCCGAAACACGAAACCTGTCCAGCACAACACTTAAAACAAAAACCCAATTAAACGTACCCGCACTAGACAGGGAAATGGCCCTCTTGGCCTAATGAAATCAGACATGACTTTGCTACAAAACTGCATCGGCCCTCTTGGCCTAATGAAGTAAAACAATACTATGCAGAACATCCACCTGGAAACAACTATGATAGACAGCAAAGCATACTATTCCCAGGGGAATAAAGGCTCGTAGCCCTAAACTAGGTGCATTAAATTATGACCCATCCCTCCTGCGTATATCGCAAGAGGTGTTCGCATCACATGTCGTCTAACCAGTCTGTGGGTCCAAGATAATAAAGGCAGATGAGTCTCGCTTACCCTCTGCATCACCCAAATCAACCATCGTCTGCCAAAGAGGGCATGTTCAGAAAGCATACCCCACAAACGACCGGGTCCTGTCTCACCATCAATAGATATATCGGGACAGGGGCCACAATTAAAGAAGAGGTCATCTTCATACGCAAAATTAGCCAATGAATCGGCAAACTGATTCCAATTCCGTGGAATCAGCTGAAAAGACACTCTATCGAATTCGTCTAGCAGGGCTATGGCAGTATGATGGTACATACAAAGGATGGGGTTTCGTACCATGTACGTCCCATTGAGTTGATTTAAAACCAACTGCGAGTCCCCTTTTACCAACAACTGGCGGATACCACCCTTCTTTGCAATATTCAAACCCATGATCAGGGCTTTGTATTCGGCCATATTATTAGTAAAATTCGCCCCGAGATAAGCATCTAACTTCATGACAATGCGTCGTCGGGGGTCTCGGATGACAACTCCCACACTTCCTTTTTTGCATACACCCCTGGACGCCCCATCAAAGTACAAGGTGTACGTCCATAAAGGGTTTACATATCCCGCCATCCTGGACTCTACTCGTAAGTATGGTAATCGAAATTCAGCATATTCAACGGGTGGACTGTAGGCTCCATCCCTCCATCATCATTGAATTCAACAAGGATGCTCGTCAAAATTTGTAGGCAGTGATGGCAGAAGACCTTGATCTCCCAAATAAATGTCCCACCTTCGTGCTCAATCACCTTGTATCCTTTGCTCCACCAAATGAGCTTTCCCTGATGATACCTCTGTTCTAAATATGGGTGTTCTAAATAAGGGATCAGACGACCCATCAACCTCTATCACGATTTTCTTACAGATGTTTGATCGATCTTGCCTAGACCTGCAAGGCAGTCATAGCATTAGTACAATCAGAAGTAATAAGGTTTAATCTTATTAAGATTAACCTTATTTTTAAATTCTATCCCCTCAAGGTCAGCTAACAACACTGTAGATTTATTCTTTCCTATTCTAACAATCCTATAGGGCCCATCCCATTTGGGTTCTAGCTTGCCTGGGAATAATTCACGTCGTGCGTCATAATACAGAACAAGCTGTCCTTTCTTGAAGGTGTATTTCTTGGCTTTGAGGTCGTGTAGCTGCTTCATTCGGTGCTTCGCCACTTCTTGGTGCAATAAGCTCTGCAACTTAAGCTCATCTAAATGTGCCAGTGTCGTCAAGCGCTCAAAAAGTGCGTCTTCATCACTCAAAGAATGATTGATGGCAAACCGAATAGTCGGCAGCTCAATCTCTAAAGGCAAGACACACTCCTCCCCATATACTAACTTGAACGGGGTATGGCCAGTGGCTCGTTTGAAGGTCGTATTATAGGCCCACACTGCCACGTATAACTTTTTATCCCAATCTCGTTTCTTTTTCGACACAATTTTGGACAGGATGCCCACAAGCTGCTTGTTGGTGCTTTCAACTTGCCCATTGGCTTGCGGGTTATATGGGGTTGTCTTGTTATGCTTGATTTGCCACATCTCTGTCAAACCTTTGATCACCTTATTCAGGAAATGGGTTCCGCGGTCCGACACTAATTCTTTCGGCGGACCAAACCGGCATATTACCTGCTCTAAAAGGAAACTAGCAGTTTCTTTAGCATCATCTTTCTTTGTTGCACGTGCTTCTGACCACTTCGTGAAGTAGTCAGTTGCGACAATGATGTACCTCTTTTGCGTAGTCGACGACGGAGTAAAGGGACCCACAAAGTCTATTCCCCACTTCTCAAATGGAAGTATCGCCATAATAGGGGTGAGTGGTCGTTTCCTATTCTCTCGACTATCATGTCGTTGGCAAATATCGCATCTCTTAACATATGCAAACGCATCCTGGAAGATGGCAGGCCACCAATATCCTGCTCTTAAAGCCTTTTGTGCTGTAAGCCGTCCAGCAAAATGGCCACTGCAAGCAGAATCATGGCACTCTTCCAAAATGAAGGGCACCTCGTCAGGCATCACACACCGGCGATAGATATCATCAACCCCTTGCCGATATAATGTACCTGCGATCAAAGCAAACTTTAACGCTTGCTGCTTAATTTTCCTTTTCTCAGCTTTAGATAATTCGGATCCCGCCTCTCCTGTCGATAAATAATGCGTTATTGCAGCGTACCAGGAGGGAATAGATGTCGTATCTATCTTAAGTAACAACTCCATGTCACTACCTTCAGCCACAGATTCTTTCGGCTCCCCAAAGTCCACAAGACATTCCACGATGCCTTGCAACCTTGGTGGCTTACTCTTAATCTCATAATCGAATTCCTGCAAAGTGATCAACCACTTCGCTAGACGATCAGGCGGCTGTAGCTTATTCAGCAACAAACGAAGTCCCTCCGCCTTCGTATAAAGCACGACTTTCTCATAGAGAATATAATGCCTGAATTTCTTGGTCCCAAAGACCATCGCTAGACACAATTTCTCCATGTAAGTATAATTGACTTCGGATACCCCTAGCTTCCGACTGGCAAAAGCAATCGGGTGGTACCACTTCTCTTCCCAAATTTGGGCTAAATAGCAGCTGATACTATACATGGTGGCTGCTGAAAATATATAGAACACCTCACCTCTTTTAGGTGCTTTTAAAACGGGCGCTCTTGCTAGCTCTTGTTTCACGTCCTCAAATGCTACCTTACAAGGGTCACCCCATTCAAAGGAACAGCTAAAGGACAATAAATTTGTAAGCGGCAATGTTCTTTCTGCTAAGGCGTTAATGAATCTACGGTAGTAACCAACCGAAGACAGAAAGCTATGAACTTCTTTCGGAGTGCGTGGTGGACCCATGGCAACTATAACTTTGACCTTCTCGGGGTCTATCGCAATTCCTACTGAACTGACCACATGACCCAACAATAGCCCATAAGGTACTCCAAAAACACACTTCCGTGGGTTTAGGGCGATACAGAATTGTCTACAGCGCTCAAAGCATTTTCTCAAAATGATCAACTGCCTTTCTCTCACGGTGGCAGCCCCTAAATCATCAATAAACACCTTCAACTCTTCAGGAGATATGTCACCGAATGTCTTATCTGCTGTTCGTTGCCACGAACCAGGCGCATTGCATAAACCAAAGGCCATCACATGGTACACGAAAGTATCAAATACAGTAATGAAAGTTGTTTTCAACTTATCCTCTTCTGCAATTGCCATTTGGTTATACCCTGCAAACCAATCCATAAACGAATATATCTCCCTACCCGCTAATTGATCCAAAATCTGGTCAATAAATGGCAACGGGTAGTAGTCCTTAACTGTCTGCTTATTCAGCTCCCTAAAGTCTGCACATAAACAGATCTGATTATTCTTCTTCTTTCTAATCACAATTGGCGAACACCATTCCGTGTGTTGCACAGGAAAAATCAAACCCGCTTCTTGAAGCTTCTGTAACTCTTCAAACAGGCCGTCTCTCAATTCGAAAGGCATACGCCTTACTTTCTGTCGTACAGGACGACTGCCCTCTTTCAACGGAATTGTATGAACAGCAAGACTAGGAGGAATGCCTCTCAACTCATCATAACTCCAGGCAAAGATATCACGGAATTCTTAGATCAAGGCCACATAGTCCTCCCTTTCTGTTGAGTTGAGCATAGAACCTAATTTGATTGGCCGCGAATCATCAGGCGTACCAAGGTCTAGCTCGATAACATTTGCATCTCTTATACGATCTTGGCCCTCTATCGGCTCGTTCAAAGTGATCTGATAGATGTCCTCCGTGGTGGATCCTTCTTTGGACTCATCACTTGATGATGTCTCACTGGCAGATAAATCTTCTAATGTCTCCAATTCTGTAGAAGATAGAGGAGCTCTCTCACTCTGCAGGGACTCAGGATAAGCATCAACCACCACACGCTGGGCACCTCTGCCGAATATCAGTCGACCAATAGGTATATCTACTTGGCAATCCGCTTGCAAGATCCAAGGTCGTCCAAGTAATACTTGGTAGCTTGGCCGCCCTGCAAAACGAATCACCCTAAAGTCCAACAGGCATTCTACATTTGCAACAGTGACATGGACCTTAGTAATGCAGCCTTCCGGCTGTCTCAAACTATCATCTGCCATTCTGAGAATTGTGGAGGTATCTTTCTGGATCGCAAGACCCAACCTTTCCATCAGTTCAGAACTCATAATGTTGATCGATGATCCCGTGTCGACAATGGCATAATCTACTAATATCCCATCGACATAGGTTGCAACCCTTGGGCAATGCTTCTCAACATGCTCAAACCAGTCATCACCTACTCGCGCAATACCCAAAGGTTCTACGATATACCCGGTACGTAGGATCTTTCTAAATTCCTTACGTACTCCTGGGGAAAGCTTAATAAGCTGTAAAAGATTCACATCCGGCTTGACTTCGCAAAGAGAGCTCGCCAAATCGAATTCATGATAGCTTGATAGAGCTCGCTTTTCACGCCAAACCATCCGCTCTTTAGGTCGCTGAACTGGCTTTATTGCCTCTTTCTTAACTTTCACCTTCTTCTTTGGTGGTTCCTTATCGGCTTTACTTTCTACGGGCTTCAAAGGTCCCCCTTCCATGGCAGGATCCAAAACTTGCGTTCCTTTGTCACCTTGTTTAGGGTTTCCGTCGACAGGCTTATCCTTGTCGGCTTCTCTACCCTTTTGATCTCTTGTAAGGACAGCTCGCAAATTAGAGGTTTCAGCATCGTTAACGCGTACAGCCTCAATCAAACTAACCCCACTACCACTTGGTAGCTCCTCCACTGTAGTCTTTGGTCGTTGAAGTATTTGTTTAGGCCCATCCTCTCGCTGGGAATCATTTCCTTGGGCACGATGATTAACAGGCCCTGGTTGCCGACTACCTCGCTGGAGGGAACTAATCTTACTCCAGCAAGTAGCTGCTAAATGGCCGGATTTTCCACAAATGTCGCACTTAACATTTGGGCAATTCCTTGGATAGTGCTGCCCACCACACCATTTGCAACTAAACCTCGACGGTGCACCCTCATCTGGGTAACTACTTCCTATCAAATTTTGTTGTTTTTTAAGGAAGTTGACATCAACGGCTATTTGCCGATACTGCTCCGTAATCATGTCGGTATAATGCTTCATCATGTCCTTAACCTCGCCAAGAACATTGGAAGAACTCGACTTATAGCCTTGGTCATTACCATGTCGTTCCATCGGCCTAACAATTCGATTAGGCACTGGTTGTTGAGCCATAGGCATGGTGTTAGAATTGACCGCCTGGCCTCCACCACTTAAAGCTATTTGACTGCTCGTAGGCATCGACATGCTAGGGGGAGCTGGTAATAAAGGGACATTATGTATCATGTTCCCTCTCCCATTAGGGTTAGCCATCGCTATCCCTTGGCTACTACTGCCATTGGCCATTGGCACATTGTTTCCCAACACTAAACCCATATTTGAATTGCCTCAAGAAGCATAGGCCGCTTGTAGTCGGGATTCCACCTCTTGTGCTCGTGTAATGGCAGTGTCTATATCCCCCAAGGAAACACTACTCAACTGTAATTGGATATTAAAGTCCAGACCATGAAGGAAATATTGCAATTGGGCCGCTGCGGGGATAGGAATAGAGGTGTCCAACTTACGGAAAACCTCTTTTATCTTCTTCGCATAAGCACGAATATCTTCGTGTGGTTCTTGGCGGGTCACGTTGAGTACACGCAACCAATATTGCCCACCCCTTTCAAGGGCAAACTCCCTTCGAAAAGCTCCATAAAATGCATCAATGTTCAATATGGTTCCGGCTTCTAAACCATGATACCATATAGCGGCTCTTCCTTTGAGAGTCATATTGAAAAACATCATTAAATGTCCTTCTTCTTGGATGCGACAGTTAAACATCAGCTTTTGAAACTCCCTAATGTGGAGTTCCGCATCTTCCTCAACTAGCCCATTAAAAATGGGTAGCGGATACCCTAGAGCCAGCAAATCCGTCGTTCCTGCTGGAATTGCAATAGGCTGCGCCATGACGAGGATTGGATTTGCACTAGGAATAGGGGACGGTGGGGTTACACTTCCCGTACTTGACGTGGACTGGCTTATAGAAGGAAGGGGAGCACTAGAGCTTCCGCCTTCTCCTAACTTACTACTTGTGGTACTAAGACCACTAGATCCACTCCCTCGTAAGGGTTTAGCGCCGCTACGCTTAGGAGAATATCTCCTAAAAATTTCAGCACGTCGCCTAGCTCTTTCGTCTCTTTCTTGCTTTTGGATTTCTGCTAGACGATGCTTATCAATAAATAACGGATCAATCTCAGTAAAAATGCCGTCAACCCTCTGCGACTCTCCTACACCTTGGGGATTGGCCCCTCGATGCGTCGCTCAACATTTAGACATTTCGCACAAAAGTCGCTCAAGGTACCAAATAAGCGTATCTAGGAATGTACCATTGTCCTTACTTGATTTCCCCTTTTGGATCCCACGACTAGCCTACAGCATGGGTATCTCACTGCCTCTCAACGTAGGTCATGTCCTCATAAACCAATTGCAATGCATGTCCAGGAGCTGATCACTGATACTTTTAAATTATTTTCATGCTCTATGCATTTGGTAGATGTCTAGTGCTCAAACATTTAGCAAACAGTATCGTGCACAAGTGCAAATACATTCTTTTAATGGTTTCCAACTACCGATCGTGCTTCGTTGCATGGGCCTAGCACCGAGGTGATCCTCGTGCTACTAAGCTCTTAATTTTAATTATCATCCGTCCTAAATGCTATGCATAGTAATCAGCAACTTTTCCATCATTTCACACGGCATTTAGACACATTTCAACTTCTCTACCCTTCCCCGTTTAAATAGTGCATCATTGGATAGGTTTATAGGGTATTTTGACATCATTTTATATATAAAAAGCGGAAAAAACCACACTAGAACAAGAAGGTGGGGTTGAACTGAGGCAAATCCTCATGCTTCAGTCCCCACAAACATTCACAAACATTGCTCTTATTTATCCTTATTTTCCGGAACCCAAAATGCATTTTTCTCCTATTTTTTAGGGTTTTTTCCACTATTTTCTTGTATTTTCCCTTATTTTTATGCATTATTTAATTATTGAAAATTCAAAACAAGTTATGGGCTGTGGCCCTTAGTTCCTTCTTGCAGAAAAATGAAAGTTTAGTTGATGTTCCTATTTACTTCCCCATTTTTATGCCAAAAACCCTCATTTTCCCTTGTTTTTTCATGTTTTACGTGTTTTAATGTATTATTTTGAACCACAAAATGCATATTTTTCTGATTCTCTGATTATGACCAGCAAGAACTCATAGAAAACAGTAACATGAACAATTTTTAGCCCACATGAACACCATTTCATCCATCAAAAGCCATAAAAGCTCAAATTTCCTTTGAAAATTTTAAATTACCGCTTATTTGCGTGTTTCGGGTTTCATGTCCATGGCTGTAGATTTGGAAATCAGCAGCACTTCATGTCCAGCACAATCACCAATCACCATTTCCAGCCCGTGGAGCAATCCGATCCATGCCGGACAAGCCTCCACCATTCTTTCTTCTTCCTTCTTCTCCCCACATGAACTTGCCTTTAGAAGAGAGAGAGGGAGGAGAGAGAAAGACTGAAATCAGAATTCTTCATAGAGACCACCATTTCTCGGGTGAGAGGCGGCGATAGAGTCCACAGACAGAGGGGAATGAAGCCCCATAATCCATTGGGGGGGTTGTTTGCAGCAGCCATGATGCCTCTCATCCATTCATGGCGAAAAATATGGCGCCCTCTGTTGATCACGTTTTTTCATGCCTCTTCATTCTCTCTCCACGTTTTTTGTTTCATAAGGTGCATAAAATTTTTGGGGGGGGTCCAAACTCAAAAGGCATGCTCAAATAACCCTTGACCGGTTCCTCCTTGTAATTGCTCTGTCAATGAACAAGTCATATGGAACTAGGTGCAATTAACTTTCCTTAATACATGCACTTTGCAAGCTCGATCTTTTGAATATGTGAGATAAAGTTTATCCCTTCCGATGACCTATAATCGTGCATCATAGTATGGGTCCTAACATAACGTATATGAGAATGAAAACAAGCATCTATCAATTTGGAAATACATTACTTACGAGCGATACCGCAATTGGTTAACGGTGATGCCTTTGCTCGAAGCTTCATTTCTGGTTGTGGGATTGCCATCCGCATACAAGATTCTTCACTTGGAGGCCATCGTCCGCAAGTAGATTCAAGAGATAAGAAGGTAGAATAGATTCGAGATGGGAGAGTGTAAGAGAAGATGGGTAAGTTGGAGATCGAAATAGAGGGAATTGAGCTAACTCTCTTCCTTGCAGCCTCTCGGGGTGACTCTTCTCTCTCTCTCTCTCTCAAGCTCTCTTTCACAATCTCTTGGAGGGGTATCCTTCTCTCTACCTCTCTCTCGCAGCCTCTCGAGGGTCTCCTTATGCTCCCTTGTGCCTCCCCATGCCTTATATTTATAGTGAATTAGAGAAGAGGCTTGTGGCTGAGAAGAGGAGCTCTTTGTAGAGGGGGATCTTGGAAAAATTAGTGATCTGATGCTCAGATCATAAATCTGATGGTTCCATTGGCTTGAAAAGGGGGTAAATTTCCAAGACACTTGGGTAGAAAGCTCTTAGTTCACTCCTTCTTCTTTTCTCTATTCGAAGTGTTGTCTACTGCCTGTAGACTGCGATCGCAGTGCGCGCGACTTCACCAGTCACTTTTCTTTGTTTTTCTTTTTATAAAATCTCCAAAACTAACTAAAACATCACTTGTCTTTTCTTTTAAATGACATCCAGTTCTAAAAGTCTCCATATCTTTTTAGGATAATATCTAAAATATTTAAAATATACTAGTTTTACCCAAAATCTAATATTTTTGGACCATCCAAACTATACACATTAATACTAGTGATTAATATACCTCATAAGTCTCCTTCACATTGTAACTTCCATGAAGGGTGGCTATGGTCCTTGTCAATCCGAGAAAAATATCAAATTTACAACTCTCAATTTTTTTAAATAAATATTTTTAATTAAATAAAATTATTAGTTATTAATGTTAGTTAGTTTTTACCTTAGTTAGTCTTTAGTTAGTAATCTTACTAACTTATTATTTGACTAACTAACTTTCGAACTAGCCAACTAACTTTTATCGTGTGGAAATATTACACATATAGATACTTAATGCAAGATCTTTTTATTTTTACATGTCCAATCCTTGTATGCATTATTTTGTTCTTCCTTGAGCTCATCAAGAATTTTTGGGCATACATGTTCACCTATAATGAAGTCCCATAGGCCTCTCCCCACATTAAGAAATTCTCCCTATGGAAGGACCATACACTATAGTTATCCTTAGTCAATTTGTCACCCACAATTTGAGTGATTTTTGACATTATGAGAGCTAAAATTTCAAAAAACCCACTAGTATCTAATGTGCCAAATCACTATCCAAGCATGTGAACAAGTCTAAGCATCAAATTGCTCAAAATCGAGACCAAAAAAGCATTCAAAATGCCCAAGAAAATATACATAAATTGAGTTTCACTACTACTATCATACGTGTGTCCAACTACTGTCACATATATCCATATACCATGTCCATATGTCAAACATTAGCTCTCTAGTAAGAAACAATGAAAACAAAGATCAAACATTGTCATATGACTTAAAAATCTATTTTTTGCAAGTTTTCATGCCAACAATGAACTCCCAAACAAGCTCAATCCACAATAATTTTCTTAGAATTTTTTTGACTACTTTTCCCCCTTTAAATCAGTACCCAAAAAGGACATAAAATCAACATTTTAGCCACAAAACAACTAGCTCAATCTTTTGTGGTGTGAACACAAAAAATGTGAACCTATTTGAGAAATAATTGGTTCCAAGAGCTCATTTGTGAAAGTAGATTTCAAAATATCTACTTCTTCTCATCTCAATGCTAATAGCTCAAGAGGCAAATTGGTTCAAGATGACCAAGTATGAATATAGTTTAATTTGTGGGAGACTTGGCATTAGTAAGGCTTATAAGATAAGCTTTTTACAAAATAGCTTTCATTATGATATTTTGCTCTACCTATGATGTCAATGGCCTCATGCAATATAAGCTAGAATCTAAAGCTTTGAGCTCTATATCTCTCGAGAAATCAAGAAAAAAACCTCCTCTCTCTCTTTTCTCTATGACAAACATGATAAGACCCCTGCTTCTCAAACAAGCAAACCCAGTGCTTGGAAAACTACCCTTGTGCTTGTTAATCATGAGCAGGCTCCCTGCTCAAGCAGGCCTCGAGTTTAAGTAACCCTCATGCTTTTGATATGCAATACATAAGCTAATCCAACCTAAAGATAATCAAAACCTTGCTATCATATATCGTTTCCAACCTCCTTTGGCTTTCCAAAATGCATTCAAAGTAAGCTTAATAGCTCCCAAATCTAAGCCACAATAGTTGTTGAATCTTTATACCTATTTTTTGTGGATTAGATGAGGATTTGTACCTAATTTTGTCATAGACCACAAGCTTTCAATTCAATGTAAACCTCAATTTGTCACGCTCCTCGATCCAATTTTTAATCCTGCACTCCCTCTCTAATACCAATTGCAAAGAATAGATATGGATGTGCAATAGAAGGAATAATGGCACAAGATATGGAGGCTCAAATAATCTTCTTCCTTTTCATCTTCATTCCTGTCTTTCTTCCATTGTCTACTGAGAATTCTCTTAAAGAGACTTTGCACATCGGTGACATAGTCTCAGATAACCTCATTGTCATTTTGACTAGCGTTTATCAATCTAACGACGATGAGATTTTCAAAGTATCCTGCCTCAGAGAATATCTTGATGAAGAGACTCTTGAGGTTATTAAAGTCATTGCATTTGGCATTATCTAGACTAGTGTACCAAGCCTATCCTTTGTCTCCTAGGCAAAGTTTGAAAGCTTGTGCACATTGAGCAAGGCCCATGAGGTTTTTCACCTCTCATACTTTCTCAAACTCCTCCACAAAGCTATACCAGGCTGATACTTCTCGAGTTTCTTAGCAACCTCAAGTATCTTGGTCTCTAGCTCCTAGAGTTTGGGGCGATTCCTAGTCTTGCTAGCAACATAGTCACTAGAATTGCTCCGTAGCTGTGTTGTTTTGGAGTCACTTCGTAAGAAGATCGCTTAGCATAAGATCATCCTCTAAGGCTCTCTCCTTCTCAGCATTTGGTCCTGTCCTAGCTCTATTGGCGAGAACTAAGACACATTGAACCTCAAGTATTTCTATGTCTTGTCTCAGCTTTTGAGCTCATTGCTCTTAGTTGTATGTGGCCATGTTTTGCAACTCTTTCCTTTGCCAACCTTCTCTCCTCCTCTAGATCAACTAAGATATCCTCGACTGGTGTACCATGATGCTCCACTTTGGTTTGTAGGTCATACTGGGTCATGAATTATTATTGGGTGTCAAGTGGGAATTCTCCCAAGTCAAGCTCGTCATTTTCTGGGTTGGCGTTGGTTCCTAACATATTGCTGACTTCTTGAGCAACTAGGGCATCGATTAGATTGATCAAGTCCGGTAGAGCTACATCCCTAATCATACATATGTTGTTATTTCTCTCTAAGAAGCTTGAGAATTCAAGTCTCTCAGTCTTCGGTGATTGGGGTCCTCAGCCATATTCAATGTCTAGGGTTTTCTCCTAGTAGTGTGTTTGTTTAGCTTATCTTATCTTGGGTGAGTTCCTTGTTATTTAAAAACAATCCTCAATGTCACGAGCACTCAAATGCTAATGGTGTACTCCTCAAAGTGCACTATGCAAAGTCAGGATTTTAGCTTTTTATGCACGTCAAATATTTAATTGATGTAGTGTGCAAATCCAATGAAACAATACAATGAAACATATACTTTTCCTAATTCTTTCGTGCATTTAACAACCACTCTATTTGGTTTGTTCTGGTCTCTACAACATCCTAGACATGTGGTCTGAGGGGTAGTAGGTTTGGTCGATTAGTCCCCATGTCTCTATTGGGACACGGAGCTAAGGGTGTTGTGGTCATTTTTTGGATTGTTGGATTTTAGATCTCAAGTCAATTGGCTCTATTGCTTGGTTCACCCACCTGGGGATCCCTTGGGGTGTCCCACAGCTAGAGCTTGGCCTCTAGAGGGTTGAGTGAGGTCAAAGTTTATCAGAATTTGATGTTCTATTTCCCATTCAATTTGTAGGTTTTTTCATCTGATTCCCAAAATCAGCCGTCTAGCTCTAGCGTATCTGATTTGGGCCTATCCAATTCTAGCTGTCCGATTTTGGAATGTCAGAGTTTGAGTTTGAGTCAAGAGGACAAGTGTCCCATTCTAGCCTTCCAAGTCTGGACTATCCAAGTCCGAGTGGCTCTCTGATTTTTGGGCCAAATCTGAGTCTGAGTCTTGTCCAAGTTTGATCTTGTCAAAGTCGTGTGATTGAATGATCTGTTGTGTCTGATTCTGAAAATTGGATAACTTCGAGGCAGTTGGTTCTAGGAATCAGATTGTTTAAATGCAGTAGTGAAAGTAATAGAATGATGAAAATCTCACCAAATCTCACACGCACCTAGATCAATCTTCTGACTATGATCCTGGAAGAAATTAAGCAACACAAAGACACACTCGAAGCTTACCTATGGTGCTCAAAGGCATGGTGATGAAGATTTCCAAGTACGAACTGGTTTCCAGTCCTATAGCTCTCTCTCTCTCTCAAACTCTCTCCCTCAACTTAGAAATGACAAATGAGCTCTCTCTTTGCTCTCTTGGCTTCTTAAACCCTTTCTTTCTTTTCTTTTCACTTTCCCCTTCCCTCTCTTTGCTGTATTAATGCCTTGAAGCTCTCTTTTCCCTGTTTTTCCCCTATTTTGGGCCTGCTATTATAGTAGAACACTACTATGTATTTCTCTATTTTTTCTAAATTTTCCCTTACCTAAATGCATTCAAATCAGAAGCAACAACTTACACTACTCCAATCCACTTCCCTAAATAAAAAAAACTAGAAAGACTTACTTGCAAAGAAGATAATACCTCTTCGACTCCCTTACTTCCTACCTATCTCAAGCAACACCGGTTCTAGGCATACCCTACTTCAATGCTCATCAGAGTGCACAAGCACTCAAAGCTTGAATCCCTTGGTCCTTGCAATGGAACCAAAATGTGGGAGCTTCTCGCTCAACTGCCAAGACTCATGGACCACTTATTGTTTCAAGTGTTTCAAGACAAGTGCAATGGCTACCCCTCACATAGCCGTACGTGTTGTCACACCTACGTAGTGAGATTACCTCCATGCTCCATCAAGTTGCCTTCTCTCTCAAGCACTCCGGTAGCTCCACGATCCAAGGTGTAAGCTCAAGAAAGCTCGATTATCAAGCTCCAAGCTCCATGCTCCATTTTCACGTGCAAAATAAGAGAAGAAAAGAGAAGAAGAAGAAGAAGAAGAGATGAGAAGATGAAGAGCTTCTCCATCATGATCCCTCACCCTTACACATTCACTCCCTCACACTCCCTCTCTCAAGCACAAGCTCAAGCAAGCAAGAAAAAGAAGAATAAGAGAGGAGGAGAGCTAGTTTTGGGCACACAAAAGAATGAGCTTCTTCATTCACTTTTTGTTTTTTATATAAAACTCTAACCATAATCCCCTTTTTGGGCACCCATTCCTTTTTTACACAACTGGCCATTTTAGCATAAGTCCTCTTTTCCTATTTGCATTGTGCCTTCACCCATGCTTATCTACACTTACAAATTGCACAAGAGGGAGCCTTGCGCTCTTTTACAAGGATTTAAAGTGCACTTTTATATTTAAAATATGCATTTCCTCTTTTGCACTTGCCTTAAACTTTTAAGATTGTCCTTGCACTTTTGGCCTTTTTTCCTCCTATTTCTTTAGTCTCGGGGCCACCCTTTTCCACTTTGCCCTCTACATCTTTTAAATTTTCTTTTTTCTTTCTTTGCATTGGGGTTAACAAGTTGTGAGATTGCTACATAGCCACATTGATATATGAGTGGATCTCATATTGAACTAAATCTCATTCTTTGATTAAATAGAATTTGGCCACATGGCCAAAAACCTAGGTAAAGTTCCTAGAGTACGATCCTTGCATAGGAAACTTACATGGAAAAGAAATCCAATGTTAACTGTAATATCTCTCCCGTGCCTCCCCCATGAGAACCCCCCCTTTTAAAATTTTAGAATTGGTTTAAATTTTTTTACCTCTCTCTCTCTCCCCCTGCTGAAAACATGGCGGAGAGAGAGAGAGAGAGAGAGAGAGAGAGAGAGAGAGAGAGAGAGAGAGAGAGAGAGGGGGGGGGGAGTATGAGTGGGAGAGGGGGATGCACCCCCAGGTGTAGGAGTGGTGGCCGTTAAACAGCCGTCTCCCCCCTCCTGAACCACCCCCTCTTGAGTGGGAGAGGGGGATGCACCCCCAGGTGTAGGAGTGGTGGCCGTTAAACAGCCGTCTCCCCCCTCCTGAACCACCCCCTTCCCACTATATAAGGGAAGCCCCCCCCCCCCCCCCCCCCCGGCGGTGGTCTCAGGCACCGCCCCCCTGTTCAGTCTTCAGCGCCACATCATCCCCTACGCCGCCAGGCTGTCAAGACCGCCGCCTCCCTCATCATCATCATTTTCATCTCCATCACCATTTTGAGCACGATGTTGTCAGGGCCCCTGTCAAGAAAACAAGAAATTTTTAAAAAAGCCTCTTAAGAAGCTTCCACAAAAAAGCTTCCTAGGGGGTGTTTCACCCGCAGACCGCGGAAGGACACAACTTGGTTGTGAAGGGAGTTCCCTTGCAGGAAGGAAGGACTGCCAGTTTGCAGAGAATTTTAGCACACCCTCCACCTGCCCAACTTATTCCCAAGTCCCGATTGCAATGGCCCCAAAGCGCCACACAAGAGGAGCACACGTGGGAGTAAGAGGAGCACATGTAGGAGTCCCCACCCGAAGCGCAAGAATCGATAATACCCCTCCTGCAAATGTTCAGATTCCATCAAATTCACCCTTTTTGTTTTCGCATGATATGGGTGCATTAAGTATAAATTCGCATAGGGAAAACTTAATTAGAACACTGTTTTAAAAAAAGATCATATGAATGTTCGGAAAAGTTTTAAATCACATGACAAGATACTTATATTTCTCGCACCATCATGATGAAAGGTTGTTGCATTTTTGAATATATGGTTCATGTGTTAAAAGATGCACTTATGCAATAATGTCCTAGTTGCATCTCCATATAGGTTAAATATAAATTGTGATGTTCTTGTGCACTAGAAGGTTTGCATTGGGTAATTTACGTTGGAAAGAATGAATTATGTTGTATACAATGTATTTGTGCAATTTAAAAAAAACCCCTTGTGATTACTGTAAATAGGTTAATTCATAGAAGGATGTTTAATTAATGAATAGATAGTTGCTATGGGGAGGAATAAAAGAGTTATATTTTATTTAGAATTCGCATAAGCAACTACATTCTTATTTGTGTGACTTGCATGGGGAAAGAAAAGATTATGTTTTTATAACATTATAAATTTACATAGCATAACTTGCATGCATAAGCGACTTGCATAAATAAGTATATGTATGAAAAGAAAAAGGGGGGGCTATATTTCATTTGATTAAAAGCATATAATACGCATGAAATGACAGTTACATTCAATATGAAAGATAGGTTAAGTTAAGTTAAACTATTGCTTAGTATTGCGATTGCAAAGTTAATCTAGCGTTCTCGTACTTAGATTGTTCTATGTTGCGAGTAAGAGAGGGTACCAAGCCTTAGGACACGAATACTAGTAATATCAACAAACAAAGGGATGTAATTCCTCAAGATAGGCACTGCTACCTATCTCGTGCAACTAGTCTGCAAGGTCAGATGCTATTGCAACTAAATCATAAGATGCTACTACTACATCTTAGGCCAAGGGAGATGAGATCTAATTACAAGCTAGATTCGTTAAGAAGTCGAGTAGTCGCCCTACTACAACTCTCTCTCTTGGGGACCGATTTGTCAAACTTAGGAAAATTGTGAATTGCCAAGAAGCAAATTGACCAACCGAGGATGATGGGGTTGTCCAAGATCTATTTTACAAGGAGACCTAAGGTAAGGATAATCGGGGTCAGTAGGGTACAAACCCTAACCCAAAGAAAAAGGGGAAACAAGCAACATAGCTTGCCAAGCCCTTGGAATGTCGCCAAGATCCAGGATCGAATGTTGGGAGTATTCGGGAAAAAGGAATCACACCTTAGCAGTTGGTCGTACGAACGACCATAGAATTTATCGTGATTGTACACTTAGGTACATTGTTGAACTTCTTTGCTCAAGGAACTAATTCAAGGACAAACACTTAATGCTTGAGGTTAATAGCATGGAGGGAGAGGTAGGTTCAATTACCTCCGACTGCTTGCTTGGCCCTATCAAAGGGGGTTGTTAGCCGCGCCGCATACATGGACCAAACCTACCGCGAGAGGTCTCTCTGTGGGTGATGCTTGGAGCGGGAGGACACTTAGGTGCCAGGGGAGGCTCTGGCTGTAAATTCCTTGCCTCTGGATCTCGCACTAGAGGCCGGTGTGACGCAAGATGGGATCTCGATGCCCGTGTACTAGTCTATGGGCGAAACTTGGAGTAGCAATCCTGTTGATTGTTGGGATAGACTTCAGGCATGATACTTGATGTATTCCAAGACTATGATAAATAAAGGTCAAATATTTGGAAAAGGAACTTGCTTGACATTATTTTTTTTAATGTGAGTGCCTAAGTTACGTGAAGGAACCTGTGTTTAAGTTGATTGATTAAGGAAGTTGCCTTTGCATGTCAAACATAATGTGGTAGGTAATTAGATAACTAAGCAACCTGAGGAAAGTACGGTGGACATGACTTGGGTCCGTCCTACGAAAGGGTGGTCCTGGTTAGTTGGAAACTTTTCTCAAATGATGTGATAACGAGACTGTGAAGACCTAGAGTCATAAGAGTTAGAATCCCGATTTATGTTGTTTTAGGGGAGCGGAATGGGACTATGCCTTATGGGCAGAAAGGTTGAGCTTCGCATCCCTCTCGTTTCCCATTCTCCATGAACCAAGTGCAGCATAAATCCGCTTCAACTCTGTTGTTCCTACACAAAGTGGTTCATCTGGAGCTCGATGCTAGCTACTTCCTAGAGACTTGGTTGATAGGAAAGAAACCCTGACTTCAGGTCGGTCCTAAGTGGGAACGGCCGGATACTTCCGCTTTGGGGCAAACTCGGGAAGACCTAGTTCGCAAACCCTGTGACATTCCTTGCGAGTGCTAGGTGGTGCTTTCTAAACTCCCCTCACGATGGGCTGCTAAGACGTGTCCCACAAGTGGACAAGCGAACACATTACAGTTGGTATCAGAGCGAACCAACATGATCTAAAGATTATAAGGGAACTTAATGGAGGAAAATAAAGGGAATAAGGGGATAAACATGGAGGGTGATTAGAGTAGAGTAGCGTTTTCTTTTGAAAACATTTTCTTACTCACTTATGGATGCTGGGTTGCAGAGTCACAAAGCATGGAGCAAGTTCTTGGTGTTCCAGGTCATGTTCATGACTGCAATGCATGCTTCGAATTATCGTCAAAGGCTTGGCATGATGAATATTCTGGACCGCATTTATAATCCTTCGCCCCTTTACGCAGAGCGGAGATGGACGGGAGACAGGAGACTGAAGAATATACTACATAGTAGCCCACCGACTCGCGTACCTTCAAACCAACTTGAAGAGAGTCAAGTGGATGGAGGATTTAAAGATCCTGAAGCTGTTCATCTTTGTCGAAGCTCACGTAAATGCAACTTTTCATGTTAGCGATCAGCAAGTCAAGCAGAACAAGTATGTCTATGAAGAAGTGACCCATGTGATCTCTGCTGACAGAATCAAAGTGTTAGGGCACTATGAGAAGAACGGGTATGAAAGGAAGGGATACACCAAGCTTCCTATGACTTACTATTTCCTGAAAATCCATGACCCCACTCCATATTATTATTCCGTCCTTGTAGTCGATTGTAACACAATCCTATTTTCCCCAAAAATTGATGTATCAATCAGCCTGTCCTACTTATCCAAAATAAATGTACTCAAGGGGTTATGCCTTCATGAATAAATAAGACTTTTTACAATTGTCTATCTTGATCATACATGTTAACCAAGGTGTTAAGTGATTATATCATATTACCTTAGCTAAAAAGTTATGCTAGTCATATTAATGTAATATGAGAACATATGATAAGATGTTAACATAAAGAATCTTATTGTTCAGACGCAACCCCAAGCGCAGGTTCCAAATCCAACTCTTGCACTAAGTCCAGCTATGGCTCAAGAGAAGAAATTTCTTCTCAAACAAATTAAGCCACCCGATTTTGATGGCAAGGCAAGGACTGTTCAAGCCGACGCCCAGATCTGTATTGAGTCCATGGAGGACTATTTTGAGGCGACCAAGCAATCTTGGAGGGGACAGTCACTTGGGATAGGCTTAAGGAAGCTGTGCGAGGGAGGTATCTGCCACCTGCCTACCGCACACAAAAGATGAAGGAATTCTATGACTTGAAGCAGCTAGGATTATCCCTTGAAGCATATTATTTGAAGTTCATCTCACTCCTAAAGTATGGACCCCCAATGGATATGACACAATAGAATTCTATATTGGGTTGAGTTCACCCATAAACACTCGATTGGAATCAATGCGCCCAATGGACCTACAAGATGCACTCATTCGAGGTGCTCCAATAATACAGGAGGTACAGACCAAACCAAGGAATAATAGGATTTGGCCTTACAAGGATCAAAATAAGGGCATGTCTAAGGCTCAGACTAAGAGAGCACAGGGTCAGAATCAGGGCCAAAGAAAGAAAGCTAGAGTCAATGCTGTCAATAACTTTGTTCCAACACAAAGCAATGATCGCAGCCCACGTTGCTTCTATTGCTATGAGCTCGGACACTTCAAGAGGGAGTGTCCCAAGCTTGGCAGAGGGCATCGCCAGGGGCAATTCCAAGGTCAAAATAGAGCCATTCATGGCCAAGGAACCACTGTTATGGCCAGAGGGAGAACCTCCAGTGTTTCCAACAAGGAGCTGGACAATGAAGAAAAACCATCCATGGATGCTGACTTTGAGAGGGCAACGGTTCACGCCACTCTTCACAAGAAGGGTCCAAATCACCAATTCTCGGTGATTCAAACTCCATCAAAATATCAAGGTAAAAGCTTCAAAACCTTGATTGACTGTGGCAGTACACATTCCTTCATCTCACCATTCTGTGCAAAGAGATTAGGGATAGCCACAATAGATGCGCCTACCTTACTTGTGGAGTTAGCAAATGGTCATGAGGTCACTTGTACTAGACAAACTGCTAAGGTGAAATTCCTACTGGGTGGGAAGCCAACTTTTGTGAGATTCAAGGTAATGAACCTAGGTGTCCATGAATGTTTACTCGAAATGGATTGGCTAATACCCAATGATGCCCACATCCACTGTGGGAAGGGCCAAGTCTCCTTCTGCATTCTGAAGGGAAACTAGTCACGACTCAAGGTGAGGCTGGTAAGCCAAAAATACAGTTGGCAAAAGCAACACGGATAATAAAAGGTGTTCAAAAGGGTCTACCTATCTATTTGATTAAACTGAATAAGCTAGATCAGAATCAGGAATCCGGAGAAGAACCTTCATGGTTAAAGGAATACGCTGACATATTCCCTAAAGATCTGATGGAACTTCCTTCCCAAAGGGAAGTCGACCACAAAATCAAACTTGTGCCAGGAGCTGCACCAATCGCAAAGAGGCCATATAAGATGTCCATCTCGGAAGCTATCAAACTGAAAGAGCAACTCAAGCAACTGTTAGACCAAGGCTACATCCGTCCTAGCAGTTCACCATGGGGAGCTCCAGTGTTGTTCCAAAAGAAGAAAGATGGAATGCTTCACCTATGCATTGACTACAGAGGATTAAACCAAGCAACCATAAAAAATAAATACCCCATTCCAAGAATAGATAAATTACTTGACCGTCTTCAAGGGGCAAAGATCTTCTCAAAGATAGATCTCAGATCTGGATATTATTAGATAAGGATCAAAGAAGAAGATATCCCGAAGACTACATTCAGTACAAGGTATGGACACTTCAAATTCCTAGTGATGTCATTTAGGCTGACGAATGCTTCTACTACCTTCAACAGGTTAATGTAGGATATCTTTAGGCCCTATCTTGATGACTTTGTAATCATCTTTTTTGACGATACCCTAGTCTACTCAAAACAGGAAAAGGATCATGAACCCCAGCTTCGCATTGTTCTTGAAACAATGAGAGTACACAAGCTTTATGCCAAGAAAAAGAAGTGTGCATTTTTCAAGCGACAGATTGAATATTTGGGATTCATTGTATCAGCAGAAGGAATTTTAGTAGATCGAGCTAAGGTCAGAGACGTTCTGGAATGGCCAACACCAACTTCTGTCAAAGAAATACGTAGTTTTCTTGGGTTGACAAGGTGGTACAGAATTTTCATAAAAGATTATGCCTTGGTTGCAGCACCTCTGACTAATCTACTAAAGAAGCAAGTAGCAATTGTATGGTCACCTGCTGAACAGACCTGCTTTGATAAACTAAAGCAAAGCCTAGTATCAACACCCATCCTAAAACTTCCCGATCTTAGTAAGGAGTTTGGAGTGGTAACGGATGCTAGCGCACGTGCTTTAGGAGGTGTACTTATGCAAGAAGGACATCTCGTAGTATATTCTTCAAGAAAATTGAAGAGCCATGAAAGGAATTATGCTACCCACGACCTAGAGCTATTGGCTGTCATCCATGCTCTCAAACTTTGGATTTTCCTTAGTAACGGACCACAAGAGTCTTAAATGGATTTTCACCCAGAATGAGCTCAATATGAGGCAACGTCGATGGATCGAAGTGCTGGAAGAATATGATTTTGAAATAAAATATAGGCGTGGAAAAGAGAATGTAGTTGCCAATGCACTCAGTCTCGCAAGGCATTTCTAAATCCTCTCATTTTGCAAGATCCATCAACAGCAAGGTCTCTAGCCACAAAGGTATCAATGCCAAATAACCCGATTCTTGAGCTAGCAAAAGAAGGGGCATTTCATGACCCAGTCTATCAAAAAATGCTAAGGGAGATCCCCATCAAGGATCAAGACCCAAAGCTAAAGACGAAATATCAAGGATTCTCCATCAGTAATGGACTTGTCTACTTTAGGACAAGATTATGTATCTTTGCAAGCCAAACTCTCAAGTAGAAGATACTTTGGGAAGCCCATGACTCCCCTTTCTCAGGACATCCTGGTTATGCCAAGACCCTTAACATGGTCAGAAAGAGCTATTTTTGGGAAAGGCTCAAGGGAGACGTACTCAAATATGTCACGGAATATTTGTCTTGTCAATGCATTAAGGCAGAACGTGTTAAAATGCCTCGAAAATTGCAACCACTTGACATTCCACAAATGAAATGGGAATTCATTAGTATGGACTTCATTGTTGGCTTACCCCAAGTTCAGGGAGGATATAATTCTATTTTTTTTGTAGTAGATATGCTCACCAAGCTTGCACATCTCATCCCTATCGAGACGAACTATAAAGCTTCAGACATCGCAAGATTATTCATCAAGGAAATATTCAAACTTCATGGGTTGCCCAGAAGAATCATTAGTGATCGTGAATCTCTTTTCACATCATACTTCTGGAGGGCTATCTTTGAGGCTATTGGAACTCAACTCTATTTCAGCACAACTTACCATCCCTAATCTGATGGTCAAACAGAATGAGTCAATCAAGTCATTGAATATATGCTTAGGGCATACTGCTATCGCAAACCCAAAAGGTGGATTCAATACTTACCACTGGTTGAGTTTGCTTACAATGCTTCTTACCAACAGAGTATTCAAATGACCCCTTTTCAAGCATTGTATGGGCATGATTATTGTACCCCTTTGAACTTCTCAGATCCAACTTTGAGGGTAGAAGCTTCAAGATAGATGCTAGAAGACATGGATAATCAAATCAAATCAATAAGACAAGACATTCAAGCTGCCAAGGATAGACAGAAGGCCTACGCTGACTCGAAATGGCAAGACAGATCCTTCGTCGAAGGTGATATGGTCTTCATCTGTGTATGCCCTAAAAAGAGTTCACTGTCCTTGGGAGAGTACAAGAAGCTAAGTCTGAGGTATTGTGGACCTTATAAGATCATCAACTACCTAGGGTCTAATGCTTACAAACTACAGATGCCCACAACTCTAAAGATTCATAATGTATTCCATGTTAGCCTATTGAAAAAGTATCTACCTAATCTAAATCATGTGCTTGATGATCAGCAAATTGTAATACCTAGCCAAGGAGTCCTCAAACTACGGCCTGATAGACGCCTAGATGTTAGGGAGAGGCATTTGAGATCAAGGACCTTGAGAGAATACCTCATCCAGTGGAAATATTATCCCGAAGAGGATGCCACCTGGATGGATGAAAATACTCTCAATCAACAATACCCCCAGGTCTTCTCGAGATGAGGACATCTCGATTCCTCTAAGGGGAAGAGGACGTAATATCTCTCACGTGCCTCCCCTATGAGAACCCCCCTTTTAAAATTTTAAAATTTGTTTAAATTTTTTTACCTCTCTCTCTCTCCCCCTGCTGACAGGATGGCGGGGAGAGAGAGGGAGTATGAGTGGGAGAGGGGGCATGCACCCCCCAGGTGTAGGAGTGGTGGCTGTTAAACAACCGTCTCCCCCCTCGTGAACCACCCCCTCCCCACTATATCAGGGGAGCGCCCCCCCCCATGGTCTCAGGCGCCGCCCCCTTGTTCAGTCTTCAGCACCACGTCACCCCCTACGCCGCCAGGCTGCCAGGACCGCCGCCTCTCTCATCATCATCATTTTTGTCTCCATCTCCATTTTTAGCACAAATGCTGTTAGGGCCCCTATCAAGAAAACAAGAAATTAAAAAAAAATCCTCTTAAGAAGCTTCCACAAAAAAGCTTCCTAGGGGGTGTTTCACCCGCGAAAGGACACAACTCGGTTGTGAAGGGAGTTCCCTTGCGGGAAGGAATGACTGCCAGTTTGTAGAGAATTTCAGCACACCCTCCACCTTTCCGACTTATTCCCAAGTCCCAATTGCGATGGCCCCAAAACGCCACACAAGAGGAGCACACGCGGGAGTAAGAGGAGCAAATATAGGAGTCCCCACTCGAAGCGCAAGAATCGATAATACCCCTCCTGCAGATGTTCAAGTTCCATCCAATTCACCATTTTCGTTTCCGCATGATATGGGTGCATTAAGTATGAATTCGCATAGGGAAAACTTAATTAGAACGCTTTTGTAATATTTCCACACAATAAAAGTTAGTTGGTTAGTTCAAAAGTTAGTTAGTTAATTAATAAGTTAGTAAGATTACTAACTAAAGACTAACTAAGGTAAAAACTAACTAACATTAATTATTAATACTTTTTATTTAATTTAAAATATTTTATTTAGAAAAATCAAGAGTCGTAAATTCGATATTTTTTTCGAATTGGCAAGGACCGTGGCCATCCTTCACGTAAATTACAATGTGAACGAAACTTATGAGTTATATTAATCACTAAGATAATGCGTATAGTTTGGATGGTCTAAAAATATTAGACTTTTGGACAAGACTAGAATATTTTAGATATTTTAGAGATTATCTTAATTTTAAAAAAAAAGAGATATGGAGATTTCTAGAACTAGATGTCATTTAAAAGAAAAAAACAAGTGATGTGTTAGTTAGTTTGAAGATTTTATAAAAAGAAAAATAAGGAAAAGTGACTGGCGAAATCGCGCGCGCTGCGATCGCAGTTTACAGGCAATAGACAGCACTTCGAACAGAGAAAAGAAGAAGGAGTGAACTGAGAGCTTTCTAACCAAGTGTCTTGGAGTTTTACCCCTCCTTCGGAGCCAATGGAACCATCAGATTTACGATCTGAGCATCAGATCACTGATCTTTCCAAGATCCCCCTCCACAAAGAGCTCCACTTCTCAACCACAAGCCCTCTTCCCCAATTCACTATAAATATGAGGCATGGGAGAGGCATAAGGGACATAAGGAGACCCCGAGAGGCTGCGAGAGAGAAGAAGAGAGAAGAAAGAATACTCCTTCAAGAGGCTGCGAGAAGCTAGAGAGAGAGAGAGAGAGAAAGAGAAAGAGGAAGAGAGTTAGCTCAAATCCCTTGTCTCGATCTTTAACTAAGCCATATTCTCTACCCTCTCTCATCTAAAATCTATCCCACCTTCCCTATCTCTCAAACTCCTCGTGGACGATGGCTCCAAAGCGACGAAGTGGAAAAACCATGGAAATCAATGCAACGGGTATTGCCAATGATACGGAAGTGCCCGACGTTGCGGGAATTGCCACCACAATTGGAACATCGGGTGTGGCTAATGCGAGCGCGAGTAAAGATGAAGTTCCGAATGTCGTCATGCCGCCAAACCAGGTTATTCATTACTAGATTATCAATTTTACAATATAAGATAAATTACATAGGATATTAGCTTTCATATTCTTCGCTTACACATTAAACTGATAACTCATCTAGAAAGACATATTAGTTCAAGCATAAAACGATTAATCACTATGATTTCTAGCTAGAATAGTTGGGATACTAAAGCATTGAATCATGATAGAATTAATTGCCAAAGGTTATTGTACATATGTCTTTTATGCGTATTCAATATAGTTATGATCAAATGCGACAAGGTTAAGAATTGATTAGTGAAGGTTATAGAAACTGGTTATCTATTTAGGAATCCTAAAGATCATCTCGTTGAGTTTATTGACACAATATATTTTCTTAAGGGATTTTGCTTATGTTAGATGAGTAAATCCAAATGGAAAACTCATGCCCTGCTTAACATGTTTTAAGAGGTGTACTCAACACTTCTTTATGGGGAGAAGAATCCTCATTAGAATGAAAGGTTACCTTAGGATAAGGTCTACCTTGGCTATGTGAAACTGTGATTTACATGTTGGGATGATTGTCATTGCACTATTTGATACATATTTGAAAGGACTGTTTGTGTTTGCTAGAATCTAGATTTTTGATTGAAATTATTGCCAACAGAATAAAAGGAAGGATCGCGCTAGGCTACCCCCAAGCTAGCAGCGAGACCCTACTCCAAGGGGGTCATGATTATCGCTACGAGAGGCTTGGACCGGCTCCGTAGGCGAAAGGTCTGTCAGTAGGGATAGTCTCGGGCAGTAGGAATTGTAGGTGCCAGAGGGGGCTCTAGCTGTAAATCCTGCATTGTTCCAAGAATCTGACGAGCCCCTTCGTGACCCAGGATGGGATCCTGGAACCCTAAATACTAGTTATGAGGGTGGAATCTTGGTGGACAGAATGTCCTTATGGAATTCTGTGTATCTTCCGCTGGGACGGAATGATGGAAATTGTAATAGACTTCTGATATAATAAAGAAGTTTGCTTTACTGTTCGAATTGTATGCGTGTTAGTGAGATAAATTATGTGAAGGAACGTGTGACTAAATGGACTAATTAAGGAAGCTGGTTGTATATGTTCCAATAAATGTGTTGTAGGTAATTAAAAAACTAAAGATGACCCATCGTCAGAGAAAAGCGGGTGGGCGTAACCCCCGACGGGTCCGTCCAATGGTAGGGTGGTCCCGGTTAGCTGGGAGCTTTTCTACATCGGATATAGAAATAGGAAGACGATAAATTGACAAAGTAGTCATTAGGAAGAACCGACTTGCATTGTTTTAGGGGACCGGAATGGGATTTTGCCTTATGGGCAGGAGGGTTGACGTACCACACTCCCCTCCGTCTCCCATTCTCTTTGAACCAAGTGCAATGGCAAGTCCGCTTCAGATTGAGTAATCCTCTAAAAAGTGGAACTCGAAATTACTGACGCTAGTTGGCTGCTAGGAGACCCATCCGATTTTAGGAACCCAAGTCTTCAGGTCGATCCTAGTGGGTTCGGCCAGAACTCTCCCGTTGCGAAGTAGACTCGGTAGGGCCTAAGTGACAATCCCGTGATGTTCCAAGGGAGCACCGGGCGGCATCATTTATGGAAAAACCATCTGATGGACTACTAAAAGGTGTGCCGTGGATTGGGACTAGCGGACACCTCACAGTTGGTATCAGAGCGCACGTTAGTATAGATTACGACGTAAGCTTAAGAAAAATATTATTTTTTCTAAGCATAGCCTAGGACATGTTTTCTTCTCTTTATTAACGTATGTTTTTTGAATTATGGCAGAGTAATGAATCTTGGAAGCGATTCTTGATCTTTCAAGTAATGTTTATGTCAGCTATGCATTCATCCAGTTTTTCCTGGAGAATTCAGATGATGCGAGTACTAGATCAGTTGTACAACCCGTCGCCTCTATATCTGAAAGACGGTGGATGATTAGTGGAGGATATTGCTATATTGATGCAAGCCGTCTAGCTTATCTTCAAAATAATTTGAAAATTGTAAAATGGATGGAAGATCTTAAAGTTGTTAAGATCTATCTATTTCATGAGGCCACTGTAAACTCAACCATGTATACTAGAGGCAAGAAGATCAAACTAAACCAATATATCTATGGGGAAGTTACGAAGATCCTTCCGGCTGACAGAATAAAAGTCATAGGTTGCTCTAGCCGCCGCAACTACAAAAAAGAGGGATTTCCTGAACTCCCTCAAAAATATAGATTCCTAGATATTTACTCTCCGAATCCAAGTTACTTCATAAAGGATGTATCAGAGTGTCATACTTAGATTGTAGTAGGGAATCCTTTCCTGAGAGAAAATAAGATGAGCCTGCGAGCCATCTGAATAATGTATTTCCTTCCATCTGATTACCTTGTATATCCGTTGTAATAAAAGATTGATTGATACTTCATCAATGAAAGAAATAATGCAATCCTATTTTATTATATTTGTCTTGAAACCTCTGAAATTGCAATTTAATTTTATGGGAAGAAAGTTGATTTGGGAGTTGTTTCAGTAAACTAAGTGAGAGATATTTTGAGTACTGAACCCTATTATTGACGCTACATAGAGTTGTAAAATTTAACTTACGAATTGCTAAAAATTTCCCAGAATCTCGCACCCACAATAATTCCCAACGAAGCTCAAGAGAAAAGGAATTTATTGAAGCAAGTCAAACCTCCAGAGTTTAATGGGAAAGGCGAAAATGTGGAAGCTGATGCAGAAATTTGGATCGAATCGATGGAAGATTATTTTACTACTGCTGGAACTATCCCAGCCAACCAAGCCATGATAGCTAAGCTAAAATTAATTGGTGAAGCTCGACTTTGGTGGAAGCAGTGGTGCCGAGATCAAGGTGTCCCTGAAAATACCATTACTTGGGACTTGCTGAAAGAAGCTGTAAGAGGGAGGTATTTACCTCCAGCTTATCGCACCCAAAAGATGAACGAGTTCTTCAATTTGAAGCAAATGGGACTGACCTTGGAAGCATACTACTCCAAGTTTGTTTCTCTTCTTAAATATGCACCCCCCATGGATACTGTTCAACAAGTGTCCAAGTTTTGCAATGGGCTAAATTATCCTCTGAACACTCGTTTAGAATCAATGAGCCCCATAGACCTCCAGGATGCTTTGATTCGAGTTGCTCCTATTGTGCGGGAAGTACAATCAAAGCCTAATAACAATAAGTTCTGGAGCTACAATAACCAGAACAAAGGAGGATTCAAAGGTCAAGCAAAAAGAACCCAAGGACAATTTTTCCAAGGACAAAAGAAGAAGGTAAAATCCAATGCAGTTGGAAATTTTATTCCTACCCAAGGAAACAGGGATGGTCTTAGGTGCTTCCACTGTAATGAGACAGGACATTTCAGGAGAGATTGTCCAAAGCTTGGTAGAAACCATCACCAAGGCCAACTTCGAGGTCAAGGTAGAGCTGCCCAAAGTCGTGGTCATGTAGCTATGGCAAGAGGAAGAATGTCAAATATTATCCTAAAAGAGACTAATAAGGAGGAAGACCCTACTATGGAAGAAGATATTGAAAGAGCAACTGTTCATGCTGCATTCCACAGGAAGGGACCAAATCGTCAATATTCGGTAATACAGACACCGGCTAGTTACCAAGGTAAATCATTTAAAGTTTTGATTGACTGTGGAAGTACACACTCATTTATTTCACCCAAGTGTGCTAAGAAGATAGGTATAGAAACTGTAAATGCATCAAAGCTGCTTGTGGAATTAGCAAATGGAAAGGAAGTACTTTCTACACACCAAACTGCCAAGGTAGAGTTTAACCTAGGGGAAAACCTTTCAAGTATGAGGTTCAGGGTAATGAACCTAGGAGCCTATGAATGTTTACTAGGAATGGATTGGCTGATTCCCAATGATGCTCATATCCATTGTGGAAAAGGTCAAGTCACATTTCAGGATTTGAACAGTGAAATAGCAACTACGCAAGGTGAAACAGGGAAACCTAAAGTTCAATTGGCAAAAGCTTCTCGAATTGTGAAAGGCTTGAAGAAAGGATTACCTGTTTACTTGATCAAGCTTAACAAGGTAAATCAAGATGATCATGCAGAAGAAGAACCATCCTGGTTAGAGGAGTATGCTGACATATTTCCTGAAGAGCTAACTGAGTTACCTCCAGAAAGAGAAGTTGATCATGAGATCAAACTTATTCCAGGAGCCGCTCCAGTGGCAAAAAGACCTTACAAAATGTCTATTCCTGAAGCCATTGAACTAAAAGAGCAACTCAAGCAACTGCTAGAACAAGTGTATATCCGGCCAAGTAATTCACCATGGGGAGCCCCAGTATTATTCCAAAAGAAGAAAGATGGAACTCTCCGTCTTTGTATCGACTACCGAGGGCTAAACCAGGTGACAGTAAAGAATAAGTACCCAATCCCAAGGATTGATGAGCTTCTTGATCGTCTACAAGGAGCAAAGATCTTTTCTAAGATTGATCTTCGGTCAGGATATTACCAGATTAGAGTCAAGAATGAAGATATTCCAAAGACCGCCTTCAACACAAGATACGGCCATTTCGAATTCATTGTGATGTCATTTGGATTGACAAATGCTCCAGCTACCTTCAACAGGTTAATGCAGGACATTTTTAGACCCCACCTTGATGACTTTGTCCTTGTATTCTTCGATGACGTCCTAACTTATTCTAAGGAGGAAGAGGATCATGAACCACATCTTCGCATTGTCCTAGAGACAATGAGAACACACAAGTTGTATGCCAAGAAGAAGAAGTGTGCATTCTTCAAAAGAAAGATTGAATACTTGGGATTCATAGTGTCTATTGAGGGTATATCAGTAGATCCTGCCAAGGTCAAGGATGTTCAAGATTAGCCACCCCCAACCACTATCAAGGAAGTGAGAAGTTTCCTTAGCCTAACAGGATGATATAGGGTATTCATCAGAAACTATGCTCAAATTGCAGCACCTCTTACAAATTTACTTAAGAAGCAAGTTGCCATTAATTGGACGCCAATCGAACAGTCCAGCTTTGAGCAACTAAAGCATAGTCTGGTAATTGCTCCTATCTTAAGGCTACCTGACTTGAACAAGGAATTTGAAGTTGTCACAGATGCCAGCTCTCTTGCATTGGGATGTGTACTAATGCAGGAAGGACATCCTATAGCTTACTCTTCAAGAAAGTTGAAAATCCATGAGCAGAAATATGCTACTCATGACCTGGAGTTATTAGCTGTGATTCATGCTCTCAAATTATGGAGACATTACTTGCTTGGAAATAAGTTTTCCTTAGTCACAGATCATAAAAGTCTTAAGTGGATTTTTACTCAACCTGATCTTAATATGAGGCAATGACATTGGATCGAGGTTCTACAGGAATATGACTTTGAAATTCAGTTCAGACCCGGTAAAGAAAATATAGTAGCAGATGCCCTTAGCCGTAAAGCCTTCCTTAATGCTCTTATCACTGAAGAACCATCTAGGTCAGAAACTCTAGCTACAATGGTATCGATGCCGACTAATCCTATCATCGGGTTGACCAAGGATGAAGCAAATAAGGACCCAGACTATCAACAATTGTTTTGGGAAGTTCAGAATAAGGAACAAGATCCCAAACTCAAGACTAAGTATCAGGAATTCTCTATAGATGAAGATGAAGGACTTGTTTATTTCAGAATGAGACTATGCATTCCTTCAAGTCAGACTCTCAAGAGAAGGATACTTTGGGAAGCACATGATTCTCCTTTTTCAGGACACCCAGGATATGCAAAAACTCTTAATGCTGTCAGGAAAAGTTATTACTGGCAAAAACTCAAGGGTGATGTACTTAAGTATGTCACTGAATGTCTAAATTGCCAAAGGGTAAAATCTGAACGTGTCAAGTTACCAGGAAAACTCCAGCCACTTGACATTCCCCAGATGAAATGGGAATTTATTAGCATGGACTTTGTAGGTGGGTTACCTTCTGTACAAGGAGGATATAACTCAATAATGGTAATAGTAGACATGCTAACAAAGGTCGCTCATCTTCTACCAACAAAAACCAATTACAAGGCTTCAGATATTGCTAGACTTTTTATAAAAGAGATTTTTAGGTTACATGGGTTACCTAAAAGGATCATCAGTGATCGTGATTCTCTTTTCACATCACACTTCTGGAAGAGTTTATTTGAAGCCATTGGAACCCAACTTTGTTTCAGTACTGCTTATCATCCACAAACTGATGGGCAGACATAACGAGTTAATCAAGTAATTGAGGATATTCTGCGTGCATATTGCAGCAAGGAACCTAAAAGGTGGATTCAATATCTATCCTTAATGGAATTTGCCTATAATGCCTCCTATCATCGAAGTATTCAGATGACTCCATTTCAGGCACTGTATGGTCAAGATTGTCGTATGCCACTTAATTTTTCTGATCCTACTCTAAGGGTAGAAGCCTCGAGAAAAATGTTAGAAGAAATGGATGATCAAATCAAGATCATCAGACAGGATATTCAAGCTGCCAAGGATCGACAAAAGGCGTATGCTGATCTAAAAAGGCAAGAACGAATCTTCAAAGAGGGAGACATGGTCTTCATCTATGTCCATCCAAAGAAGAGTTCTTTGTCTTTAGGTGAGTTTAAGAAGCTAAGTCCAAGATATTGTGGACCCTATAAGATTCTCAAGTGCCTAGGACCAAGCGCTTACAAGATACAACTCCCTGAGAATATAAAAATCCACAATGTATTTCATGTTAGCTTATTGAAAGCATACGTAGCTAACCCTAACCATATCCTTGATGATGAACAAGTTGTAATACCTAGCCAAGGAGTCCTTGAGCTACAACCTGACAGAGTCATTGATGTAAGGGAGAGAAAATTGAGGAGTAGAACCCTTAGAGAATACCTTGTCCAACGGAAGGATTACCCTGAAGAAGATGCTTCATGGATAGATGAGGATGCTCTTCATCAACAATACCCACAGTTTCTCTCGAGATGAGGACATCTCGATTTCTCTAAGGGGAGAAGGATGTAATATTTCCACACAATAAAAGTTAGTTGGTTAGTTCAAAAGTTAGTTAGTTAATTAATAAGTTAGTAAGATTACTAACTAAAGACTAACTAAGGTAAAAACTAACTAACATTAATTATTAATAATTTTTATTTAATTTAAAATATTTTATTTAGAAAAATCAAGAGTCGTAAATTCGATATTTTTTTCGAATTGGCAAGGACCGTGGCCATCCTTCACGTAAATTACAACATGAACGAAACTTATGAGTTATATTAATCACTAGGATAATGCGTATAGTTTGGATGGTCTAAAAATATTAGACTTTTGGACAAGACTAGAATATTTTAGATATTTTAGAGATTATCTTAATTTTTTTAAAAAAAGAGATATGGAGATTTCTAGAAAAGATGTCATTTAAAAGAAAAAAACAAGTGATGTGTTAGTTAGTTTGAAGATTTTATAAAAAGAAAAATAAGGAAAAGTGACTGGCGAAATCGCGTGCGCCGCGATCGCAGTTTACAGGCAGTAGACAGCACTTCGAACAGAGAAAAGAAGAAGGAGTGAACTGAGAGCTTTCTAATCAAGTGTCTTGGGGTTTTACCCCTCCTTCGGAGCCAATGGAACCATCAGATTTACGATCTAGGCATCAGATCACTGATCTTTCCAAGATCCCCCTCCACAAAGAGCTCCACTTCTCAACCACAAGCCCTCTTCCCCAATTCACTATAAATATGAGGCATGGGAGAGGCATAAGGGACATAAGGAGACCCCGAGAGGCTGCGAGAGAGAAGAAGAGAGAAGAAAGAATACTCCTTCAAGAGGCTGCGAGAAGCTAGAGAGAGAGAGAGAGAGAGAGAGAGAAAGAGAAAGAGGAAGAGAGTTAGCTCAAATCCCTTGTCTCGATCTTTAACTAAGCCATATTCTCTACCCTCTCTTATCTAAAATCTATCCCACCTTCCCTATCTCTCAAACTCCTCGTGGACGATGGCTCCAAAGCGACGAAGTGGAAAAACCATGGAAATCAATGCAACGGGTATTGCCAATGATACGGAAGTGCCCGACGTTGCGGGAATTGCCACCACAATTGGAACATCGGGTGTGGCTAATGCGAGCGCGAGTAAAGATGAAGTTCCTAATGTCGTCATGCCGCCAAACCAGGTTATTCATTACTAGATTATCAATTTTACAATATAAGATAAATTACATAGGATATTAGCTTTCATATTCTTCGCTTACACATTAAACTGATAACTCATCTAGAAAGACATATTAGTTCAAGCATAAAACGATTAATCACTATGATTTCTAGCTAGAATAGTTGGGATACTAAAGCATTGAATCATGATAGAATTAATTGCCAAAGATTATTGTACATATGTCTTTTATGCGTATTCAATATAGTTATGATCAAATGCGACAAGGTTAAGAATTGATTAGTGAAGGTTATAGAAACTGGTTATCTATTTAGGAATCCTAAAGATCATCTCGTTGAGTTTATTGACACAATATATTTTCTTAAGGGATTTTGCTTATGTTAGATGAGTAAATCCAAATGGAAAACTCATGCCCTGCTTAACATGTTTTAAGAGGTGTACTCAACACTTCTTTATGGGGAGAAGAATCCTCATTAGAATGAAAGGTTACCTTAGGATAAGGTCTACCTTGGCTATGTGAAACTGTGATTTACATGTTGGGATGATTGTCATTGCACTATTTGATACATATTTGAAAGGACTGTTTGTGTTTGCTAGAATCTAGATTTTTGATTGAAATTATTGCCAACAGAATAAAAGGAAGGATCGCGCTAGGCTACCCCCAAGCTAGCAGCGAGACCCTACTCCAAGGGGGTCATGATTATCGCTACGAGAGGCTTGGACCGGCTCCGTAGGCGAAAGGTCTGTCAGTAGGGATAGTCTCGGGCAGTAGGAATTGTAGGTGCCAGAGGGGGCTCTAGCTGTAAATCCTGCATTGTTCCAAGAATCTGACGAGCCCCTTCGTGACCCAGGATGGGATCCTGGAACCCTAAATACTAGTTATGAGGGTGGAATCTTGGTGGACAGAATGTCCTTATGGAATTCTGTGTATCTTCCGCTGGGACGGAATGATGGAAATTGTAATAGACTTCTGATATAATAAAGAAGTTTGCTTTACTGTTCGAATTGTATGCGTGTTAGTGAGATAAATTATGTGAAGGAACGTGTGACTAAATGGACTAATTAAGGAAGCTGGTTGTATATGTTCCAATAAATGTGTTGTAGGTAATTAAAAAACTAAAGATGACCCATCGTCAGAGAAAAGCGGGTGGGCGTAACCCCCGACGGGTCCGTCCAATGGTAGGGTGGTCCCGGTTAGCTGGGAGCTTTTCTACATCGGATATAGAAATAGGAAGACGATAAATTGACAAAGTAGTCATTAGGAAGAACCGACTTGCATTGTTTTAGGGGACCGGAATGGGATTTTGCCTTATGGGCAGGAGGGTTGACGTACCACACTCCCCTCCGTCTCCCATTCTCTTTGAACCAAGTGCAATGGCAAGTCCGCTTCAGATTGAGTAATCCTCTAAAAAGTGGAACTCGAAATTACTGACGCTAGTTGGCTGCTAGGAGACCCATCCGATTTTAGGAACCCAAGTCTTCAGGTCGATCCTAGTGGGTTCGGCCAGAACTCTCCCGTTGCGAAGTAGACTCGGTAGGGCCTAAGTGACAATCCCGTGATGTTCTAAGGGAGCACCGGGCGGCATCATTTATGGAAAAACCTACTGATGGACTACTAAAAGGTGTGCCGTGGATTGGGACTAGCGGACACCTCATAGGTTTGTTTTAAAAAAAGATGATACGAATGTTCGAAAAAGTTTTAAATCGCATGACAAGGTACTTATATTTCTCGCACCATCATGATGAAAGGTTGTTGCATTTTTGAATATATGGTTCATGTGTTAAAAGATGCACTTATGAAATAATGTCCTAGTTGCATCTGGCATATAGATTAAATATAAATTGCGATGTTCTTGTGCAGTGGAAGGTTTGCATTGGGTAATTTACATTGGAAAGCATGAATTATGTTGTATACAATGCATTTCAGCAATCCAAAAAAACCCCTTGTGATGACCGTAAATAGGTTAATTCATAGAAGGATGTTTAATTAATGAATAGATAGTTGCTATGGGGAGGAATAAAAGAGTTATATGTTATTTAGAATTCACATAAGCAACTGCATTCTTATTTGCATGACTTGCATGGGGAAAGAAAAGATTATGTTTTTATAACATTATAAATTTACGTAGCATAACTTGCATGCATAAGTAAATGTATGAAAAGAAAAAGGGGTTATATTTCATTTGATGAAAAGTATATAATATGCATGAAATGATAGTTACATTCAATATGAAAGATAGGTTAAGTTAAGTTAAAATGTTGCTTAGTATTGCGATTGCAGAGTTAATCCAGCGTTCTCGTACTTAGATCATTCTATGTTGTGAGTAAGAGAGGGTACCAGGTCTTAGGGCATGAATACTAGTAATATCGACAAACAAAGGGATGTAATTCCTCAAGATAGGCACTGCTACCTATCTCGTGCAACTAGTCTGCAAGGTCAGATGCTATTGCAACTAAATCATAAGATGCTACTACTACATCTTAGGCCAAGGGAGACGAGATCTAATTACAAGCTAGATTCGTTAAGAAGTCAAGTATTCGCCCTACTACAACTCTCTCTCTTGGGGACTGATTTGTCAAACTTAGGGAAATTGTGAATTGCCAAGAAGAAAATTGACCAACCGAGGACAACGGGGTTGTCCAAGATCTATTTTACAAGGAGACCTAAGGTAAGGATAATTGGGGTCAGTAGGGTACAAACCCTAACCCAAAGAAAAAGGGGAAACAAGCAACCTATCTTGCCAAGCCCTTGGAATGTCGCCAAGTCATGAACGATCCAGGATCGAATGCTGGGAGTATTCACGAAAAAGGAATCACACCTTAGCAGTTGGTCGTACGAATGACCACAGAATTGATCGTGATTGTACACTTAGGTACATTGTTGAACTTCTTTGCTCAAGGAACTAATTCAAGGCCAAACACTTAATGCTTCAGGTTAATAGCATGGAGGGAGAGGCAGGTTCAATTACCTCTGACTGCCTACTTGGCCCTATCCAAGGGGATTGTTAGCCTGTCGGGTACCGGACTGAATGTTTCTTCATAGTCAATGCCATATGTTTGTGCATACCCCTTGACTACTAATCTTGCCTTGTATCTGTTCACAGAACCATCAGCATTGTGCTTCACCTTATAAACCCACTTACAGCCAATTGCATTCTTACCTTTAGGCAAAGGTACCAATTCCCATGTAGCGTTTGCTTCCAAGGCATCCATTTCTTCATCCATGGCTTTCTCCCATTTTTGTTTTCCCATGGCTTGCTCAAAAGAAGTGGGTTCTGGTTCCTGTATCACCTTGACCATATATGCATAGTGAATGGCTATAAATCCATCATATTTCAGCCTATCCACAGGATACCTAACTCTGGTAGACCTGCGCAAAGTGGGTTCACTCCCAGGTGCTCTCAAAACATCCCTGGTCTTCCTTACTCCAGGTGTAACAATAGAAGGAATTCCCAACTCATCATCAATGCTCTGTTCTGAGCCACTGGATTCACCATCCACATAAGAGTGACCTGCATTCACATCAAACATGGGCTGATCAACCTTCTCTTTTCCTTTTCGTGATACCTGCATACCACTATCTGCATTGCTTTGAGAAGATTCTCCTGATCTCAATCTGCCTGTCCATGGCGAAGAATGTGAACCACTGCTAGAAGACGCTCCAGGTCCACTAATGTTTTGTGACTGCTGCTGTGAATTCTGTGCAGCATTACCATTTTGTGCATCTACATCATCAATCACATTTACTGGTTTATACCAGCTACTCATCTCATCAAAAACAACATCTCTGCTCACTGTAAACTTACGAGTAGAAGGGTTATAGCATCTATACCCTTTTTGCTGCAGAGAGTAACCAATAAAGATGCACTTCTCAGCTTTTGGATCCAACTTGGATCTCAACTCATCTGGCACATGTACATAGGCAATGCAACCAAAAATTTTAAAATGAGAAATATCTGGTTTCCTACCAGTATACCTCTCCTCTGGAGTCATTCCATGTATTGCTGCAGTGGGAGTCCTGTTCATTATGTAGACTGCTGTAGCAACTGCTTCAGCCCAATAAAAATCTGGCAGGTCTTTTTCATTAAGCATGGCACGAGATACCTCTCCAATATGCCTGTTTTTTCTTTCTGCAATTCCATTTTGCTGTGGGGTATGACTGCATGAATATTGCTGCTTTATGCCATGCTCCTGCAGGAACCTTGCAAACTCATTTGAGAGGTACTCTCCCCCTCCATCTGACCTTAGGCATTTTACTTGCAGGCCTGTTTCTTTTTCAACCATAGCTTTAAGAGTTTTGAAATGCCCAAAAACTTCACTTTTCTTTTTCATAAAATACACCCAAACTTTTCTGCTATAGTCATCAATAAAACTGACAAAATAATGACAGCCTCCAAGAGATGCAGCTTTAGTAGTCCACACATCAGAGTGGATTAATTCCAATGGCTTCTTACTTTCTTGAACATGTCTAGGAAATGGTTTCCTTGCCTGTTTTCCAAACTGACAGGCTTCACATACCTTATGCATTTCTGCAACCTTAAATTTAGGCAATCCTGCAACAATATTTTGGGCCTGCATTGATTTAAGTCACTGTACATTAACATGACCAATGCGTTTATGCCAGATATCAATATCTGCAACTACACCGGTCCCATGTGCAAACATTGCTGCACTCAATTCAGACATGTCTGCATCCAATGTAAACATTCTGCCCTTCTTCTTTCCTTTTGCTATCAAGCGACCTTTATTTTTCATATCCTCAACAAAGCATCCATGAGGATTAAATATGACCTGCAAGCCCTGCTCAACCATTTGACCGACAGAAACCAGATTCTTGGTGATATTCGGGACATGAAATACATCGGACAAGTATTTCTTTTTCCCATCCTGCATAGACAAGGGAATTTTTCCAATCTGCACAATAGGATGTGCAGTATCATCACCAGTCTCCACAAATCCTGGTTTTTCCATTTTCCTTGCATCCTCCATCCATTCCGCATGACCTGTCATGTGGTTTGATGCACCTGAGTCAACATACCATACATCATTGCTTTCTTCTGCACTTGTCACAGAATTGTTCATGTGCTGCACCATGAACAAATGCTCATTTCTGTCATCACCCTGTCTGCTAGAAGATGCATAATTCCCTTGTTGCAGTTTTCCATTCATGATGTCATTCTGCTTTTTATAGCAATCTTTAGCCATATGACCCATTTTACCACAGTAGTAGCATTCAACATTACTGTTTGCATTTTGACCTCTTTGCCATCCACCACGACCTCTTTGGCTCCCCCTGCCTCTAGAGTTACCACGTCCTCCTCCATAGGACTGGTTTTTTTGAGTTTGCTGCATATTCTGATTTCTACCACGGCCTCCAAATCGGCCTCCTCTACCTCTGCCTCTACCTCTTCCAGCATTTGAGTAGAAGAGAGCTTCTTTTGAAGTTCCTCCTGAAGAAGATGCACCACCATTTCTCTGTTCCTCAGAAATTAGAAGAGCAATCAACTCCTCAAAATCAGGAAATCTTTCACGGACGGAAATGGATGTCCGAAACTGTGCATAATCCTTTCCTAGACCATTCAAGGTCACAGAAACTAAATCATCATCTTCCACTGGCGACCCAATGGAAGCAAGTGCATCTGCAATCTTCTTCACCTTCATGTGGTAGTCATTGATGCTCATATTTTCTCTTTGCACATTGTGCAACTCTTGCTTGAGCTGCATTTTCCTGGCTTGCGTATTTGTGCTATACATTTTTGACAAAGTATCCCATGCCTCCTTTGGCGTACTTGCATCCTGAATATGCACAATCATAGAGTCTGAAATGCTGATAGACAGCCAATACATAACTTTCCTGGCTCTCTCATGCCATGCTTTAAATGCCTGGATTTGCTGTTGATTGGGAACATCAGGAAGAACTGGTTCTTCTTCATTTCCTGCAACAAATTCCCAATATCCTTTTCCCATAAGGAAATTCATCATTCTAAACTTCCATGCTTGGAAGTTGTTCTTGTCAAGCTTTTCAGTGACAATCTGTGAAAGAGAATCAGATGCCATTACAGAAGACTGCAAAAAATTCTGTCACTGCAAAAACCACAGCTTCACCCTCACAAGGGAAAATCTGCAAAACTGCCGAAAGTGGTATTTGACCACACAGTCACTTCCTAGTGACGATTTTGCATCAATAGGCAACAGGGATGATTCTGTAGCTCCCAATGTCTCTACGCACAAGCATACAATGCAATTTTTACAGTAACTATTCACCGACCTGTAGAACAGTGGCTGCACAGCATAAAACTGAGCCTTTTCCTGAGTGCGTGCAGAAAACTTCCGCCTCCAAAACAGGCCCCGAAATGGCCTCAAATCAAAAAAATAAGGTCGCCATGAGCTAAAGCTCTCTCCCGCAGCATATACTGCCCTCTTGCTTCACCGCGAAGGGCGTCTCAACCTGAGACAATGCACTCCTGCAATTTCCAGCTGTGCTGCCTGCAGAGATCTGCTCCCGAAACAGAAAATGAAAGCAACACTGCTCCTCTTACCAGAACACCGCGAGCTTGGCTTGCTTTCTTGAGCTCCTTACCACGAACAAGGCTCTGATACCATGTCAAGATTGTGGGAGAGAAGGAAGGAGTCTCACTTGTAGCTTTCTTGCTTGCACAATGGGGGAATACACACAAAGGTGGAGGCTGAAAACAGTTTTCCTCTTCTTAGTTGTGTAAGCCAAATGAACTCTCATACAAAGAAATAGAAGAACCCTATATATGGGTCTCAAACCAAACTCAACTAACTAAGGTGGCATACTAACTGAGACACGAACTAGAGTAGATAAGGATAGCTATCATGTAGCTATTATTCATGGGCGGTGTACCAACCGCATCTGCAACTGACACGTCGGTGACATAAATGCACAACGGTCACCCTGGCGTATCACGAGTGGAGCTCGATATCTCAACATCTCCATGCGGTGTCATGTGGTTTGACGCTCCAGAGTCAATGTACCATCTGTCATCTCTATCATGTCTCGATGCATTTTTAGATACATGCTGCATGGCAAAGAGTCTATCAACTGGCTCATCATGAGCATCACTAGAAGATGCATATGCCCATGCTATCTGCCCTTTGCCTTCATATCTCCCTGCTTCTTGTAACAATCCTTTGCAATATGCCCATACCAGCCACAATAATGGCAATCCTTGTCCTTGTTGGACTGATCAGATGACTACCATGAACCAGATCCACCACCTCTACCTCGGGGTGATCTCTCCCTGCCTCTAAACCCGCCAGATCCACGCTGGCTTTGTGTATTTGCATCATGCCAATTACTCTGCTGTTGCTGTTGTCCATAAGCATTACGAGTGTCACCACGACCTCGAAATGAACCATGACCTCTAGATCCTCTGCCACGCTGGCTAGAGTATAACACAGTGTCTCTACTTTGAGATGCACTGGAACCTGTATTCAAACCAAGTTTGACTTTCTCATGCAGCAACAAGGCAACTAGCTCTTTCCAGCTAGGGGGCTCTTCTCTGACAGAAATGGAAGTGTCAAAAGCTTTGTACTCTTTGCCTAAGCCATTCAAGGCAATAGCAATCATATCATCTTCTGATACACTTGAGCCAATAGTAGCAAGTTGATCAGCTATGGTCTTAATCTCCATGGTATACGCCTGGATGCTCTTGCCATTCCTAGACATGTTGTTGAACTGCTGTTTCAACTGGATCTTCCATGCATGTGTCATGGTTCCATAATTTTTCATCAGTATGTCCCAAGCATCCTTTAGAGTCTCACATCCAGTGATTTGAATTACCATAGCATCAGATATACATAAAGAGAACCAATGCAGCCCCTTGCATGCTCTTTCATTCCATAGCCTGTAGGCTCTTTTTTGTTCATTTGTTGGATTGTGTGCAGGCAACTCAGGAGCAACTTCATCTCCTATACATAGATCCCAATAACCTCTGCCAACCAGAAAGTTTTTCATTCTGAATTTCCATAATGCAAAGTTCTTGTTATCCAACTTCTCTCCAACTATCTGAGTGATATTGCCAGACCCATGTGCATTAGCCATGATGCAATAGACTGTCTATCAAGTGCCTGACTCCCTGCAGACCAATAAGTATGACTGACCAAGTTCAGTCCGTAACAGTTTATGATAATTTTTTGCACTAAATTCCAGAAAAAAAACAGGGTATTTCAGGCCACGGACACCCCAAAACAACCCACAAACAAGTGGTTGTCAAGATTGTGGGAGAGAAGGAAGGAGTCTCACTTGTAGCTTTCTTGCTTGCACAATGGGGGAATACACACAAGGGTGGAGGCTGAAAACAGTTTTCCTCTTCTTAGTTGTGTAAGCCAAAAGAACTCTCATACAAAGAAATAGAAGAACCCTATATATGGGTCTCAAACCAAACTCAACTAACTAAGGTGGCATACTAACTGAGCCACGAACTAGAGTAGATAAGGATAGCTATCATGTAGCTATTATTCATGGGCGGTGTACCAACCGCATCTGCAACTAACACGTCGGTGACATAAATGCACAACGGTCACCCTGGCATATCACGAGTGGAGCTCGATATCTCAACACTCCCCCTCGAGCTCAATCCCAATTCCTGCACACCAAGCAGGTCTCTGAACTTGCGCAGCTTCTCTGCGCCCAATGCCTTCGTAAATATGTCAGCTACCTGATCCTCTGTGCTGACATAAACTAGATCAATAAGACCTAGTAAAACCCTCTCTCGCACATAGTGATAATGCACCTCAATGTGCTTTGTTCTAGCATGATAGACTGGGTTATTTGCCAAGTGTATACTACTCATGTTGTCACAATAAATGACAACTGGCCCATCTGTAGACTCATGCATATCATAAAGTAGCTTATGCAACCAAGCTACCTCACATGCAGCCATTGCTACACCCCTGTACTCAGCCTCTGTGCTCGACAAGGCAACTGTAGGCTGTTTCTTGCTGCTCCAAGTGACTGCAGCACTCCCAAAAGAGAACACATATCCACTGGTAGATCGTCTATCAGAAATACTACCAGCCCAATCAGCATCAGTGTATCCATGCAGCTGTATCTGAACCCCAGTCTCATAAAATAGTCCATACTGCAATGTGGACTTCACATACCTGAGTATGCGTCTAGCCGCATCCAAATGTGATTTCCTTGGAGGCTGCATAAACTGACTTACCAATCCAACAGCATAGCTCAAATCTGGCCTGGTAATAGTCATATAAATCAAGCTTCCTACTATGCGTCTGTACATAGTAGGGTCTTCCAGAAGCTCACCTGCATCTGTGCTCAGCTTCACATTCTGCTCCAAAGGAACTGAAATAGGCTTACAGCCTGTCATCCCATATTTGGACAGCATGTCCAATCCATACTGCCTCTGCAAGAGCTGTATCCCACTTGGTGATCTAATCACCTCAATGCCCAAGAAATAACGCAGCTCTCCCAAATCCTTCATCTCAAACTTTTGCTTCAATAGCATTTTCACATGAAGGATATCTTCATCACTGTCACCTGTCATAATCAAATCATCAACATAAATGACAAGTAGCATAATACCTTTCTCTGTTTTTCTCACATAAAGTGAGAAATCTGCCTTAGAAATCTGAAAGCCAATAGTGACAACTCGTTTGCTTCCAAGGCATCCATTTCTTCATCCATGGCTTTCTCCCATTTTTCTTTTCCCATGGCTTGCTCAAAAGAAGTGAGTTCTGGTTCCTGTATCACCTTGACCATATATGCATAGTGAATGGCTGTAAATCCATCATATTTCAGCCTATCCATAGGATACCTAACTCTGGTAGACCTGCGCAAAGTGGGTTCACTCCCAGGTGCTCTCAAAACATCCCTGGTCTTCCTTACTCCAGGTGTAACAATAGAAGGAATTCCCAACTCATCATCAATGCTCTGTTCTGAGCCACTGGATTCACCATCCACATAAGAGTGACCTGCATTCACATCAAACATGGGCTGATCAACCTTCTCTTTTCCTTTTCGTGATACCTGCATACCACTATCTGCATTGCTTTGAGAAGATTCTCCTGATCTCAATCTGCCTGTCCATGGCGAAGAATGTGAACCACTGCTAGAAGACGCTCCAGGTCCACTAATGTTTTGTGACTGCTGCTGTGAATTCTGTGCAGCATTACCATGTTTTGTGACTGCTGCTGTGAATTCTGTGCAGCATTACCATTTTGTGCATCTACATCATCAATCACATTTACTGGTTTATACCAGCTACTCATCTCATCAAAAACAACATCTCTGCTCACTGTAAACTTACGAGTAGAAGGGTTATAGCATCTATACCCTTTTTGCTGCAGAGAGTAACCAATAAAGATGCACTTCTCAGCTTTTGGATCCAACTTGGATCTCAGCTCATCTGGCACATGTACATAGGCAATGCAACCAAAAATTTTAAAATGAGAAATATCTGGTTTCCTACCAGTATACCTCTCCTCTAGAGTCATTCCATGTATTGCTGCAGTGGGAGTCCTGTTCATTATGTAGACTGCTGTAGCAACTGCTTCAGCCCAATAAAAATCTGGCAGGTCTTTTTCATTAAGCATGGCACGAGATACCTCTCCAATATGCCTGTTTTTTCTTTCTGCAATTCCATTTTGCTGTGGGGTATGACTGCATGAATATTGCTGCTTTATGCCATGCTCCTGCAGGAACCTTGCAAACTCATTTGAGAGGTACTCTCCCCCTCCATCTGACCTTAGGCATTTTACTTGCAGGCCTGTTTCTTTTTCAACCATAGCTTTAAGAGTTTTGAAATGCCCAAAAACTTCACTTTTCTTTTTCATAAAATACACCCAAACTTTTCTGCTATAGTCATCAATAAAACTGACAAAATAATGACAGCCTCCAAGAGATGCAGCTTTAGTAGTCCACACATCAGAGTGGATTAATTCCAATGGCTTCTTACTTTCTTGAACATGTCTAGGAAATGGTTTCCTTGCCTGTTTTCCAAACTGACAGGCTTCACATACCTTATGCATTTCTGCAACCTTAAATTTAGGCAATCCTGCAACAATATTTTGGGCCTGCATTGATTTAAGTCACTGTACATTAACATGACCAATGCGTTTATGCCAGATATCAATATCTGCAACTACACCGGTCCCATGTGCAAACATTGCTGCACTCAATTCAGACATGTCTGCATCCAACGTAAACATTCTGCCCTTCTTCTTTCCTTTTGCTATCAAGCGACCTTTATTTTTCATATCCTCAACAAAGCATCCATGAGGATTAAATCTGACTTGCAAACCCTGCTCAACCATTTGACCGACAGAAACCAGATTCTTGGTGATATTCGGGACATGAAATACATCGGACAGGTATTTCTTTTTCCCATCCTGCATAGACAAGGGAATTTTTCCAATCTGCACAATAGGATGTGCAGTATCATCACCAGTCTCCACAAATCCTGGTTTTTCCATTTTCCTTGCATCCTCCATCCATTCCGCATGACCTGTCATGTGGTTTGATGCACCTGAGTCAACATACCATACATCATTGCTTTCTTCTGCACTTGTCACAGAATTGTTCATGTGCTGCACCATGAACAAATGCTCATTTCTGTCATCACCCTGTCTGCTAGAAGATGCATAATTCCCTTGTTGCAATTTTCCATTCATGATGTCATTCTGCTTTTTATAGCAATCTTTAGCCATATGACCCATTTTACCACAATAGTAGCATTCAACATTACTGTTTGCATTTTGACCTCTTTGCCATCCACCACGACCTCTTTGGCTCCCCCTGCCTCTAGAGTTACCACGTCCTCCTCCATAGGACTGGTTTTCTTGAGTTTGCTGCATATTCTGATTTCTACCACGGCCTCCAAATCGGCCTCCTCTACCTCTGCCTCTACCTCTTCCAGCATTTGAGTAGAAGACAGTTTCTTTTGAAGTTCCTCCTGAAGAAGATGCACCACCATTTCTCTGTTCCTCAGAAATTAGAAGAGCAATCAACTCCTCAAAATCAGGAAATCTTTCACGGACGGAAATGGATGTCCGAAATTGTGCATAATCCTTTCCTAGACCATTCAAGGTCACAGAAACTAAATCATCATCTTCCACTGGCGACCCAATGGAAGCAAGTGCATCTGCAATCTTCTTCACCTTCATATGGTAGTCGTTGATGCTCATATTTTCTCTTTGCACATTGTGCAACTCTTGCTTGAGCTGCATTTTCCTGGCTTGTGTATTTGTGCTATACATTTTTGACAAAGTATCCCATGCCTCCTTTGGCGTACTTGCATCCTGAATATGCACAATCATAGAGTCTGAAATGCTGATAGACAGCCAATACATAACTTTCCTGGCTCTCTCATGCCATGCTTTAAATGCCTGCATTTGCTGTTGATTGGGAACATCAGGAAGAACTGGTTCTTCTTCATTTCCTGCAACAAATTCCCAATATCCTTTTCCCATAAGGAAATTCGTCATTCTAAACTTCCATGCTTGGAAGTTGTTCTTGTCAAGCTTTTCAGTGACATTTTTGTGAAAGAGAATCAGATGCCATTACAGAAGACTGTAAAAAATTCTGTCACTGCAAAAAACCACAGCTTCACCCTCACAAGGGAAAATCTGCAAAACTGGCGAAAGTGGTATTTGACCACACAGTCACTTCCTAGTGACGATTTTGCATCAATAGGCAACCGGGATGATTTTGTAACTCCCAATGTCTCTGCGCACAAGCATACAATGCAATTTTTACAGTAACTATTCACCGACCTGTAGAACAGTGGCTGCATAGCATAAAACTGTGCCTTTTCCTGAGTGCGTGCAGAAAACTTCCGCCTCCAAAACAGGCCCCGAAATGGCCTCAAATCAAAAAAATAAGGTCGCCATGAGCTAAAGCTCTCTCCCGCAGCATATACTGCCCTCTTGCTTCACCGCGAAGGGCGTCTCAACCTGAGACAATGCACTCCTGCAATTTCCAGCTGTGCTGCCTGCAGAGATCTGCTCCCGAAACAGAAAATGAAAGCAACACTGCTCCTCTTACCAGAACACCGCGAGCTTGGCTTGCTTTCTTGAGCTCCTTACCACGAACAAGGCTCTGATACCATGTCAAGATTGTGGGAGAGAAGGAAGGAGTCTCACTTGTAGCTTTCTTGCTTGCACAATGGGGGAATACACACAAGGGTGGAGGCTGAAAACAGTTTTCCTCTTCTTAGTTGTGTAAGCCAAAAGAACTCTCATACAAAGAAATAGAAGAACCCTATATATGGGTCTCAAACCAAACTCAACTAACTAAGGTGGCATACTAACTGAGCCACGAACTAGAGTAGATAAGGATAGCTATCATGTAGCTATTATTCATGGGTGGTGTACCAACCGCATCTGCAACTAACACGTCGGTGACATAAATGCACAACGGTCACCCTGGCATATCACGAGTGGAGCTCGATATCTCAACAGTGGTCTCAACTGTAGATATAACTGTCAATACATAAGCTATGTGTTTGCTTCAGCTTAAGCTTCTGTAACCTCACTGCTAGGGTACATACATGCAGTCTGAAAACTGTAAACTGTGAGTAGCCAGCAGCAATTTCAAGTCCAAAACTGAGTGGTAATCATGTCATACATGTTCCAAAATCTCCCAGGTAGCTGCTAGTACATTTGGCAGTCAAGACATGAGCATAGAGGCACAAAACAGTGCATAACCAGCACATACAAGTGTCAACAAATTTAGTGGCAGGTTGCATTCAACCAAAATTCAGCATACCAAGCTCCAAGTAGCTCCAAAATATCTTCCGACCATGTCATAGATTTAATTTGTTGTGGCAAGTTCAATACATGAGCATCTGAGTAGGCATAGACAACCTGTCTTCATTGACCAATGGCATAAACTTCATGAGCTATTTGTAATTAACCAAGATAGTGTGACTGCACTTACTTCAGCTTCAGAATTCAGTTTTCAATGATGCTCATTGCTTGCTTCAATCCTCCATACATTCAGCATGTATAGGTCAGTTCATATAGATGATGGAACCCCCAAGATGACCTGTATTGCTTCAGTAATACACGATGCTTGTCATTGACTGCGTATGACAGTTTTCAGCCTGTCAATGATTTTCAGATCTGAGTATTCTGAGCAAGAAATCTTAGCTCCAAGACATTTGATCCAATGTATACATGCTTTGACACATTCTTGTGCTCCAAAGATGCCTTCTGAGTGTAGTACAAGGCTCCTGTATGTCAATAATGACTGAATGCATGATGTCCATTCATGTTTACAGCAGTTCAAAACTGATTACAGGTCTGTGTCTATTACTCCAGCTCATAACAGAGCTCCCACACAAGCATTTATCTCTTGTACACTTCAGATACCTTCAAGAGTGAGCATACATGCCCTATGAGTCTTGTCCAGGTGCCCCATTGAATTTTGACAGGCTGCAGTCCACTGAGCTCAACAGGCGCAGTTCACGCTGATTTCCAGATCTGGTTGACAGCTGGTCCTCCTCATCATGAGGCTCAATGATCACTTACATATGCTCAAAGATGCCCACCAAGGCTCCCAGAAAGGCCTCAACCACTATGATAAAGCATGGAGTCCAAAATGAGCAAATGCATACCTTGACAGAGTAATGGCAGCCTGTTTTTGTTTTCAAAAAACCTTGTTCTTCAGCTTCTTCAAGTCTTCTTGACTCCCTCCTACTCTAGAGAGCTCAACCTGGCAAAGCTCTGATACCATGTTCAAAGAGGAGACAGAGATAGGGAAACACCATATCCATGAGCCTTCACGCTCTCAAAGTCCTTTCTTCATGTTCCACACACTCTAAACTGAAAAGCACACACACATACAAAGATAAATTGACCTAGTGTAAATGTAGACTAGACAGACTAACTCTAGTCAGGTCACTAACTGACTACTAACCCAACTTATTTAATGTAGTCACATGTAGACAGTTGCACACACTAGCTGTCATAGATGTCGCTCATAGATAAAGACACACTGACGGTGAGCTTGATTTCTAACACCGAGCTCTGGAGTCGGACCGTCCGACTGAGAGAGAGTCGGACCAGACTGGTCTGATTGCTAGAATCGGACCAACCCGATCGGACATGCCACGTGGCACTCGGACTGCCCATTAGAATCGGACATAGTCAGACCACTTCAAAAGTAGGACCATCCTCCTGGTCCAATTCCCAGAATCGGACCACTAGGGTCAGACGATTCCCAGAATTGGACCAACCCCGTCCGACTGTTAGAGTCGGACCAAACCGGTCCGATTGCTAGAATCGGACCGTCCGACTCCCAGAGTCCAGAGTCGGACCATCCCTGTCCGATTCCCAGAATCGGACCATCTTGCCAGAACAAAAAGATAAGGATCTTTCCATAGACCTGACCCCAGGACGCAACCCTGAACACCCCCAGGACCTAGTTTGGCCATTAGAACCTCAGAGATTAATCGAACTTAGGGTGTGGAAAGACCATAGAATAGCCGGAAAGCAAGTTGAAAACTCAAATTAGGCTAAGAAAGTGGGTAGAAACAAGGTGGAGTTTGCATTAAATTCTTTCAGCATCGGTATTTCACTTTTGTGCTCCACTAAACCTGCACAGCAAGAAAAGAGAAAAGCCTGTTTTCTCACCAAGCACCACAAACACACCAAGCACAACGTGTGAGTAAGGATCGCCGCTGCTTTCAAATAACAAGGAACACATCTGGATACCTAATAACATTAAGGAACCCACTAGTAGGAGGAGACCCCAAGACTTAGACAAGTGCCTGAGCGCCCTACTAGTAGTACCTGGAGAAAACACAAAGACACGGGAAGCAACAAGATAGCGGAGTGGAAGCTGCCGGAGCTGATTGGATTCATCGACAATCTCGTGGAGCTGGAAGCAGAAACAATGTAGGGATCAAGAGGCGACCAAGGGGAAGACCAATTAGACTTAGGAGAATTTCCAATCTCGGTCCAGGAACTGGTCCATGACTACGATCTACTCACCAGGACCGTGATCCAAGGTAGACCTGTAAAGGAAGTAGTGGCTAACCTGGAAGAAGAGAGAAGAGCTATCAAGAGAGCATTGGAAAGCATAATTGCCTACAACCATGAGCAAAGGGCTAGGAGGCTACAACAAGACGTGGACATGTACGAGGCTAGACGAGGACCTAGCTGGGGCAGCCAAGTCTAGACCAAACATAGAGAGGGAACAGGTAGTAGAGGCTGGCATGATGTTGAGTGAACTGGTGGCAAAGTGACTCATGGACAATACATCCGTGGAACAGAGTGCTACTGCCCTGGCCACCGCGCTACTGTCAGGATTGGGAGTCACGCAAGGGGCTAAAGGGCAGGCTAGAATCCCCATAGTAGCAAAACAACTAGCTCGATACGAACCTAGCAGTGACCCATACAGCTTCATGGAGCAGTTCGAGCAAGTGTGTGAGGCGAACGGTCTTACTAACCCTCCGCAACGAGCTAAACCTTTTGTCCTGTGCTTAGGCGATAAGGGGAGGACCTGGTACTCTAGTCTGGATGACACAGAACATACAAATTTAGCTCACCTTAAAGGCCTCTTCATCAAGAGGTTTTCGGAGGCAGGGTATTCAGATAACCTCATTGTTAGGTTGATGAATATCAGTCAAAGGGAGAAGGAGGACATTAGAGATTACATCACTCAGGTGCGCAGTCTCTACAAGAGAATCCTTACCAATGAGCAACCTACCGAGAGGGCAGTGTCTACAGTGTTCATGAACGGAATTCGGAGTGAGAAGCTCTACAAGGCTTTGGGCAGTAACTCCACCTTACAATGAGACGTGCTAGCTCGAGTCTTCGAGGAGGAAATACGCGTAGATGATCAACTTAGGGAACGTAGCATGAGGACTACCAACCGAGATAGTGCAAGCCAGAGGGACCCTGAGAGATCAACCACCTTAGGGGAAAAAGCAACTGCTAGCACGCAAGACAAGGGAAAGAGTGTAGACCACGACCAAGGGATGGAAGAGATGAGAATGGAGATTGCGCGGTCGCAAGAGCTCGTTAGAAAGCCTGTGAGATCGCATGTACAATGTGTGTACTGCAGCGGCAATCACCTCCCAGTGGAGTGCCAAGATCCTAGATCTCGGCCGTGCTCAAACTATGGTAGATTCGGACATGATGCAGTGCATTGCAGAATGCCGAGAAGATTCCCATACACACAGCAGTACAACCCTCCATACTTAGGTAATAGGCTACCTAATTTCTTTGGCAGGGGAACCCAGTTAGCTCTTCCAGCACCAACTGACTCAAGACCTGTCGTGCCTAGGCTGGAGATGAACCCAACCGGTATACCCAGGCCACCAGGGCCTTTTGTGACTCACCCACCTACTAGCGATGCTCCTGTTCACTTTGTGGAGAAGCCTAATGAGGAAGAGGCATATGTCAATCCGTATGTATCCTACGATGAGGAGGGCAACCCAATCTTGATGGACTATCGGCCAGTGCCGGTGATGGCTTTAGAAAGAGGACGAGGCAGAGGCTTTGGAGGGCCTAGCTAGGATCCAGGTGCTGGACTTGCGGCCACCCAGGCCACGTTTCATCACGCTGCCCAGAGCGAGAACAAGCTAACAAAGACAAAGCGGATCTTCAATGCACAGAGTGTGGAATCACACTTTTGTTTCCTGACTGCTGTCCTAGGCAGAAGCCATCAACAAGCGCTGCCAACATGCCATCGGTGCCTTTGGGACTCTTTGGAGTTGAAACTTTTGGTAGTGAGGATACGCCCATCCCACTACATGCTATGATGCGAGCTCAAACGAAACAAGCAGGCATCTCCTTGCCAGGTCCAAGTAACCTTGATGCAACCTCAATAGGGAAGAAAAGTCGGAGGAGATGGATTAAGAGAACCGATGTGAAGATAACCCTTAAAACTGAGGAAACAACTACGCTGGTAATGAGAAAGAAGGTCACAGATGCAGAGGCAAAGACCTCGGCTCCTAAGATAGCAGAGCTAGGGAGTGCCAAGGTAGGGGAATATCCCCACCCCAAACGGCAACTCGAAGCTATAGCCAAGGTCAAGGAGTGGGTCAAGGACGCCCAAAAGCACCTCGAAGATGCTGAACCCATATTGGAAGACCCTATGGACGACTTCTCCAGTGTTAGCACACCAGTCTCACCCTCAAAACCACAGGCTGGGAGCATACCTGCACCACTAGGAGCGACTCAGCAGCAAGGCCGAGGGGAAGCTTACCAGGGCAGACAGAATGCATGGCCTAGAACTGCTAGCCTCGGAGGAAGACAAGGGTCCAATAGCCTCCTCACAGCTTTGCTGTCCACTCTAGTAACCCTAAGCTTGGAGGATCTGCTTAGGCAAAATCACTCCTTGTGGCAGGAGTTAAAAGACTCGATTGAGGGACACGCAGGGCTTGCGGGTACTAATCCGCAAGACCATGATGCAGTTACACGGATCCCAAGTCTAACTCTACACTTAGATCCTAAGTCTTTGCACATCAATGCTTTTTGGGAAGGCACTGAAATGCACGCAGTTTTGCCCGTCCTAGCCTTAGGAGACATGACTCGGAAAGGAATTGTAGACACAGGCGCCTGTGTTAGTGTGCTAAACCATGCAGTCCTAGAGGCATGGGGAAACCCTCCTGTAGAGACTACTAGATTCAATGTCACGCTAGCAAACGGAATGAGGGTAAGACCATTTGGGGTCTTAAAGAATTGGCCGGTAAAGATTGCCAGTGTGCAATTCTCGGTAAACTTCATTGTCATGAAGGGAGTGGATTACGACATACTATTAGGCCGACCTTGGATGAGGAATGCAGGAGTCATAGAGGATTGGGGCAATGGATTGATTTTCCTAAGGAACAGAACTAGTGCAGTGAGGGTAGAGATGGACACTTGGACGATGACACCTGTCGACCTAGCTACCATCTCGGCTATGCTAAAAGGCGATACTCAAACAACCAAACCTTATGGATCGCTCACTAGATATATTCCTTGCCCTGAGGATGAGAGGGATTGGATGTACATTTTGGCAACCATTGACCTACCATTCTCGGATGAGGAAGGACCACGTCAGCAGGCTGCTAAAGCTGCAACCATGCCGACTGAGGAGCTAGTGGTGCCGCTCTGCATGATGGCAAGAAGCTCACTCAACCCAGGCAAACCGGCCTCATCCCACATCCCCAACAACAAATTAGAGCTTCAGGAAATCGTAGAGTATCTGACCGATAAATTGGACGGCAATTTGGCTACTAACTTAAAACCTCTACGTGAACTTTTAGCTAAACCAGAATGGAAATGGACCAAGGTCCACGACCTGAACTTGTTATATAACTGGGCTTTAGTTACTGACGACAAGGAGATTGAAGAGGGAAGCTTGGGGGATGATGAGCAGTCAGAAGGACAGGACCCGGACGATGAGGAGTATGAGGACTGTCACTCTACGGGAGAAGAGAGTGAAGAAGAGGTAGACACGATAGAGTACGACACGGAGGGAAAAGCGATAGAGCAAATCAGGGCAGACTTAAGGCCTAGGAAAGAAGGGATCAGTCGAAACGAAAAAGGAGTCATGCTAATGGAGTGTGACAGATCCTAGCTAGAACGAATAGGAGCCTTGGATTACGAGCAAGCTAGAGTAGCATAACCATGGGTAATTCCAGTGCTCAAGTCATATTCTCCTATAGAACTACGACCCCCTAGGGAAACACCTTCCTCAAGTGAGGGATGCGAGTTCAACTCAGAGTCAGAAGTTAGCACTGAAAGTGATCCCGAGATACCGCAACCCTCTAAGGTCAAACACACCAAGGGAGACTTGCCAGTCCACCTGAGGCGCAGGAGGCTAAAAGAGGAGGCCAGGAAGCAGGCAAGGGACTCAGAAGCGAAAAGGCAGAGGAAACCACAGGATCTACCCAAGCGGTTTACAAACTTTAAAAAGGGTGACAGAGTGTTGGTCCAGTTAGGTGCAAAAAGACAAGGTTAGACTAGTGAACCGATCCAGGGACCCGCCAAAGTCAAAGAGGTTAACTTGGCTGGGAAAGGCGAAAAACCAAGAACGGTGTTCATTGCAGATGACTTGGGGGGGGAGGAAGAGACCAAACTTGTTGCATTCCTACAAGAGTACGTTGACGTGTTTGACGAACTTAAGGGAGTGAACCCCAGGGTCATGACTCACAACATCCCAATGGTTCCAGATGCAATGCCAACAAAACAACGACCTTACCCCATGAATCCCAAGCATGCCCATGCAGTGAAGGAGGAGATTGATAAACTCATGAGGGCAGGTTTCATATACGAGATCGAGCACACGGACTGGGTATCACCTATCGTGATTGTCATGAAGAAAAATGGAAAAATCCGAGTGTGCGTAAACTACAAAAAGGTGAATGCCGCTATGAAAAGGGATAACTATCCTTTACCTTACACGAGCACATGCTAGAGAGGGTAGCAGGGAAGGAAGCTTACAATTTTCTGGATGGTTTCTCAGGTTACAATCAAGTGCAAGTGCACCCCAATGACAGGCACAAGACTGGATTTGCCACAGAATGGGGCGTATTCACCTACATTGTCATGCCTTTTGGGCTAATGAACGCACCTGCAACTTTCCAACACCTCATGTGCACTATCTTTAAGGACATGCTTAGGCGCGAACTGGAAGTGAGTGTAGACGACTTATGTTTACACTCTAGTTGGGCCGAACACTTGGAGAAATTGAGAGCTGTCTTTGAAAGGTGTAGGTTGTACCACCTCTTGCTAAACCCCTTAAAGTGCCAGTTCTGGGTAAAACACGGATGCATCTTGGGGCACGTAGTGTCAAGGAACGGCATTGCTACTGACTTTTCCAAAGTCAGAGTCATTGTTGACCTACTGCCACCCGACAACTACAAGGGAGTTCAGTGCTTCTTGGGACACACTGGATATTATCGACGATTTGTGCTAAATTATGCATTAATAGCTAGACCTTTGTACAAGCTATTGATAGTGTTTGAGTGGACGGAGGAATGCCAGCGTGCATATGAGGAGTTGAAAAAGGCTCTTACGACTGCACCAAACTTGCGAGCCCCAGACTGGAACGTAACGTTCCATGTGCACATAGACGCCTCTAAGTTCGCTATTGGAGCCATGCTATGCCAGCCTGGTGAGCATAACTTGGATTACACGGTGAGTTTTGCCAGCAGGCAGCTCACAGAGACCGAGATGAACTATTCCACGATGGAAAGGGAGGGGTTGGCCATGGTATTTGTAGTAAAGAAATTTAGGCATTACCTGTTGGCCACTCCCTTTGTCTTCTTTGTTGACCATCAAGCCCTACTGTATCTCGTGAACAAGCCTTGCGCTACGGGGTGCATAGCTAGATGGTTACTCCTTTTACTGGAGTTTGACTTCTCTGTGGTTGTACACAAAGGAAAGCAGCACTACATGGCTGACCACATGTCCCGCATACCCACAGGAGAAGCCGCTGGGCAAGGGGTGCCTGACAATTTGTCGGACGCCCATCTTTTTAACTTGTCTAGTGAGCGAGAATTATTTAAAGCGGACCTGACGCCGTATTGGGCCAATGACATAGTGCAAGTACTAGAAAATGGATTACCAGAGCGACCCATTGAGAAGGCCAAGCTAAAAAGACTTATCTTAAAAATCCAGCCATACCAACTGATTCTGGCCAACTCTACAGGTTGGGGCAAGACGGTTTATTGCGCAGATGCGTGTGTGAGCACGAGATGCACGACGCGTTAAACGAAGCACATGGTGGAATCGCTGGAGGACACTTTAGTGGGGACACAATAGCCCGAAAGGTGCTACAATCCCAGCTATGGTGGCCCACCCTATTCCGCGATGCAGCTAAATTTGTAAAGCACTGCGATGAGTGCCAAAGGACCAAAGTGCCTGTGCGAAAGGACAAGATGGAATTGACCCTTGTCATAGCCCGACAACCCTTTGAAAAATGGGGCATCGATTTTATTGGACCTATCAATCCTGCAGCGCAGTATTCCCAAGCTCGATACATCATAGTGGCGACCGACTATCTAACGAAATGGGCAGAGGCACGAGCCACGCGGAAGAACGATGCTAGGACCACCGCAAAGTTCTTGTGGGAGCAGGTCATTTCACGGTTTGGCTGTCCAATCGAACTTGTAAGCGACCAAGGCACACACTTCATTAATGAAGTGATTTCCCACTTGCTCTCTACCTTCCTAATAATTCATCAAAATTCCTCTCCCTATTACCCTCAGGCTAATGGCCAAGCCGAATCCACAAATAAAATCCTTGTCAATGTGCTTACAAAAGTCGTGTCTACTTCGAGAAGTGACTGGGACAACAAGCTAATGGCGGCCTTGTGGGCCTATCACACAGCTTATAAAATGGATGTAGGACAGACGCCCTTTAGGCTGACGTACGGAATCGAAGCCATTTTACCCTTAGAATTCTTTATCCCTAGCTTGAGGCTAGTAGTCCAGGAGCGTTGGGAGGGAAGAGAGGCTTGGACCAACCGTTTGGTGGAACTCGAGCGCTTAACGGAGACCCGACTCCTCGCCACTCACTCTCTGATTTGTGAAAAGGCTTGACGAAAGATGTGGTTTGACAAGCATGTCAAGCAGCGGGACTTCGAACAAGGGGATCTTGTTCTGCTGTACTCGATAAAAGGACATAAACAGAAGATGAAGTTTCGGGGGCTAGGGGCTTTCAGAGTACGCATGATCGGTAGGACCGGAAATGTCGAGTTGAAGACACTTGACGGTGAAGGAATAGGCTTTTTTAACGGCAGTCGCATTAAGAAGTACTATCCTCCTTCACATCCATTACATGAGCCACCCATGCTACAACCCCCACTGAACGTCCGCATGGCTACTGTAACTGACCTTATAGATCAGGATGAAGAAGCAGTGGCACCGGCGTACCTGCAAATCACAGTTGCAGTAGGAGCGGTGTATTCTTTCGAAGCCTTGATTGATGAAGGTGCTGACTACAACATCTTAACGCATGACCATTGGACACGCATTGGTCAACCGAAACTACAGCCCACTAACGCCAAACTCACCCCGTTTGGGGGTACTGCTTATCCACTCCTAGGGAAATGCAAGGTGGTCATTTCCATTGAGTCTGAAAGTTTACCAGCCTTCTTCCATGCGTTACCTGACACTAAGGGAGCTGGTAATGTGTCACTATTGGGTCGTACTTTCAAGAAGCAAACCAACTGCAATGTGGATTACAACCTAAACCGCATACATCTTGCTATCGGCAATGTGCGCATAGTGACGACTTTAAGCAAGGGCTGTCTTAATTCCCCCACTTTTACGAAGCCACCGATAGAAAACCCTATGACCACGCTTCAGCCTGAGGCTGAACAGACGGAAACTACGGCCTCGTGCCGAGCTCTCAACCCTAGGCCCAAGCCCACCAAGAGTGCTTACAAGGCCAAAGAGTCCAAGTTTCTATGGGTGCCGAAACGGAAAAAACCACGTCCGGGTAGACCACCCAAGTATGATCCTAAACGTCAAAATTATCAACCATCCCGACCCAAGAGGCAGCCTAGGCGCTATCGCCATAGACACACAACCACGCCGCGCTGGATTCCCAAAGATATATTGCGGGCACAAGGATACTACGAGGGCAATCCCTGGATTTGGGTGCCTAAAAGTGGCCAGCTACGAAGCCCATCTACAAGCAATCTCACCCCAATGAGAGAGGCTTGCACAAAAGGCGCCCAGCACATAGTCAGCAGGCCCTGGCCAGCTGTGGCTAGCAAGCCTCAGCTCATCTATCGACCAAAGCACATGCCACAGGCCTTAAACCTACCTAATCCAGAGGACTTACAAACCACTATGAATGTTCACTCAGAACCTAGCACAACCCCCATGCCTCCGGAGCCTCCTGTAGTATCTCAAAGTGCTTTAGAGTGCAAGGCCCAACCCGTGACACCGATGAGAAAGTCACAACTATCCAGTCGAGTTGCACCACCCCCGCCAGCGGGTCTTAAACCTTCATACGCAATATGACCTTTCCTCTCTTTGGCTAAGGACCTTGCCGCAACTTCTGGGGATGACTTAATAACCTGCATTAAAATGTTAGACGAAACTTTCACTACATTTGCTAGAAGCTATGAGAGGCTAGACCTAGGCCTTCTTGACAAAACGCTTGCTTCGAATGTTCATGCATTACCATGCACTTGGGAGGAATACGAACTTATGACCACTAAAGTCCCCAAAATTGCTACCGAACTGATAACAAACGACGAAATCTCGAAGGATCAAGCTGCCCTCAGAAGACTTATCACTTCGTATCATAAGCCTCCTCGTTCTGCTCCTGAACAGGAGTTGCAAGAGCTCAAGCAGATGGCAGGCTCACCTTCCACATTCTTGCGGTAGTGGTTTATGCTAAGGATCCAATGGGAGTAAAAGGTTGTCGCATAATGACCAATGCTAAGCAACGCAGGGCAGTTAAAACTATCGAATATGACCCCACTTATGTGGCACCTATCTCGTTTAGGATCTTGGCCATCACTCGTAATCAACATTTGGACGACCATGTGCTGCTCGCCCACCCCTACATTGACCAATTCCTCACCGAAGAGGAATTATATGTTGCCAGTTGCCTCAATACTAGAGATCTCTTCCACGAAGTTTTGACCTACATTTCCCAAGTCTCCATCCAACCATCTACTCTAGATTGTCATGCCCAACTCGAATACAATCCAAGCTTCTATGATTGGCTACTAGCTAGGTAAGTCAACCCACGCGAAACAGCGCTTACCTCGTCCTTCCTGTGCTAATCCTAGGAAGGATTCTTTGAAAGATCCCCGACGGAGGGGGGAGCAATGTGAGCAGAGCAAAAATGAAAAGTTATGCTATCTAGCTAGCAGATTGTTATAATTAAGTAAGTCTATATGGAAGAATACTGTAGAGTAAAACAATAGCAATGGTCAAGCCTTTAAGCAAGTGTACCCATTTTGAGCACATATATTTTTCTCTCAAACAGAGTTCTGATTAGAAATAAGCTGATTGTTAGGCATTAATGTTGGCATGGTGTGTTGACAGGTCACCACCATGGCAGGACAGGACAAAGGGGGCAAACTCCCATTCTCTAAAGAGGAAATGACCAAATTCGGCATTAGCATCGAGATGCGAGGATTCAGTCAATTCACTTTCAAGCACACACTGAATCTGGATGAGGCAATCCTGGAGGAACCCGCGATCAAAGACTTGGTGGACAGATGCCACCTCCACAAGTACGTGGAGAAGGTGGGGCAGGCTGTGGATTACAGCATGTGTGCGGATTTCCTGAGGAACTTCGATAAGAGCCGGAACTGTGGCACTATCACAGTAAGAACAGGGGAGCAAGAAAGAAGAATCGAAGTGCCCCTCAATGCAACAATCATAGAAAAGGCCCTGGGGCTTGTGCCAAAGAAAGAGAGAAGGCCGAGATGAGATGTTTACACCATGTTGGGGGTCAAGAAAGAAGCGGTGCATACTGTGGATGGAATCAGCTTGGCTGACATCCCGGACCCAGCGGTGAAATTACAAGCAAAGATGATCCATACCCTCTTCTCGGGCCAACGTTACAATGCGCTGATGAACAGGATCGGGGTCCCACTGTTGGAAAGCATAGCAGCAGGAGTCCCTGAAGAAATAGACTGGAATGGATTCGTACAGAAGACCATTCAAAGTTCAGCTGCCCTCCTCACTCCGGCGGAAGCACCAGCAGGAAGAGAATCCCCTGCCTCAACCGCGCGCTCCGCAAGGAAGAAACCTACGTCAAAGGCAGCTACAATCAGATACGGGTGACAGCCATCATAGATGAAGCGATAAAGAATGAGGGCATCATGGAGGAGGAAGCTGCGCATCAAAGCCCACCTCACCACGAAGGAGGGGAATCAAGCAAAAGAACAGTAAGCGACAAGGGAGAGCAGGAGGTGCCGCTTCCACGAGCGAGCAAACCCGAAGAACAAAGCAAAAGTGATAGGAGACAGAAGGAGAAGAAAGAGAAATTAAGTAAGGAAGAACGAGCTGACATCAAAAGGGCTCAAAAAGAGTCTCGAAGGGTTGAGGCAGAAAGGAGGAGGAAAGAGGAGGAGGAGCTTGCTAGGATAAGAGAGGAGTTGAAGAAGGCACAAGAGGACAGGAAAAGAAGGGCGGAGGAAGAAGCCGAGGAGCAGCGACTAAAGGAACTGGCCGAACTGGCAGAAGCTACATGAAGATCGGTGGAAGAGACCCATGGGGGCGGAGAACTCGAACCCACAAGCCGTGGCCACATAAAGACGAAGCCAGCGCAAGTGTGGAAGCAGCACCGGTGGTCGTAGGCAAGGGTAAGTCCCTCCTACATCCACTCCCTCCCTCCTTTGTGCCGACAACAGCTGAAACTACGACCGCAACTACTGCACAACCCACGCCTCCCCTCGACACGGCACAGCTCATGACCATGGTGCAGATGCTCATGAGCAAGGTGTTCGAAATCGTCCCTGAAACTAGATTGAAAAGGCCCACCGCCGCAGATGCAAAGTCATGGCAAGACCCCAAACGACAAAGGCTAGAGGCATCGACCACCACGCCCAATACTCCCATACCTGCCGCAGACTATGACGCATATGTGGCCGAGTTACTGACACAACTGGACAAGGCAAAAGAAGAGAAGAAGGTGGCCCTGCTGGAACTAGAGAAAGAAAAGGAGACATCAGCGGCCCTCAGACTAGAGGTCTCAAGGCAGGAAGCCGACAAACGGAGAGAAATAAAGGCCCTACAGGACTAGCTAGTAGAAAAAACGAAGGAAGCCCAAAACAATGAAGGCCGCCTTAGGCAAAGGCTGGAGGACGAGGAGCAGAGCCTGGTGGCGGAACAAAGAAACCTAAAACTACTGATGCAGCAATACAGTGATCTACAGCAAAGGGTTGCCCAAGTGGAAAAGCTCTACCGGGAGGTTCAGGAAGGCAAAGCCACTGTTCCACAAGAACATGCCACGGATCCCCAGTCATGGCAGGAGCAAGAAGAATAGAATATGTTAATAAGGAAAATCGAATTCTTGAAAAATGAAGGGCCGGGAGTCTCAACAGCTGAAGCAAAACGGCTACAGGATGAAGTGCAGAGATTGCAAGATGCACTGGAGACCTCCCAGGAAGACGTGGATGTTCTGGCAAGCCAGTTGGAGGAACAAAGGCAAAGGATGGAGGAGAGAGCCATGGAGTGGGAAAGGAAAAACTTTGACAGGGTAAGGGACTTAACTAAACGCCTGGTGGTGGCAGAGTGCGAAAGAATGCTTGCCAAAGCTAGGGTTGAGGCTGCAGAGATAACCACTAAGACCCAACGATAGGCCTTTCTCAATACGATGCTCCACGTGACGCAAGCCGAGGGCGATGATACAGTGGAAAAGGTAAAAAGAAAGTTGGAACTAAGCACCCGGGCTCTAAGATACGGTCTTCAAGAGCGGGAGCTTCCAATAAGTACAGGAATAACTAAAGAGCAACAATTCTACTACCTGCACTATATGGGCCTTTCCATTGCAAAGCTCAAAGAGTTAGGTTTTCAGGAGCAGGAGCAGCCAACGCCACCACCACCAGTCATTCCTCCTATGGGTGAGCGAAATGTCGAAGAGCGCCCGGACTTCGAGCAAGATGATGACGAAGAGCCACAAAGGATGCCGAGTCCACCTCAACCCGAGATCCCACAGGAGGAACCTGCCGATGCCGAGCTACCTAAACACATAATTGCAGCAAGGAGAAGGAGGCAAGAGTTAGCGGAGGAGGCCCAACGCCGAGCACGCATACTTCCACGACAACTCCCTAAGGAGCCCATGCCACTGAGAAATGATACACATCCTGTAGATTGGCCCCAGGAGTTAGTCATCTGGCACCAACAAGAGCTACATAAGAGGCCATTCGAGCTTTCATTCGCTTTTCCACGCTCCCTGGACTGGGCCGTGCCTTTAGGAGTCGTAGCCAAGATCAAAGATATGGCTAATGAACTCGCAAACAGATGGATGGAAGAAAGAAGCATGATAATGACTAGGTGGAGACAAGAGCCACGAGAGTACTGGGAAGACAAGGTCAATATGGTTCCCAAATCCGTCCAAGGCTATGAGGCATAGCCAAAATGGCGGAGGAGGATTTGGGACACCAATTTTGATGCCTGGACCGCATTTTGTAGCTCCCTCCCCGAAGAGCGTAACGATCCCATCTACATGCCCTACCCCCGTAGGCATGGAGTGGACTATGACAAAGATTTACAATGGGATTTTGACTTCCCAAAAATCTATAATGTAAATGCTAGAAGCCCGGAGGAGTGCTTAGTATTTAGGGTAGACGATATACTTCCCTCCATAAATTGTTTTCTTGTAGATTTCTCTTCCTCCCCCGATCCAACATTCTTAACCACTTGTAATTACCTCCGACTTCTCAAATTCCTGCTACTCCAAAAACCTGCAGCAGAGGAAGCCCATCTCCCCCCACTCTTTTTTTATATTAACCTAGGAATAGACAGTAGAGCCATGACTAGGTTGATGATGTGCGCTACTCTCCTCCCTGCCTTCTGCTTAGAACTATTAGAAAATATGAGTGACACCAGTTTTGCGAGGTGTAATCACCCCTTTTTGTCCACCACTCCTCTAAGAGCTAAAGCCGGCATTAAAGAATACCTACAAAGTCGCGCATTTTTATCACAATGCCTGCGACCGCCCCGTGACTAAATAGGTGCCGCATATCTTGCCCAATATACTCTCTCCCATTTTAAAAAAAAAAACTTGCAGTCTTCCTTCACTATTATTATGCACCACACTCACTGCATCTAGAGTCCTCTCTAGCCCCTCCCCCACTTCACACTTAGGGCCCATCAAAGGCAGGACTTTTAGACCTGTCACCCTAAGTTTTGCACCGCACCACCAATGCTGCACGAACTGGTTACTCAAGTGTGGGACATTACCAAGGGCTTGCCCAAGGTTAGACCCATCTCCCAGTCCCACTGGCACAGGCACCATGCACTGCACAGTGAGACAGACACACCCCCTGGGAAGTGCACCACTTTTCTTGCAGGTTATGTTCATGTTTCAAGAATGGGCTGCTTGGTTGAACGAGATCATCTACTACATCCTCCAATGACAAGGAATTTTTCCAGGAGTCGAACATGACCCCATTACTGCAACTTCAGGAGCTTCGTTACGAAGGTTTAAATGGCTCAGCAGATTTCATGTTGCCAATTATCTGCCTCTGATGGCTGCCAGGACTGAACCAAATCAAGCAGAAGGAAAACCCCGTGATGGGATGCCATTGGCATAGATCTTGGAACCTCATCGTCCGATGATCCATGCCCACTGCCTCAAGATCTATGGATTGCTTATTGATACCACAAGCATGAAGACTTTCAACTCAAAACTGAAGATCCTCTACTCCCAGACAAGGGTTTTCAGCCCAGGCCATGGCTTTTCAAGGCAAATAGCATTCGGGGGGTCTCTCCAGAATAAATCCCTCCAATACCATCCTCCTAAGGGATTGCTTATTGCTTCAAGCGTTTCGGATACTCAAAAGACGACCGGCTCCATAGGGGCGCCAGAACAGTGTGAAAGATGCCGAGAATCTTCAGGAAGCCTAAAGCACACCGGAATCTCTCCTGGTCATCGTCATCAAACTCCATCACCTCTCATTCACAAGCCTTAATGTCATCTACCCACCAGTTCCACCTAGCAATAGCATCATCTATCCCACTATTTCCCACCACAGTGCCATGGGACTGGCACTCGTCTAGGAGGGGGGTAATGTTAACCCCAACACGAAGAAAGCAAAAGGAAGTGGAAAAGACGCAGGGCAAAGGAGGAAAAAAGGTAGCCCGACTGAAGAAAGAAGAGGAGAAAAGGCCAAAAGTGCAAGGGCAACCTTAAAATTCCAAGGCAAATGCAAAAGGGAAAAAGGCGCATTTTAAAATAAAAAGGCGCACCCTGAAATCTTGTAAAAGAGCGCTGGGCTCTCACTCGTGCAATTTGTAAATGTAGACAAGCGGTTAAAAGGAAGCTAGGAAGATAGAAGGACAATGAGAAAAGGGGCCTAGGCTAATGGCCGGCTATGTAAAAAAGGGGGATGACTGCCCATGGAAAATAGGGCATGTATATAAAGTTGAAAAGTGAATGGGAAGCTCATTCTTATGTGTGGCAAAAGCTTCTTCTTCTTCTTCTCTTGTTTCTTGCCTTCTTGCTTGTGCTTAAGAGAGGGATTGAGAGAGTGTGAGGGAGTGAGGGAGTGATTGTGTGAGAGTGAGGGATCTTGGAGAAGAAGCTCTCCATCTTCTCTCTTCATCTTCCCTTCCTCTCCTCTCTTCTCTTGTCTCGCACCGTGGCTATGGAGGATGAAGCTCATAGGAGAGGGATTGAGGTTGCTTGAGCTTGCCTCAAGGATCATGGAGCTACCGGTGTGCAAGAAAGAGGAGGGTACTTGATCGAGCATCAAGGTAAGCTCACTACACCCGTAAGGTAGGCATTGCGCATCGGCTATGTGAGAGGTAGCCATGGCCACTCGGTTCGAAACACTTGAGCAATAAGTGGTCCGTAGGTCTCGGGGTAGAGCTTGAAGCTCCCCTCCAAGTTGTTACTTTTGAGAAAGAGCTTCTTCTTCTTCATTCTTGAAACTTTCATGGAAGCTTCAATCTATCTCTCGTATCCTTCTCCATGAATCTTGCTTGGTCTTGAGAATGGACAACATAGGCAACTTCCAAACATCATTTGCAACAAAGATATAGTATGCTTCTTATGCCATTTCACTTCATGGTTGCAAGCTATTGATTAGTGCGATTTGTGCTGATTTTCTAGTGCCACAATTCTCCATTTTAGGCCATGTGTCCTACTCCATATCTGTACCTTCTTCAACAAGGAGAATCATCCACTTCATGACCAAAATACCCTTCATTCAAGCTTCTTTCTTCATCTCTTGTTCATTTCAAACCCTAATGGTGTAGGTCATGAAAAACCATTGAAATTTCAGTAAATCTCTATAGATTTAAGGAATTTTTACTTATTTAATCTCATAGAGTTTACCTACAACAAGATCCTTTGAAGATTTGGTCAAGATAAGAGACATTGGAGCGTTTTTCAACTCTTCAAGCTTGCATGGAGGATAAAGTTGGAGATTCTTCTTCAAGCTTGACATTCCTTCTTTTTGAAGCATAAAGAGAACCAAATTCTTTCCATTACAAGGATTCTACATGGTTTTCTTCTTCATGGCCAACATTGGAGCTCATTCATTGAAGATTAAAGGTTAGTTCTCTTCCATTGAAGCAAAATAGAGCTTCTTTTGATGAATTAAGCACGAATAATCAAATATTTTCTTCTTCAACTTCCTCAATAATCGAAGTATCAAGAGGCATTCTCTAGTGATGAATGCTCAATGATAAGCTTCAACCATAGCTATCAGTTCATTAACTCCTGCCTTCTTTTGAGTAAGGCTCTTCAACCTTTGTAAGATCTGAAGATTATGGAGTTATGGGATTCAAATTAGAAGCAATATTTTGGGGCTTTTGATGGCAAAATTTTGGAAGCCTTTACTCTTTTCTAAGCTCTTGGATGATAGAGCATTGCTTGGTACATGGATTATGTTGATGGCATGCTTGTGGTGGCATGGGATCATTTGAGTCAGATACTTAAATGCTTATGCTGATATATCTATAGCAATGTCTTGCTATTATTGGAAATTGTGGTAAGGTGATGTTCATGTTGGAATTGCAAATGTTCATGTTGGCATGGGATGATTCATGATTCAATTCATACAATGATTGTAGGACATTACTCCTTCATTGCAGTCATTAAAATGGGTGGTTTGGATCTTTGATTGCTTTTCATTGATCATAAATTGGTATCTTGATACCCTACAGAGTCTTGGGTTCTATCTATGAGTCTACAAGGTTCAATAACATCAAAGTTGGATTTATAGACCTCTTACAAGCTCATTTAAATAGGGTAGGTTTTGGACAGTTTCAATCATTCAACTTTGGGCTATCATATCTTTTTTTTCTCTACTCAAAAATTTACTATTAAGTACTTTATTTAAAGAGTAAGGTGTTAGCTTTGATTTTAATCAAGAAGTTTATAAATCGGAGCTTTTAGTCAAAAGTTATATAGCTGATTTAGTAACAGTAGGTACTTCACAATTGTACTATATCCACAAGCAAGGGAACATAGTATTATGAATCTTATCAGAGATGTTAGTTCTAATAGGATGGATATTCCTTTGGTAGACATTTTAGGTACTTTGGTACATGCTTTCATGACCTATGATGGCACTCAAATGACATTGGAAGTGATAGATGTGAGTTTGATTGAGCAAGTACTTATCCATCAGTTAAAATCTCATACTTCTCACTTGGTTCAACAAGGTGTAATACAGTATCTTATCAATCTCTATGATAACAGTGTCTTACAAGGATATATATGTAATTGGAAGCTAAAAGGATGTTGTTGGAATTACTAACCATGGACAAACTAGAGGCTTTAGCTAATTTGTGGGTATCAATGAAGTATTTTTGCAACAATGTTACTATTCCTCTATAGTCTCTTCAAGGCAAGGATATATTACATTGGTTTATATCATTGCTTAATTAGTCATATGAGCAGCAATTAGAATATGTATTAGTATTTCTTTCCACTCTCTTTGTTGAGATTGATGCTAATCAGTGGGCTATGATGATTCGTATACCTCCATTGGGATCATGGGCCTCATTAGAAGGATAGCTAGCATGGGAAATTTTGGATATTAGTATGCTTTGATTGGTCAAACTTCTTGGTAAATGTTCTACCAAGATAGAAGAATATCCTACATTCATTTTGATTTTTCTTTGTATCTACCATGAGAATATTTGCAATTGTGTGGAGATGGCTATAAATCATTTATTGAAGTATGCTGAATGGAAAAAAAAAGCTTTCATTGATTACTACATGGTGCAATCACTTCAAGGATAATGTTCAACCTATTCTACAAGATGTGGCTACTTCTTTGGAGCATTTTGATGCTGGTCATTGTAGGGGAGCTACGAAGCTCTACCCCAAGACCTACGGACCGCTTATTGATCAAACATTTCAAGCCGAGCGGCCATGGCTACCTCTCACATAGCCGACGCGCAATGCCTACCTTGCGGGTGTAGTGAGCTTACCTTGATGCTCGATCGAGTTCCCTCCTCTCTCTCACACTCCGATAGCTCCACAATCCTTGTGGAAAGTTCAAGCAACCTCAAGCCCTCTCCATCAAGCTCCATCCTCCATAGCCGCGCGAGACAAGAGAAGAGAAGAAGGGAAGGAAAGGTGAAGAGAGAAGATGGGGAGCTTCTTCTCCATGATCCCTCACTCTCACACACTCACTCCATCACTCCCTCACACTCCCTCAATCCCTCACTCAAGCACAAGCAAGAAGGTAAGAAGCAAGAGAAGAGGAAGAAGAAGCTTTAGCCACACCCAAGAATGAGCTTCTCATTCACTTTTGAACTTTATATACATGCCCCACCTTTTGGGCGGTCATCTACACTTTTTTACATGGCCGGCCATTAGCCTAGGCCCTCTTTTCCTATTTCCCACCGTTCCCACTCATCCTGTTCCCACAACTGCATACAACTTGCATAGGAATGAGCCCGACGCTCTTTTTTACAAAGATTCGAAAGCGCCTTCATATCTGATGGCGTGCTTTTACTCTTTTTTTTTCATTTTTCGAGGTGAAACCGTCGTTTAAATCGTTCAAATTTCTGGGCTTCCATTTTTTCCGCACTTCTGCTCCATTTCCGTTCCTCTGTGCTGTGGTAAAAATTACCCCCTCCTAGTAGAGTGCCAATCCCATGGCACTAGGGTGGGGAGCAGTAGCAACATTAGGAGTGGTGCTAATTAAGTGGAATTGGTGGGCAGATGACCATGATCAAGATGGTGCTGCTGGGAAAGAGACATGATGAGGTGGTGATTCTGGATGATTTGGAGAGGTTCCGGCTGGCTTTGATCTTCATGAAGGTGCTCGGCCTTTGTTGCCCAGTTGGAATTCGGCGTTGGCGATGTCTGTCATAACCGTGGCTCCATAACTGTGCTAAAATGTGGGGTTCCAAGCTCTATGCCAATGGTAGGCCCCGACTGATTTAAAACAGTCTGCAAGAGAAAGATGTGCACTCCCTAAGGGGTGTGTCTGCCTTCTGGTGAGGTGTAAGTGCATGTGCAGTGGAACTGGGAGATGAGTCTAACCTTGGGCAAGCCCTTGGTAATGTCTCATACTTGAGGACCCAGTTTGTGCATTGTTGGATGTGCAGTGCAGTGCAGAGCTTAGGGTGACAGGTCTGAAAGTCCTGCCTTTGATGTGCCCTAAGAGTGAAGTGGGGAGAGGGGCTAGGGGTGAACCCTAGGTGCATTTTTTTTTAAAATTATAAAGGTTGGTATACATAAAAGGGGGGGTCGCAGGCATTGGGATAGAAAGGCACGGCTTTGGAGATATTCTTTGATTGCAGCTCAGGCCTTTAGAGGTGTGGATGACAAAAAGGGATGGTTACACCTTGTGAAGCGGGTGTCATTCATGTTTTCTAAGAGTTCTAAGCAAAAGGAGGGAAGGAGGGATACCCTCATCATTAATCTAGTCATAGCTCTACTATCGATTCCCAGATTGATGTCAAAAAAGAGGGGGGCAAGGTGAGCTTCCTCAGTGGTAGGCTTCTGTATTAATAGGATTTTGAGCAACCTAAGATAATTACAGGTGGTTAGGAAGGCAGGATCTGGGCAGGAGGAGAAGTCCGCGAGGAAACGGGTGATGGATGGAAGGATATCCTCTAGTCTAAAAACTAAGCATTCCTCGGGGGTTTGGGCATTTACATTATATATTTTAGGGAAATCAAAATCTCCATGAATGGAGCAGTCATAGTCCACTCCATGCCGGTGGGGATAGGGCATGCATATGGGGTCATTTCATTCCTTGGGGAGTGAGCTCACATTGGCGTCCCAAATCCTCCTCCGCCACTGTTAACCCCAACATGAAGAAAGCAAAAGGAAATAAAAAAGACGCAGGGCAAAGGTGGAAAAAAGGTAGTCCGACTAAAGAAAGAATAGGAGAAAAGGCCAAAAGCGCAAGGGCAACCTTAAAAGTCCAAGGCAAATGCAAAAGGGGAAAGGCGCATTTTTAAATAAAAAGGCGCACCCTGAAATCTTGTAAAAGAACGCCGGGCTCTCACCCGTGCAATTTGTAAATGTAGACGGGCGGTGGAAAGGAAGCTAGGAAGATAGAAGGACAATGGGAAAAAGGGCCTAGGCTACGGCCGGCCATGTAAAGAAGGGGAAAAGGGGATGACCGCCCAAAAGGGATTTAGGATTTTGTATATAAAGTTGAAAAGTGAATGAGAAGCTCATTCTTGTGTGTGGCCAAAAGTGGCTCTCCTCTTCTTCTCCTTCTTCTTGTTCTTGCTTGCTTGAGCTTGTGCTTGAGAGAGGGAGTGTGAGAGTGTGAGGGAGTGAGTGTGTGAGGGTGAGGGACCGTGGGGTGGAGAAGCTCTCCATCTTCTCCTCTCTTCTTCTCTTCTCTTCTCTTTTCTTACCTTGCTCGCGGCAATGGAGCTTGGAGCGGGAGGATCGAGCTTGCTTGAATCTTCCACTTGGATCGTGGAGCTACCAGAGTGCGCGGGAGAGGAGGTAACTCGAACGGCATGAAGGTAAGCTCACTACACCCGTAGATATGGATGGCGCGTTGGTTATGTGAGAGGTAGCCATTAGTGCTCGGCTTGGAACGCTTGAAACAATAAGCGGTCCGAGGGTCTTGGCGGTTGAGCGAAAGCGCCCACATTTTGGTTCCGTTGCCGGGACCAATAGATTCAAGCCTTGAGCGCTTGCGCGCTTCGAATCGAGCATCAAAGTAAGGGTTTCCCCGAACCGGTGCTTGAGATAGGTAGGAAGTGAGGGGGTTGAAGATGGTATTTGATCTCCTTGGCAAGTAGGTTTTTGTTTTGTTTGAGGTTTATGTTGTGAGATGGAGTAGTGTAGGTATTTACTTTGTGATTTGGATGCATTAGAGTAGGAGAAAACAAAGAAAAACAAAGAAAATTAGCATTAGGATTTCTGTTGTCAAAACAGGGAAAGAGGGTTTGATTTGCTTGCCGATTTGCATTTTGGAGTTTATTGGCTATTCCAGGTATATACAACTCTTTCCCTTGATCTGGAGATATGTATGACAGGCCGTAACCTGAATCGTGTGATTCGGGCGATTTATCATCGCGCCGGTAAAAAACGCGCCGCGCTCGGCATGTCCGAGTGACAGCGATTCTGGGCCGAGTCCCAGAATCGGCCCTCGGACCACTACCACTCGGACCACTTGACTCGGCCCATCCGAGTGACCCACTCGGCCCGGTCGACTCGGCCCAAAAACTCATTCGGCCCGTCCCAGTGACCCACTCGGCCCGGCTGACTCGGCCCTTAGACATCCAGATTCGGACTGGTCGAATTTGACATTCGGACTAGTCACATTTGGCCCTTCCTACTCGGTCCAAATCGGGCATTCGGCCCCTGTAATTCGAACCTGTTGGGCCGAATTTCGATTTTCTCAAATTTTAACCTAAAGACAGTGAAATTAACCAAGAAACCATACATAGCCAAAACCATATCATAGATCGACTGGGCTGAAACTTAGAGCAAGTAGTTCAAAATTTAGCTATAAACGGTCCTCCAAATTGCGCATGGTGTTTACCGTAACGGCCCTGCGGGCCGGGGGGGGATTGCCCCCCTTGGACCCCCGCAGAGGGGGCTCTGCCCCCTCCTCACCTCCCCCAAGTAGGTTGGAGAGAAAACGAGCGCCGTGACAGGTCTTCCAAATTGGACCCTGGTGAAGTAATGGCTCTACACAAGCATGGATTCTCACTTGCAAAAGAGCAGCCAAAATCCCATACCCGAATAGAGACAAACAGAGACCCTAGAACCTCAATGGGCCAATCTAGCCATCAAGGGCAAAAAGGCCACACCACGAGAACACAAAGACATTGTGTTCATACCATGTCTAGTCAGAGCGAAATGCAACATCAGCAAGCTATAAAGGCCAAGATGACTAGACATGACACTCTTGACGAGAGATGTACCTTGAGCAACATTGCACAGACAACCCAAGACGTTGGTGGAGAATCCACGTCTGGTCATGCAAGTGGGGACTCAATGGCATTTGTTAGAAGGCTTAAATTTACAAGCCAAGACTCGAAAGATGAAGACATAGTGCCACCTGCTTATCTTAGGGTCAAACTCACCGCAGAAAGAGAGCATAGTGTTGATACTCTCATTGATGAAGGAGCGGATTTCAATATCTTGACTTACGAAGCATGGACTCTACTAGGTCAACCAGAGCTTAAACTGGCTGATGCAACTCTTAACCCTTACGAGGAACACCCACAAGCACTTCTAGGGAAGTGCAGAATCCTTGTAACTATTGAAACAGAAAGCTTGCCAGTCATGTTCTATGTTCCTCCAAATAGCGAGAATTGTGGAAAGGAAATCCTCCTAGGAAGGCCCTTCAAAAAGGCAATGAAGTGTGAAGCTGACTATATAGCACAGAGGATACACCTAACACTACTAGATGTGAGGATAATCACGACTTTTAGCAAGGGTGACCTCACCAAACCTCGAGGGAAGGGAAAGGAGCATTCTGACATACCAAACAAACCTAGTAATGAGAGCAAGGAGTTGTTGAAAGAGTTAATACAAGCACAAGTCGAACAACGAGAACTAGTGAGTGAGGTCATGCAGGAAATAAGAAGGTCAAGAGACAATGCCAAGGATAGGTTGTGGATTTACAAATATCGTAGAAGACCCCAAAAGAAACCCAAGCCTTATAGACGAAGGCATCGATGGAGGTCAGCACAATGCCGCAATGGATATCCAAAGCGTTGCTATGTGCTCAAGGGTATTACGTAGGAAACCGATGGATTTGGGTGCCAAAATCCCCTGCTACACCACCTCTATCAGCTGAAGGCCAGAGTGCATCAAAAGCAATGAAGCACAGGAGGAAATCTAAGAGAAACTCTAGGTCTCAAGGCAAGAAACCAGACATGAGTGTTCGAAAGAAAGAGCCTCAACCTAGTATGCTTAATGGGCAAATATCATATGTAACCATTGAGCGTGCACAAAAGCCATTAGTGCCCAATGAGCCTTTGATTTCCCAAGGGGAGAACAAACATCATAGGCACAACATTTCTCATGGCAAGGCTACCCGCTCAACAAAGCAAATGGCACAATCATCTAATAGCCTTGAGAAAATCATTCAGCTAGTGCCACATCCACCTAGGAGTCCTAGATCTCCTATGCCCTCTTCTCCCAAACACACACAGGAAGCACTACAGCAGTTGTCAAGGGCGACTGCTCAATTCCAATCTCTATCTCCATCTAAGCTTCCAACCGTCAAAGAGGTGGGACATGACACCATCTGTAGCTCTCGACCCAAGGATATGCCTGAGCCACCTAATGTGACTAGATCAGCTCATGTTCGATCTACACAGATGAGTGCTCAAAGGCCAACAAAAGACACAACCACTTCTGATCGCCCTAGGGACTTGACACCGCAATCCACCAAGGGTAGCCAGCCCACTAAACTAGTTGCTACTACTTCCAATCAAGGATCACAGCAGTCACAGCCCTTGGCCGTGACAATGCCCCTTATGGAACATGTCCTTAGAAGTTTACCTATGGAGGAGGTGTCACAACCAACTTCCTCGGCAACTCCAGCACTTTCAAAGTGCCTAAAGCCTAGGCTGGAGGAGTTACATGCAAGGGAGTTGGCTGAAGAGCTAGACTCCCTGAAAAGGGAGGCAGTTGTGCCCTCGCAGCTTGGTAAGGCTATTCAGCAGGCCACGACTGTGTCCCATGAGGACACACTAGAGAAGGGAAATGCTGAGGCCCAACCAAGCACATCAACGGTCGACCTAGCCCAAGGTTCTGAGCCATTAGATGCACCTGTGTTGACCAAGAAAAAGAGGAGAAAGCAATGAAGACAACAACAATCACAGGTGGTTGTGGATCCCAAGAACATTGAGACGAAGAGCATCGGAGAGCCGATGAATAACGCATCGAGTCCATCCAACCAATGAGCCCATTAATGCCTCTCCTAATAGCGGTGAAACTTCAGACACATCCATGTGTTCTGAAAAATCAAAGCAGCTATTACCATCAATAGTTGCTTGCAACACTCTATCCACTGACAATAGAACTCACATTGACCAATCAAGAGTGGATACAACGTCATCACAACAGGGTGACAAATCCATACCAGTCACATCCGAGAAGAACCATGACAAAATAGCAACAAAACCTCAGGAGAAACGTGAGAACCCCAAGAGCATAAGAAATCCTAGCGTTGACCAATCTTGTTCATCTAGGCCTGAGCCTCCAGCTATGCTAAAGCCTAAGGAAACTCCTAGAATCTTACATGAGATGGCAACCGAGCAAGCCCTCGTTGAACATAGAAGTATCGCAGAATGCTTAACTGAGTTGGATGCTAAGCTCAAAGTGGTCGCACGTGTCTATGTCCTTGCGGACATGGGCACAATCCCCAAGGAGCAGCTTGGAGATTACTTGTCCTTTCCTCTATCCTGGGAAGAGCAAGAACATCTTAACGTGCACTATGACAGGATCCTCCATGAATGCATGCGACTCATCTCTGACGAGGAGGCTGACGAACTGCGCTTAACCGTCACGTTCAATGAAGTGCTCTGCCGACCAAATCTCGTAGACATAGAGCAACTAAAGCGACTGTCAGAGGCCAGAGTCAATTTGAGCAGCGTTGGCACGAAAGCCGCATTGTAATGGCTGAACTAGGGGCTCAGATCATGACAGTCTCAGAGGAGCGATTGGCCAAATGGCGGTCTCAAAGAGACCCAACCTATGTGGCACCAACTTCCCTTCGAGTGTGCTGACTGCCATTCGGGGTACGGACTTAGCTGGAACTAGCCAAGAGAACGCTCTATTTGATAAGGTTCTCACTGAGGAGGAGTTCTATATTGCCAGTAGACTCGGACAAGGTTCCATGCTACTCGATGTGGCAAAATATCTATCGGTATTCAGTAAGCTGCCACGAATACTAGATGCGTATGCCACGCTCCAATACAACCCTGAGTTCTACAATTGGTTTCTATCCTCATGAGGCGACATGGATTCATATCTGTATATATATAGATGTATATATAAACAATGATTTTTGTGTCACCCTGTATAGATACTATCAACACACACAAGCAATGATAGTCAAGCGTAGGGAGAAGAGTTGGGTTTGACAGGCTAAGCTCCTCAGGTCCTCCTCTCATCACACTTTTAAAAGTCGTGTGACCATTCCCACCTCCAAGTGAAGGGCATGCAACCCTCATTACCGCCATAGGAAGCCTTGACCAATGACTCTGATGGTGTAGATGGGGTACCATCCCTTTCTATACACCTTTCCCCCTTTCTGGTCTATCCTTCCGAGGAGGAGCCCTGCCTAAATCCATGACCGCCAACCGACGTAACTCGGCATGAACCAAGATCTGCTAATGGCAGGAGGCTAAATATACATCACGGGGGCCATCCCTCTGCAACAAGCACTGCATGCCCTACCCCTCCCCCTCTCGGCCTATGCGCTTGATAACCTGCACTATAATCCCTTACATATGAATGGTCTTATCATGTGACAAATCCTAATCCTTGATTTGCATCTTACAGGTCCCCCACGAGGAAAACATGGAGAACCAAGGACAGCTAGCTTGCAAGGATGCTCTCTGCCGACGGGAACATGCAGCACACGCCCCTTCGCCAGTGCGTTACATGCCCACTCTTAAAAGGTACGCCAAGAAACGCGGCCCCAAGCGACACCGCCTCGGGCAAAGGCCGAAGAATCCGCGGGCCAGGGGAGCGGACGCTCAGGGAGGCACACAAAATGTGGCTACGCCAGTTGCACAGACCCCCAATGCACGCTCGGGCATCAGGTGCTCATGAAGTGACAAGGCGGCCAGGGATAGGGCAGAATTTAATGAATTGTTTAAAGACATTCTGGAAGCGGTAGCGGCCCGGGACTACACCATTCATGTCCCGGCCGACATGTTCCCTGCCCAGCCTCACGGGAGCCCCGCACTAGCACCGCCCTGGTCGCCTAGCCAACCGAACTCACCCTGCCTCGTACCTATCGACTAAATCCCTCTGATGTGCAAGTAGCTCGATAAGTTAGCATGCCAGAACATTTTGTTTTTGATTAGTAAAGGGGCAAGATCCCCACTTGTACACATTCCCGTTACTTCTCGTTAATGTATGCGACCTTAACAAGCAATGAAATAAGCATCCCAATAGACATCATAGAATTCTGAAAAATTATGTCTTATCATGATTGCATTTGTTCGATGCACTTAACACAAACGAGCATATACTCTCACGAAGTGACAAGTGGATGCAGGATGATACAGGTCTTTGTGCGACAGTGTTCAATGCCCGATCACCACAAGACCATCGACCCCACAAGGAGCCGCGGCAAAGCCACGCTGCCGAAAGCACGAATCTCAAGTGTGTCTCCCCATCTCAACAACTGCTTCTCTAACAACGAGGCTAGGGCACAATCATCATTGTACTATCCATTTCCTGAGCCCTCGAAGCTTGACATTTTCCAACCCATTGAAAGGCTGATAGCCTCAACATATTGTAATGGTTGTACTCAGGCAAGTCCGAAAAAAACAAACAAACAAAACAAAACAAAAACAAAAACAAAAGAAGCACAAGAAAAAGAAAGAAATAAAGAAAAAAAAAAGAAAAAAGAAAAAGAAACGAATGAAAAGATAAGAAGCACCCACGATCACAGTACAGCACCTAGGGGTCCTCAAATTAGGTACATCTAGTGACCTTGGTCGACTGGCTTCGTCCCTAGTCCCCTAGCCCTTTACCATCACCCACAATTGTTCAGGGCACATCAAGGGCAGGACATACCTGGGGAGCTTGTCTCGCCTATGGTTAGACCTGTCACCCTGACCCACTTGCACAATTCTCTCTTGCACTCTACCTTAGTACCATTGCAATCAGTGGTGATAAGCACCGCACGATTGGCCATGAAAAGTACACCGTACTCATCAAGCAAGTCCAATAGTTTCCAGCTACTGAAAGTGCGGTGTCCTTGTATTCAATTATGCTACGTCGTGCAGTCACAATGCAAAGGATGTCTCATATACCTTCACCTGTACTTCTTCTCCACATGGACAACTTTGCTTCATCCACGCATTGTTATGAGAAACTAGCCCACGGTCTTCTAACTACGTAATACCTAAGTATGCACGAGCACTCACATAATATCTGCACCAAAGTATATCCACAGTTTGGGTCCTCAAGTGCAGGACAATACTCTAGGCTTTCTTAGAGTTTGACCTGTCTCCCAAACTAATCAAAATATGACTTGTGCACGATAAGAAGACTATCACTACCCCTTAAGGAGAGACCACATGCGAGGTTTTCCAATTGCAGGTATAAGGTGTTCTTCGCTCTTCATCAACACTCAACTCTAAATGCTTATCCCTTACCATCCAACAAGCCCGTAAAGAATCGTCATGTGCAGAATCCCCAACAAACCAACACTTGTGCTGGCCATCAATGCAATCCCCAACACAGAATAGCCCTACCACCAACTCCAACAACCTTCCACCAGCCACCTTGGCCACCAACAGGCCCCTAGCACCTTCTGCCACACCACCACCAACACTCCTCCATGGAAACCACAGGCGTCCTTGTCACCCACGTCTTCGGTGCATGCTACAGCCTGCTACCTACGACGGTGAGTGCCATGGGACTGGCACTCGTCTAGGAGGGGGTAATGTTAACCCCAACATGAAGAAAGCAAAAGGAAATAAAAAAGACGCAGGGCAAAGGTGGAAAAAAGGTAGTCCGACTAAAGAAAGAATATGAGAAAAGGCCAAAAGCGCAAGGGCAACCTTAAAAGTCCAAGGCAAATACAAAAGGGGAAATGCACATTTTTAAATAAAAAGGCGCACCCTGAAATCTTGTAAAAAAGCGCCGGGCTCTCACCCCTGCAATTTGTAAATGTAGACGGGCGGTGGAAAGGAAGCTAGGAAGATAGAAGGACAATGGGAAAAAGGGCCTAGGCTACGGTCGGCCATGTAAAGAAGGGGAAAAGGGGATGACTGCCCAAAAGGGATTTAGGGTTTTGTATATAAAGTTGAAAAGTGAATGAGAAGCTCATTCTTGTGTGTGGCCAAAAGTGGCTCTCCTCTTCTTCTCCTTCTTCTTGTTCTTGCTTGCTTGAGCTTGTGCTTGAGAGAGGGAGTGTGAGAGTGTGAGGGAGTGAGTGTGTGAGGGTGAGGGACCATGGGGTGGAGAAGCTCTCCATCTTCTCCTATCTTCTTCTCTTCTCTTCTCTTCTCTTGTCTTGCGCGCGGCAATGGAGCTTGGAGCTTGGAGCGGGAGGATCGAGCTTGCTTGAAGCTTGCACTTGGATCGTGGAGCTACCGAAGTGCGCAGGAGAGGAGGTAACTTGAACGGCACGGAGGTAAGCTCACTACACTCGTAGATATGGATGGCACGTTGGTTATGTGAGAGGTAGCCATTAGTGCTCGACTTGGAACACTTGAAACAATAAGCGGTCCGAGGGTCTTGGCGGTTGAGCGAAAGCTCCCACAGCCACTTCAGCTGCGCCTCGTAGCCTTGGACGGATTTGGGAATCCGGTTCACCTTTTCCTACTAGTAATCTGCAGGCTCCTGCCTCCACCTGGTTATAATTAGGCTCCTTTCTTCCAGCCATCTGTTTGCCAGGTCATTGGCTAGATCCTTGATTTTGGATAGGATATTGAGCCGCAATGCCCGGTCCAGGGAGCGTGGATAGGAGAAGGACAACTCAAAAGGCCTCATCTGGAACTCCCGGTCACACCAGATGACCAATTCCTGCGGCCAATCAATGGGGCTGGGGTCCCTTTGTAGTGGTACTAGCTCGTTAGAGAATTGTCTGGGTAGTGACCGGGGGCTCTCCATTGTGCATCCTCTGCCAGCTCCTACCTCCTTCTTGCGGCTGCCATGATGTGCACCGGCATGTGGGCATCTTCAGGCTCGTCTAGTGGGAGGTTTGGTAGAGGGGGACTGGGCGCTTTTCATAGTTCCTCGTTGGCCTCTTGGTCCAAATCCGGGCCTTCTTCGGTGTTTTGTTCAGCCACGGCTAGGATTGTTTGCGGTGGTGGTGCAGGCGGCTCCTACTCTTTGAATCCCAGGTCCCTGAGCCCAATAGTGGAGAGGTCGGCATTGCACAGGTAGTGGAATTGCTACTCCTTGGTGAGTCCCGTGCTGGTGGGGAGCTCCCGTTCCTGAAGGTCCTACCTTAGCACTTGGGTAGTCAATTCTAGTTTTCTTCTCACCCTTTCCACTGAATCATCGCCCTGTGCTTGGGTGACATGTTGCAAGGTGCTGAGGAAGGCTTGCCTTTGTGTGTGGGTGCATACATCGGCTGATTCAGCTCTAGATTCGGCAATCACTCTCTTGCACTATGCCACCGCCAAGTGCTCTGTTAATTGAATGATTCTTTCAAAGTTGTTTGCTTCCCAAGCGTTGGCCCTTTCATCCATCTTTCTTCTTTCCTCTTCCATCGCACTTGCCAGTGTGGTCACCATATGTTGTTGTTCGTTCGTTAAAGCCCAGAGTTGGTGCCACTCCCTGGACTTCCGAGCCAGCTATTCTTCGACGATTTCTTTCGCTTGAGTTGCGATACTGAATTTGTGCTCTGCCTCACCGATTCGTTCTGATCTTTCCTATGCTAGCTACTCGTGGCTCTGGATCTCTGCAAGGTGCAGTCTTCATTGCATGAAGGCCATGGCCATGAGGGCCTCTGCGTCTTCCTTAGCAATTTCCAATGCACCTTGCAGCCGTTGTACCTCCTATTGTTGTTGTTGCGCTTCCGTTGCGAGGGTTGCAGGCCGGTCCCATGCTAGGAATTCTATCTCTCTCTATAGCCTATTTTGTTTCTCGAGCTCATACTAAAGCTTTGCCATGACATCCCCCTACCCCTCGCTCGGTTCACCTTCTTGAGTTGCCAATAGCCCATATTCCTCCAATCTGGCCTTTCTCTGCTCTAGGTTAGCATACTACTGCACTAGCAACTTTAAGCTCCGTTGCAAGGCCACCAGGCTTTGTTCTTCATCCTCCAGCCTCTGTCGTAGGCTGTTTTCATTGTCCTGGGCCTCCTTCTTTTTTGCCTCCAGCTGGTCTTGTAGCGTCTTGAACTCCCTTCACCGCTTAGCCTCTTGCTTTGAAACTTCGAGCTTCAGGGCCGCCGAGGTTTCCCTTTCCTTTTCTAGCTCTAGTAGGGCACCCTTCTTTTCCTCCTTTTTCGCCTCCAGCTGCGCTAGGAGCTTGGCCACGTAGGCATCATAGTCTGCTCCCGATGACAGGGGGATGGGAGCTATGGTGGTTGATGCTTCGAGTTTTTGCCGTTTAAGGTCTTTCCTGGATTTAGCATCGGCGGCGGCGGCAGGTCTTTTCGCTCCAAGTTCTGGGACAATCTCGGCCACGTTACTGACGAGCATCTACATCATGCTCATCAGTTGGGCCGTGTCTAGAGAAGGCATGGGTTGTGGGCATTTGGGATGTCTGTTGGGCGTCGGCACGAAGGAGGGAGACAGGGGGTGTAACAGTAACTTTCCATTGCCTGCGATCATTGGGGCTGCCCTTGTGTTGCCACTCGCTTTGGCTTCATGGTGAGGACCATAGGGGTTGATTTCTCTTGTTATGTGTGTTTCTTCAACAAACCTGCGAGTGACCTCAGCCAACTCGGCCAGCTCCTTCATGCTCAGCTCATGGGCTTCCTCTTCTGCCCTTCTTTGTCGTTCCTCTTCCGCCTTTTTTGACTCCTCTTTAACTCTTGCAAGTTCTTCCTCTTCCTCCTTTTGCGGTTGTTCTTCCAACCCACATGACTCTTTTTGAGCCCTCTTCACCTCGGCCTGCTCCCCTTTGCTCAGTGTCTTCACCTTCTTTTGGCCCTTGCTATCCTTCATTTCCTTTTGAGGCCCAGCCTTTTGTGGGGGTGGTACTTCAGGATCTCCTTCATCGCTAGCCGTCCTTTCACTTGAGCCTTCCTCCTCTCGACGCGATGAGCCTTGGTGCTCAATCTGCTCTCCCTCCACGCCAACACCCTTAATGGCCTCGTCAATGATTGCTGTAAGTATACCTCCGTACCTGATCATAGAGGCCTTGATGGCAAGTTTTTTCCTCGTGGATCGCGCGGTGGAGGCTAGGGATTCCCCACCGGCTGGCATTGCGGCGGCTGGAGCTAGAAGGGCAGCTGAACTCTTTATAGTCTCCACCTCCTCTAGGACTCCTGCCACAATACTTTCCAGCAGTGACACACTGATCCTATTCATGAGTGCGTTGTACCTGTGGCTAGAGAAGAGAGAATGGATCATCTTAGCATGCATTCTTGTCGTCGGGTCTAAAATGTCGGCTAGACTAATTCCGTCGACCATGTGCACATCTTCCTTTTTGATTCCCAGCATAGCGTACACATCCCTTTTTGGGTGTCTTTCTTTTTTGGGCACGAGTCCCAGGGCTCATTCGACGATGGCCGTCTTAAGGGGCACCTGTACCCGTCTTTCTTGATTACCTTCCCTTACCGTGACCGTGCTACAGCTTTGTCCTTCATTGAAATTTCTTAAGAACTCTGCACACATGCTGTAGTCTACAGCCTGCCCGACTTTCTCTATGTACTTTTGGAGGCTGCATTTGTCCACCAGCTCTCTTACGGCCAGCTCCTTCGAGATAGCCTCATCCAGGTTCATGGTATGCTTGAAAGTGAATTGGCTGAATCCCCGTGTTTCGATGTTGATTCCATATTTCGTCATCTCTGCTTCCATAAATGGAAGTCTGCCCTGTCCTGCCATGGTAGGTGCATGTCATTACCCAATTCAACGTTAGAGTTACGATTTAATTCATTCCTAGCAGATCCCAAGAAAAAAAATATGTGCGCTAGTTTACCGGGCAGATTTAAGGAGATGAAACTTTTTAGAAATAATTAACAACCAACATCTTTTCCTCCTTGCTTTCTTTCCTATTTGAATTTAGTAGAGCATTGTTAGCCTTTACACTTTTTGCTACATCACTTGGTCAGTCCCTTGGTTGTCACTGGCTCTTCCCCCCTCTTCTCTAAGTGGCACGAGGAGGAGGGAAGGCTCACATGGGCTGTGTGGGGTGAGCTAATTGGCCATAAGCCAGGTATACAAGTTAGGGTTGTATTCTAATTGGGCATGGCGATCAAGTTCTCCTGGTTGCAAGGAAACTTGAGTAATTAGGTTAAGACGTCATGAAAGTTGTCCCCCAAGTTGAGGCAACTAGCAATGTGCAACTCCTCCTCCGTGAGGAATTGGTCAATGTATGGATGGGCCAATACCTGATCATCTAAGTGTAGGTTGCGTGTAATGGCCAAAACTTTGAATGAAAGAGGTTCCACGTACATAGGGTCGCGTTCAATTGTTTTGATTGCCCTCCTTTGCTCAGCATTAGTCATGATCCGATGGCCTTTTTTCTCCCATTGGAGTCGTAAGGCATACCACAGTTGTAAGAATGGGGAAGCAGAGCTGGCAAGCTCCATAAGCTCCTCCAATTCACGTTCCGACGTAGAGCGAGCGGGCTTGCGGTATGAGGTGACTAGTCGTCTGAGAACAGCTTGTTCCTTTGAGATCTCTTCATGGGCAATTAGCTCAGCTGCAACTTTGGGAAACTTGATGGTCATGAACTCATAGTCCTCCCAAGTGCATGGCAACGAGCGAACATCGGAAGCGAGGGGTTCATCAAGAAGTCCTAGGTCAAGTCTCTTGTAGCTCCTAGCGAATGTAGTGAAGGTGTTGTCCAACTCCTTGATGCATGTCACTACATCATTCCCTGAGGTCTCAGCAAGATCCTTGGCCGCTGATAGGAAGGATCATCTTTTGTACGAAGGTTTCAGACCTACTGGTGGCGATGGAGCAGTTGGTCTGGACAGTAGTGACTCCCTTGCAGGCGTCGTTAATGGGACTATGCAGCGGGCTCCCGTGCCATAGAGAGCGTGCTGCAATTCATTCGAGCGGGCATGGGGGTGTGCACCTCCTCTAACCTGGATGGTGCTGGATCATCCAGTTTGGGACACTAAAGGTGTTGGGTGGCCTTAATCATCACCCTTGCTGGTTTGACATTCCGTGTGACTTGTGCTTTGCCTGTGCTGGTTTGTCCAGCTGGAGTGGGGCTGCCCAAAGTTGACTCTTTTGGGTGTCTGACCTTAGGTACCCATATCTAGGGGTTGCCCTCATAGTATCCTTGCACTTGCAGGAGATCTTTTGGTATCCATCGTGGCATGGTGGTGCACTCATGTCGATGGCGCCTGAGCTGCCTCTTAGGTTGCAACTGATAATTTTTGCATTTAGGAGCGTGTTTCTATGGTCTACCAAGAGGCTGCGCTCGTTGTTTTGGCACCCATATGTGCGTGGGCTCCCTAGCCATGTGGATGGCTTGGGTAGGTTTGCTTCTGGAGGTTGGGATACAGGGTAAGATATCCATACCCTTCTCCTTAGGCTTGGCTGCAGGGGTCTCCATCGGTGGCTCTACAGTTGTACAAGGTGCAAGATGGCCCTTGCTGAAAGTAGTTACCATACGCACATTGCCCATGGTCAGGTGAATGCGGTCTAGGTTGTAGTCCACATTGCAGCTTGTCTACTTTTTGAAAGTGCACCCTAGTAGTGATTTATCACCGGCCCCTTTAGTGTTTGGTAACACATAAAAAACGACTGGGATACTCCCAGACTCGACGGAGATAGCTGCTTGGCATTTCCCTAAGAGAGGGTAAGTGTTGCCCCCAAATGGGCTAAGTTTCGTGTTCATGGGCTGTAATTTAGGTTGATCAATGTGTGTCCAATGGTCGTGTGTTAAGACATTATGGTCGGCCCCTTCGTCGATCAAAGCATCAAAAGAATACATCCATTCTGCAGTGACCATGATTCGAAGGTAGGCGGTGCTACTGCTTCTTCATCGTGATCAGTTAGCTTGGTAATTGTGGCCATGCAGATAGCGATGGGGGCTTCACGCATCGGTGGTTCGTGCAACGGATGGGAAGGAGGATAGTACTTTTTCATGTGACTGCCATTGAAGAAGCCTATTCCTTGCCCTTCGAGCATCTCCAACTCGACATTGCCCGTTCTGCTAATTGCACGTACCCGAAAAGGCCCCAGCCCTCAAAATTTCATTTTCTGTTTGTGCCCTTTCACCGAGTAGAGTAATACAAGGTCCCCGTGATCAAAGTTGTGCTGGTTGACGTGCTTGTCATACCACAGCTTTCGTCGTGCCTTTTCATAGATTAGAGAGTGGATGGCTAAAAGCTGAGTTTCTGTGAGACGCTCTAGCTCCTCTAAGCGGTTAGTCCAAGCCTCTCTTCCCTCCCAGCGCTCCTGTGCTGCTGCTATTCTTAAGCTAGGGACAAAGAATTCTAGAGGTAAAATGGCCTCCGTCCCATAGGTCAGCCTAAAGGGGTGTTTGCCCGACAGCCGTCCGATAAGCCCACAAGGCAGCCATCAGCTTATTATCCCAATCTCTTCGTGATGTGGATACTACCTTAGTAAGCACATTGACCAGGATTTTATTTGTGGACTCCGCTTAGCCATTTGCCTGAGGGTAGTAGGGGGAGGACCTTCTATGAATGATTAAAAAGGTTGAGAGCAGGTGGGATATTACTTCGTTAACTAAGTGTGCACCTTGATCACTCACTAGTTCAATTGGACAACCAAACCGTGAAAAGACCTGTTCCCACAGGAACTTCACAGTAGTCCTAGCGTCGTTCCTTCTGGTGGCTCGCGCCTCCGCCCACTTCGTCAAGTAGTCCGTTGCCACAATGATGTAGCGCGCTTGGGAGTATTGAGCTGCTAGACTGATAGGTCCGATGAAGTCAATGCCCCATTTTTTGAAGGTCTGTCGAGCTATTATGGGAGTTAACTCCATCTTATCTTTGCGCATGGGCATCTTAGTCCTCTGGCACTCGTCGTAGTGTTTGACGAACTTAGCGGCATTGCAGAATAGCGTGGGCCACCAGAGTTGGGATTGTAATACCTTACGGGCAGCCTTGTCCCCACTAAAGTGCCCGACAGCTATCCCGCCGTGCGCCTCTCTCAGTACATCATGCATCTCGTGCTCGCACACACATCTACGTAACAGCCTGTCCTGTCCCAACCTATAGAGTTGGCCAGCAATTAGTTGGTATGGCTGGATTTTTAAGATAAGTCTCCTTAGCCTAGCTTTCTCAATAGGTCTCTCTGGCAGGCCATTTTCTAACACCACTTGGACAACATTGTCTGCCTAGTAAGGCGTCAAATCAGCTCTAAACAAGTCCCCTTCGCTAGACAGGCCAAAGAGGTGCACGTCCAGTAAATCGTCAAGGATGCCTTGGCCAACATCTTCCCCTGTGGGTATGCGGGACATGTGATCTGCCATGTAGTGATGCTTTCCTTTTTATGCACAATCACTGAGAAATCAAACTCCAGCAGGAGAAGTAACCACTTGCTATACAACCTGTGGCACATGGCTTGTTCACAAGATACAACAGGGCTTGATGGTCCACATAAAAGACGAAGGGTGTGGCCAACAGGTAATGCCTAAATTTCTTTACGGCGAACACCATGGCTAGCCCTCCCCTTTCCGTAGTGGAGTAGTTCATTTCTATTTTGGTGAGCTATCTGCTAGCAAAGCTCATGGGGTAATCAAGACTATGTTCACCAGGCTGGCATAGAACGGCTCCGATAGCAAATTTGGAGTCATCTATGTGTACATGGAATGCTACATTCCAGTCTGGGGTTCACAAGATTGTTGCAGTGGTGAGAGCCTTCTTTAATTGTTCATACGCGCGTTGGCATTCCTCAGTCCACTCGAATACAATCAACAGCTTGTACAATGGTCTAGCAATCAGCGTCGTGTAGTTTAGTACAAAGTGTCGGTAGTATCCTGTGTGGCCTAAGAAACACTGGATGCCCTTGTAATTGGTGGGCGGTGGGAGGTTGGTAATGGAAGTCAATGTCAATGCCATTTCGTGACACTGCATGCCCTAGGATGCATCCGTGCTTCACCCAGATTTGGCACTTCAAGGGGTTCAGCGAGAGTTTGTATAGTCAACATCATTCGAAGACGGCTCCCAGCCTCTCTAAGTCCTCGATCCAACTGGAGTGTATGCATAGGTCATCTACAAATACCTCCAGCTCGTGTCGCAGCATATCCTTGAAGATCATGCACATTAATCGTTGGAAAGTTGCAGGAGCATTCGTTAGCCCAAAGGGCATAACGATGTAGGCAAAGACACCCCACTCCGTGGCAAATGCAATCTTGTGCATGTCGTCAGGATGCACTTGCACTTGATTGTAGCCTGAGAATCCATCTAGAAAGCTGTAAGCTTCTTTGCCTGCTACTCTCTCCAGCATGTGCTCGGTATATGGCAAAGGGTAGTTGTCTCTCTTCGTAGCGGCATTCACCTTCTTGTAATTCATGCACACTCGAATCTTTCCGTTCTTTTTCATAACAATCACTATGGGTGATACCCAATCTGTGTGCTCGATCTCATATACAAATCCCGCCTTCATGAGCTTATCAATCTCTTCCTTCACCTCATGAGTGTGTTTGGGATTCATAGGGTAAGGTCGCTGCTTCGTTGGCACCGCTTCTGGGACCATGGGAATGTTATGGGTCACAACCCTAGGATTGACTCCTCTCAGCTCCTCCAAGGACTAGGCGAACACATTGACATACTCTCACAGGAGAGCAACCAGTCTAGCCTCCTCCTCCTTGGTCAGGTCGTCAGCAATGAACACGGGTCGAGGTTTCTTGCCTTCCCCTACCAGGTCGACTTCCTTGACCCTGGCAGGTCCCTCAATTGGTTCCCTGGCTTGCCCTTGTCTCTTTGCTCCTAGCAAAACCACCACACTATCACCCTTCTTAAACTTCGTGAAGCATTTGGGGAGGTCCTGTGGTTTCTTTTGCCTCTCTTCTTCTAAGTCTCTAGTTTGCTTCCTAGCTCCATCCTCGATCCGCATGCGCCTTAAGTGGACTGGCAAGTCCCCTTTAGTGCGTCTGACCTTAGAGGGTTGGGGCATTTCAGGATCACTCTCTGTATTGACTTCAGACTCCGAGTCAAACTCACATCCCTCGCTTGAGGAAGGGGTTTTGCCCAAGAGTCATAGTTTAGTGGGTGAATCCATCTTCAGTATTGGGACTACCAACGATTGTGTCACCCCTACTTGCTCATAATCCATAGCTCCCACCTGCTCCATTCAGGTCCTATCGCATTCCATCCACACGACTCCTTTTCCATTCCTGCTTGCCCTTTCCTATTTCGGCCTAGAGTCCACCTCAATATATTCTATTACTCTCCCTTCAATGTCATAATCTATCGTGTTAAACCCTTCCTCGCTCTCATCCATCTTAGAGCAATAGTGCTTGTACTCCTCATCACCGGAATCTTGCCCCTCCAGCTGCTCGTCATCCCCTAGGTTTTTCTCTCCAATCTCCTCTTTGTCGGTGATTAAAGCCCACTTGTATGATAGGTTGAGATCGTGCACTTTGGTCCATTCCCATTCAGGCCAAGCCAAGAGATCACTTAGGGGTTTTAGATTAGCCACTTCGTTGCCTTTCAGTTTAGTGGTTAGGTACCCTACGATTCCATGAAGCTCGAGCTTGTTAGTGGGGGTCTGGAACGAGACCGGTCTCCCTGGATCCCACAAGCTCCTTGCCATCATGCAGAGCGGCAGAATGGGCTCCTCTGCTAGCATGCTCGGTGACTTAGCCACTTTCTTATACAACTCTTCCTCATCTGAGAATGGCAGGTCAATGGTTGCCAAGGGAATGTACTTGGTCAGCATCCCATAAGGCTTGCGGGCCTGGGCATCGCCTTTTAGCATGATTGAGATAGCATCAAGTTCGACTAGGGTAGTCTTCCATGTGTCCATCTCAACCCTTACCACTTCCGTCTTATTCCCCAAGAATATGAGGTCGTTTCTCCATCCTTTAACCACTCGTGCATTCCTCATCCATGGCCAGCCTAGCAGTATGTCATAGTCCACCCCCTTCATGACAATGAAATTTATGGAAAACTACACTCCTGCGATCTTCACTAGCCAGTTTTTTAAGACCTCGAATGGTCTGACCTTCATTCCGTTGGCCAATACAACATTGAACCTAGCCGCTTCCACAAGTGGGTTTCCCCAGGCCTGTAGAACTGCGTGGCTCAAGACACTGACCCTGGCGCCGGTGTCCACAATTCCTTTCTGTGTTGCATCCCCCAAGGCTAAAACAGGTAGGATTGCATGCATCTTTGTGCCTTCCCAAAAAGCATTGATGTGCAGTGACCTTGGGGCTGAGTGCAAGGTTAGGCTTGGAATTTGCATGACTGTGTCCTGCTCGTGCAAGTCAGTGGGCAGCATGCTCCCACTGACTTGCACACAGTGCCTCAATTCTTGCCACAATGGAGGGTGCTACTGAAGCAGGTCCCCCAAACTCATGGTCACTAGGGTGGTGAGGAGGTTGCTGGGTAGTTGGCTTCCTCCTTGGTCACCACTCTTCAGCCACATGTCGTGGCTAGCTTGTTGACAAGCTTCTCCCTGGTCTTGCCTTTGTGGCATCTCTCATGGTGTTAGCGCATTCCCCGATTGAGGTCGCGATGGTGAATCGGGTGTGCTTGCACTAGAAAGGTCCTCCATCGGATCCTCCAATATGGGTTCTACATCCTTAAGGTGTTCTTGGGCATCCTTGACCCACTCCTTTACCTTGGCGATAGCCTTGAGTTGCCGCCTGAGATGAGGGTATTCCCCCACCTTGGCAGTACCTAGTTCCGCCTTCTTGGGGGCAGAGATCTCTGCCTCAGCATCTCTGACCCCCTTTCCCATCACTAAGGTTGTAGCTTCCTTAGTCGTAAGAGTGATCCTTGCATCTACCCTCTTTCTCCTTCTCCTTTGGCTTTTCTTTCCCAGCGAGGCTGCGTCCAGGTTACTTGGCCCAGGCAATGAGATGCTTGTCCATCTTGTTTGCGCTCGTGTCATGACATGCAGTGAGATGGGTGTGTCCTCCCCGCCAAAGGTCTCTACCCCAAATAGCCCCAAGGGCATAGAGGTCACGTTGGCCAGACTGGCTGATGGTTTCCACCTAGGGCAGTCAGGAAATAGGTGTGTGATCCCACATTCGGCGCAACGAAGGTCAGCCTTGTCCTGGTTTGCCTATTCCGTCGCCTATTCCCTTTCTGGGCATCGTGATGAGATATGGCCTGCATGATCGCACGTCCAACATGAGATTGAGTCCTGGCTTGGTCCTCCAAAGCCCTTGCCTCGTCCTCTACCCAGCACCATCACCAGCACCGATCAATAATCCATCAGGACTGGATTTTCTTCCTCGTCATAGGAGATGTATGGGTTTACGTAGCTTTCTTCTTCACTAGGTTCCTCCACATAGTGAACAGGAGCGTCACTTGGTGTTTGGGTTACGTAGGGTCCTGGTGGTCTGGTTATGCATGTTGGGTTTATCTCTAGCCTAGGGATGGCTCATCTCTAGCCTAGGGATGGCTCATCTCTAGCCTAGGGATGGCTGGTCTCATGTCGTTTGGTGCTGGAAGTGCCAGCTGGGCTCCCCTGCCAAGGAAGTTAGATGGCCTATTGCCTAGGTAAGGAGGGTTGTATTACTATGCATATGGAAACCTCTTGGGCAATCTGCAGTGCAACACGTCATGTCCGAATCTACCACAGTTCGAACATGGCCTAGATCTAGGATCTTGACACTCGGCTGGAAGGTGGTTTCCACGAAAGTCTATACACTGCACATGAGCTCGCGTAGGCTTCCTTATTTGTTCTTGCAAACGTGCAAGCTCCATCCTCACCTCAGCCAGGTCCTGGCCTTGGTCGACTCCCTTTCCCTTATCCTGTGTGATGGAGCTCTCTCTCTCTCCCGACGTCGTTGATCGCTCTGAAACCCTCTGGCCTGTACCGTCCCGACTGGTGTTCCTCATGCTTCTCTCCCTAAGCTGGTCATCCACCCTTATTGCTTCATCAAAAACCCTAGCCAGCACATCTCTGTGTAGGGTGGAGTTACTAGCCAAGGCCAGCACAGCCCAAAAGCTTGGGAGCGTTGTGCAGGGTCTGTGAGGCCATTTGCTTCACAAACCTATTCAAACTACTCCACAAAGCTATATGGGTCGTTGCTAGGTTCATACTTGTCCAGTTGTTTCGCCACTATAGGGATCCTAGATTGCCCCTTTGCCCCTTGTGTGACCCCTAATCCTGAGAATAAGGCTCTGGCTAAGGCTGCCGCACCCTGCTCAGCGGACATGTTGTCCATGAGTCACCTGGCTACAAGCTCACTTAATGAGACAAGTCAGCCTCCACTACCTGCTCTCTCTCCGCATTTGGTCCTGCCTTTGCTGCTCCAGCCAGGTCTAGCACGCGCAGGGTCTCGTACATATCCATTGTTAAGACTGAGTTGACATCACACTTTAGAGTTATGTATTAGGAGTTTAGAAGTCAAGTTAAGCCTTAGGGTAAGTCAGAAATGAAGGGGTGTAAGTTTTTGGAATGAATAGTCATAAGTAAGGGATGTGAGGAGTTATCAATCCCCGAATGTAACTGTTCAAGTCTGAGCGCATATGCGGGTGTAGATCATGTCTGCGTGTCTGTTTGTAAGTAGAAACTGAAGATATGAAGAACAGTTCAGAGTCAGATATTGTTTCCCTGTCTTGAAGTGGTAAACTGTTTTCAGTATTCATGTTATTTATTGCTGAAATGAAGTCAGATGGTTCTGTAAAGGTGTACTGTAATGATGGAATGTGTGTATGAAAGTTATATGAAGTCAGTGCAGTCAGAAAGTAAGTCAGTTGGATTCAGAAATGTCAGGTAGAGTAGTTTTTCAGGGAGTAAATCGCAGGCAGTAAATTAGCCTGTAACACTTGGCGATCCTGCGAATTGTTCTGACGGCACAAGTCTTATGCATGCGAATGGCAGAATTGTCTAATTCTCGCTTTCAGAATGGAAGAGGTCCTACTGTCTTGGTTGGAGGATTTTAAACATTGGACAACAGAAGCAGAGGAGCAAGAAGCCTTCGCGCAATCTCTTTGCAGGGAATTTTACAATTGGACTACACCAGAAGAGGAATTTGAGGTGTATGGCCAAAATTTCCTGACTGATTATTTTCCTGACTTACCTGTGGACGTGGTCAGATTAGTCAGGGATAGGGTCTGGAAATTTCAGTTGAGTAAGGTTTGCCCAATAGCCAGAAGTCGGACAACTGCAGAGATCAGGAGGATATGGGTTAATCATGAGAAATGGCAGTTCCACCATGCATATGGCTTTAATTCCATATCATCCAGATACAGACGGGGGAGAACTTCTAACTTGTGTTTGACTTGTCATCATTGTCACTGCTGCATTACAGGAGAACAGCACTAAGACAGGCTAATGACAGAGAAATCCCTGTTTTATGTCAGCTGAGAAGTATAGAGGGGAAGGCTTTGGCAAGTATTATACAAGATTACAGGCAAGGCTAGAGCAAGAGGAAAAGCAGAAACTAGAACAGAAAGGAAAGGGACATTACAGGTCCAGCAGTGGAAGTCAGGTAGACAGTTTGGATTTGGGCTATCTAAGTGATCAGGAGATACAAACTGAAGAAGTTGGTCTAAGCCAGAGTATCCCTGATGTTGCACCTATTTCATTTACACCACTTACACCAGATGAAGAACAGAGAAACAGGAACAGGTTTCTAGGAAGTTTGGCATGGTCCCAACTTCAAAGACAGTCTAAAAGGAGTTTGAAATTCCAACCATTACCTAAATTGTCAGGGAGGAAGAAGACTGCACAAAAGTACCACCAGTCATAATGGCACAACCCCCTAACCCAGCAGACCTGAGAGTCAGATTTGCTCACTTCAAGGGTCACTCAAAAAAAGAGGATCCTGATGCCCATGTAGCACAGTTCAGCACTAAATGGGAGGCAAGTGGCTTAGCAGGAGTGTATGGGGATGATGTGAAAAAGCAGCAATTTGCTGCCACATTGGAGGGAAAAGCCATGAATTGGTTTACTCAGTATGGGGCAGCTCATTTTCCTGACACAGTGGCATTACAGACAGCATTCCTGTCTAGATTCAGAAAATGGAAGACACCAACTGATATTTTGAAACAGCTTAAAACAATGAAACAGAAGCGACTTCTTGTTGAAGATTATGCACAACAGTTTCTAGATCTGAATGGGAGATTAGCACCTGCAGAAAGACCTACCAATGAGATGTTGGGGGAATATTTCTGCAATGGACTCAGGGGAACTTTAAGGACAGCAGTAGCAAGTACTGAAATACCTGGAGGTGTTGGAGGCTTTAATGAACTAGTGGCAGCTGCAAGGAGAGCAGAGAAGAGACTAGGTTCTACCAGATCCAGGAAGAAAAAACATGATACTGACTCTGACTCAGAGGAGGATTCAGATTCAGGTACAGATACAGATTCTAACACAGATTTAGAGTCAGAAGCATATGATTCAGATTCAGAGGATACTGATTCAGAAGAAGATGGAAGAAAAACTAAAACAAAGAAGAAGAAAAGGAAACACAAACTAAAAAGCAGGAGTAAGGACTCTAGAGACAGGAAAGAACACAGAAAATCCAAAAGGAAGGTTCAAGACCTGACTAAACAGATTTCTGCCACTCTTAAAAGTATGGGGATCTCCACTTCAGCAAAGAAGGAAAAGCCCTACTGTAATACTTGCCAGAAACATGGTCATAGTGATGCTAACTGTTGGTACAACCCTAATAACAGGGCAAATCCCAACCAGCAAACACAGAGAGCCAATGTACCTGCTGCTAATGCAATACAACCTGATAGGAGCAGAGCAGGGGATGGCCAACAAAATAGATTTGGAGGAAGAAATAATTGGGTACCACCCAATCAACAAGGACCTGCTGATCCTTGTACTTACTGTGCAGAGGTGGGTCATAGACAGGGTCCAAACTGTCCTTTATGGTGTAAACACAGAGAGGAAAGAGGCATACCCATTGTCAGATACAACAATCAAAGGCCACCAGTGCAACAGCAACAAAATAGACCTCCACAGGCAAATGTAGTAATTGTAGAACAGGCTAAAGAGATTCATGGAGTTGTGAGCCATAATGTTCATTATGAGGATCTGGATGCTATGCATGTACAATGTGACTGTTCTAACTGTTTACAGGAACAGGTGACTACTGACAAAGTTGCTCCTGTTTTGGTGATTACAAGATCAGGTGCACAATATGTTGCTGACCCAGTTATTTCCCATAAGGAGATGAAGAATCCTAAGTTTTGGGATACACAGAGACAGGTCAGATTGGGTTGTGTGAAAGAAATTCAGAAAAGTCAGAAGACAGATAAGATGGGGACACAGATGCATCAAACATTACCTGTTGTACTACCCAGTATAGAAGAGGAGATCCATCAGCAAGAATTGAAGGAAGCTGATATGACAGAAGAAGTGCTAAAGGCAACCACTGTCACAATGGATCAAATTCTCAGTCTGGTACCTGAGTTTAAAAGACAGGTATTGAGAACCTTTTACTGTGAAGAAGTTCAGCAAGTTGAACCTGAAGCTTGTCAGATTGAACCTGAAGATGTGGATTACAAAGTTCCCAAGATTACTGTGACTTTTCAGCAACAGGATATACAGGGAGCACTTCTGGATGGAGGATCAGGGGTAAATATTTTACCTGAATTCCTGTATACTAAGCTGAAATTGCCGGATCTTGATGAAGCTCCATTTCAGTTAAAAATGGCTGATCAGAGAAGAATCCAACCTATGGGAATTCTCAGGAATCAACAGATTACAGTTGCAGGGCTCACTTTTTCAGTGAATTTTGTAGTCCTGAAAATGGATGAGGGAGACAGTCCATATCCTATTCTGTTGGGAAGACCATGGTTAAAATAGGCCAAGGTTAGACAGGATTGGGGGGCAGCTCAAATAACACTCAGAAGAGGAAAGAAGAAAGTACACCTGAGTATGGTTCCTACTGCAACTCTACCCAGAGAGGCTAGAGCACTGTATGCACAGGGACTGAATATGTTGGAAGAAGTAGATGATGATGAGGAAGATGCTTTTCTTAAAGCCAATGAGTCAGTGATTCCTGTCTTTGATATTGATGTGGTTAAAATTGTGCAGCAGTTTAAGGAGAATAAACTTTCTGGTAATCTATTACAACAGGAGGAAGCATTACAGGATGTACCAGAAGGAGAGGATGTAAACAAAATTTTGACTGAACAGGAGGAGAAAATGCACATTCAGCAAATAATCCAAGCTGAAAAAGCCTTTGAAGAACAGATGGCCAGAACAGCTAGGGTGCAAGAGGATGATCTTCAGGATCTGAATTTAGGGACTGAACAGAATCCCAAAATGGTAAAAGTCAGTATTTATGTGACAGGACAGTTTAAGTCAGATTTGGAGGAGCTGTTACAGGAATTTAAGGACATATTTGCATGGAGTTATACTGACATGAAGGGAGTGGATCCACAATTCTGTATGCACAGGATTAATCTCAAAAAGGATGCAGTACCTGTCATTTCCCAAAGATACAGGATGAATCCTAATTATGCTAGAGCTGTTAAGGAGGAGTTGGATAAACTACTTAAGGTTGGTTTCATCTATGCTGTAGAGAAGGTGACTTGGCTATCACCTATTGTGGTGGTTCCAAAGAAGAATGGGAAATTAAGAATATGTGTAGATTACAGAAAGTTAAATGCAGCCACTATCACTAATCCTTTTCCCCTACCTTTTCAAGACACATTGTTGGATGCAGTTGCAGGTCATCAAATGTACAGCTTCCTTGATGGGTTCAGTGGTTATAATCAGATTCTGATGGCAGAGGAGGACAGAGATAAAACTGCCTTTATTACAGAATGGGGAGTATATGCAAGCACTGTCATGGGGTTTGGATTAAAGAATGCTGCACCTACTTTTCAAAAGTGGGTCCAAGAAGTCTTTGCTCCATATCTTACCACATTTATGAGAGTATTCTTGGATGATTTCAGTGTGTTTGGGAAGACAGATGATCATTTAACTCAGTTGAAACTCTGTTTTGAAAGATGCAGAATGGCTAGGTTAAGTCTGAATCCAGCCAAGTGTGCATTTGCAGTAAGAAGAGGGATTTTACTAGGCCATATTATTTCAGAAGATGGAATGCAGGTAGATCCAAGGAAAGTTCAAGCCATTCAGAAGGCTAAAGCACCAGTCAATCTGAAGGAACTCAGTAGATTTGTTGGTCAGATAAAATGGCATAGCAGATTTTTGAAATACCTATCCCATGTTTGTGTTCCATTAACTAAGCTCACAAAGAAGGATGTGAAGTATGAATGGACAGAAAAACAGGAAAAAGCATTCAGGCTACTGAAGAAGATGTTACAGGTGGCACCTATAATGCAACCACCTGACTGGAATTTACCTTTCCATGTTTTTGGAGATGCATCAGATGTAGCTGTGGGAGCAGTTTTGATGCAAGAGAAGCAGAAAGGATGGTTCAGGCCTGTTTATTATGCAAGCAAAGTAATGACAGGAGCTGAAAGGAATTATTCAGTTACAGAAAGGGAGTGTTTGGGAGTGATTTTTGCTCTGAAAAAATTCAGACACTATTTGTTGGGAAACCCTATTGTCATACATGTTGATCATCAAGCTTTGGTATATCTTGTGAATAAACCAAATCCAACAGGAAGGATTGCCAGATGGATATTGCAGATGCAGGAATTTGACTACAGCATCATACATAGACCTGGTAAAGATCATATAATTGCTGACTACTTGAGCAGACTGGAATCAGGAGACCCAGCTGAAGGAATAGCAGATGATCTTCCTGAAGCGGATCTTTTTCAGATTCAACCAACTCAGTCAACAGACTGGTATGGACAAATGCTGAACTATCTTACTGAAGGAGTTTTTCCTGAAAATATGAACAGTGATCACAGAAGAAAGTTGGCACTCAGAAGTGCAACATTTTCAGTTATTGGAGGACATTTATACAAGAAAGGAGTTGATCAGATACTTAGAAGGTGTGTTCCTGAAAGTCAGAAAAAGACAGTTTTGTTTGAAGCTCATACAGGAATTTCAGGTGGTCACTATTCAGGGGACATTACAAGCAGGAAAATATTTCAGAGTGGACTTTGGTGGCCAACTGTTATTAAGGACTCATACCTGTTTGCAAAAACCTGTGAACAGTGTCAGAGAGATGGATATCCCAGGAATCAGGACAGGATGATTCAAAATCCGGTGCTGCCTTTAGGGCCATTTGAGAAGTGGGGTATGGATTTTATGGGTCCATTCAAACCTGCAGCAGAACATTCAGGAAACAGATATATTCTAGTGGCTACTGATTATTGTACCAAGTCGGTAGAACCAGTTGCTTTGAAGGATAATAAAGCCAGGAGTGTAGCCTTTTTTGTCTACAACAATATTATGACCAGATTTGGTTGTCCTATTGAGCTTGTATCTGATCAAGGTGTTCATTTCTTGAATAAAGTTATCAAAGTGCTTGCAGAAACACACATGATTAGTCACAAAATGTCTTCTGTATATCATCCACAAGCAAATGGATTAGCTGAGAGTAGTAATAAGGTGTTGGTTAAAATTTTGAAGAAAACAGTTTCAGAAAACAGAAAGGATTGGGACTTGAAGTTGAATTCAGCACTATGGGCATTCAGAACAGCTTACAAAGTCAGTACAGGTCTCACACCCTTTAGACTAGTGTATGGCCTTGAGGCTGTAGTGCCTATGGAGTTTGTTGTACCATCTTTGAGGATAGCAATACAACACAGGCTAACACAAGAGGATTCTCTGAAACACAGATTGGAACACTTACTGTCTCTGGAAGAAGACAGATTTCAGAGTGCTTATGTCGCAACTGTGATTCAAAACAGGAGAGTTGCATGGGTGAATCAGTATTTGAAGAAGAAACGATTTAAGGAAGGAAATTTGGTCATGATGTACAACTCAAAGTTGGGAAAGCATCCAGGGAAACTGAAACTCAGATATGTTGAACCATATAGAATTTACAAGGATTTGGGACAAGGGACATTTCAGTTGATGGATTTGCAAGGCACACTGTTAAAGAAACCTGTGAATGGTTTCAGGTTAAAACTGTTTTTGCACGAGAGAAATCAGGAGTTGCTGGTGGTGGATTCTCATTGGCTAGAAGTGCAAAATTATTTTAATCCTTTTCTTGAAGAGAGTGTCGTGGCTCTCTGTCCAGAGGAATGTTGCCATTGAAGAAGAAGGAGTTCAAGTGGGATGCATAGCAGCAATAGTCTCTGCTAGGACTGATGAGGAAGAGCAACCAGCTTCAGAAACAGAGGATGTTAGATCAAAGCAAGAAGGGGGAGGACATGATGATGATCCTACTCCAAACTAACAATCACTGCACTTTACAAGGAAATATTCCTGACTACTTGAATCAGTATTTTCTAGTTGATAACTGATCAAGGGATGTTGTGGGCTCAGGTCCACTATTTTGGGAAAATAGTATCCACCGGGTGTGCCAGTGTTAAGACTGAGTTGACATCACACTTTAGAGTTATGTATTAGGAGTTTAGAAGTCAAGTTAAGCCTTAGGGTAAGTCAGAAATGAAGGGGTGTAAGTTTTTGGAATGAATAGTCATAAGTAAGGGATGTGAGGAGTTATCAATCCCCGAATGTAACTGTTCAAGTCTGAGCGCATATGCGGGTGTAGATCATGTCTGCGTGTCTGTTTGTAAGCAGAAACTGAAGATATGAAGAACAGTTCAGAGTCAGATATTGTTTCCCTGTCTTGAAGTGGTAAACTGTTTTCAGTATTCATGTTATTTATTGCTGAAATGAAGTCAGATGGTTCTGTAAAGGTGTACTGTAATGATGGAATGTGTGTATGAAAGTTATATGAAGTCAGTGCAGTCAGAAAGTAAGTCAGTTGGATTCAGAAATGTCAGGTAGAGTAGTTTTTCAGGGAGTAAATCGCAGGCAGTAAATTAGCCTGTAACATCCATGTCTTGTTGGAGTTTCCTAGTCTTTTGCTCGTCGTTATAGGCGACCATGCTCTCTAGCGCCCTTCTGATCGCCTTTCGTTCCTCTTCTAGGGTCACTACCACTTCCTCTACTGGCCTACCCTAAACTACTGTCCTGGCCAGCAAGTCATACTCGTTGACTAACTCCTACACCATGACTGGGAATTCTCCCAAGTCCAGTCGGTCCTCTCCTTGTTCGCCTTGGGATCCTGACATTGCTTTCACTTCCCGTTTCACTAGGTCGTCGATCAACTTGAGTAGCTCTGGCAGTGTGTGATTCTCTATGTTATGGTCCTCCGGGTCTTCGTGTCCTCTTAGGGCCCTATAGATGGAGTTCCCTAGTAGCCTGCTATGCTTTGGGATCCTCTCCTAGTAGTGGGTTCCTTTATATTATTATGTTTCGTGTTAAGCTCCTTGTTACTAGAAACTATCGTTAATCTTCTCCATAACTTGTGCTTTGTGCTTTCTAGTGCTTAGTGTGAAAGCAAGGTTTTCCCTTCCTTGTAGTGCACCCTAGGTGATGAAATCAGAAGGTGAGGTGAGGATGCACTAAATGCCTGATGCTGACTCCACCCCACTGCCTACGGTTGTGGCCTGATGTGGCTCTTGGTGCACGTCCTGGCCAATCTAAAGTCTTATAGAAAGACCCTGTTGCATTCCCTGTTCTGCTTCAGGGTTGGTTAGTTAGTTGGCTGGTCGCCGAACATCACGTCCAATTCCAAATTATGTCCGCCCGGTGTTTAGCTATTCGGGGTGAATCTTCAGTCACCTTGTGTGGTCTCCATCTTCCAAGATTAAACTGGGTTCCCTGGGGGATCAAAGATGTGACCAGGGTACCCAGGACTGTGGCCTAGATGAACCACCTTCTATTCAAGCTCTGGTGCTCTAGTCCAATTCTGGGAATCGGACAGGCTGGTTCAATTCTAGGAATCAGACGGGCTGGTTTGATTCTGGGAATCGGATAGGCGGGTCTAGTCTTACTCTGGTCCGGCTTCCCTTAGTCGAACGGGGATGGTCCGACCACTGCAATGGGTCGAGTGGCTCAAGTCTGGGACTCGAACACGTGGCCCGACTTGGTGGGCTGGTCCGATTATAGGAGTCGGATTCAACTGGTCTCATTTTCAACTGGTCCGATTATGGGAGTTGGACTGTCTGACTCTCAAAATCGGATGGTCCAATTCTGGGAGTTGGACGGTCTGGTCCAACGGCGCAGCCGACAGCCCGCAAGTTGCACACGGCGCCTTTAGGTCAATGCCTACTCTATCAAATCGTGCCACACTTTCCAAATCAATGCAATCAACAGAGGGAAACGTCTTGCATACCTCCAAGCGATGGGGCGCTCGATCGGTCAGCACTTCACGATCTCCTGCAGCTCTCTCCCGGGCTCTCAGGCTCATAGTCTTCTCGGACGACAGGGTGTCAAATGTGGGTACCCTGGTCTCCTGGGCCCCTTATTACCTCCCTCAATTAGTTGTAGACTCAAAGACTAATCTCATACACTCCACCAGCCAGATGTCTAAATCTGTGCCCCAACTTCCCTATATCTAGTAGCAGCAAAACCCTTATGTTCCCTTCTTTTTCCTATCCTACCCTTAACCTATTGCAACAGAAATTAGAAACAGAAATAAAGATAGATGGTCCTACTCTAACATTCAGCAGCAAATCAAAATACTTACTTGCTCTAGGGATTAAAACCTCCTAATCCTCCTAACTATCTTGAGCACCGGTTCAGGCTGCAAATCCTACTACCATGCTCGATCTCATGCACGTGGCACTCAAGGCTCGATTCCATTGGTCCCGGCAATGGAACCAAAATGTAGGGGAGCTACGAATCTCTACCCCAAGACCTACGGACCGCTTATTGATTAAGTGTTTCAAGCCGAGCGGCCATGGCTACCTCTCACATAGCCGACGTGCAATGCCTACCTTGCGGGTGTTGTGAGCTTACCTTAATGCTCGATCGAGTTTCCTCCTCTCTCTCACACTCCGGTAGCTCCAAGATCCTTGTGGCAAGTTCAAGCAGCCTCAAGCCCTCTCCGTCAAGCTCCATCCTCCATAGCCACGCGGGATGAGAGAAGAGAAGAAGGGAAGGAAAGGTGAAGAGAGAAGATGGGAAGCTTCTTCTCCACGATCCCTCACTCTCATACACTCACTCCCTCACTCCCTCACACTCCCTCAATCCCTCACTCAAGCATAAGCAAGAAGGTAAGAAGAAAGAGAAGAGGAAGAAGAAGCTTTAGCCACACCCAAGAATGAGCTTCTCATTCACTTTTGAACTTTATATACATGCCCCACCTTTTGGGCGGTCATCTACACTTTATTACATGGCTAGCCATTAGCCTAGGCCCTCTTTTCCTATTTCCCACAGTTCCCACAGCAAGATTATGAGTTTGATGATAGTTTTTCTCCTCTTGATCATTATTATGATGGTATAACTTTTGATCCAAGAGACTATGGGATGGATTTTGCACCTTCCTTAGGCCAACATCCATATTGGGGTCCAAATCTTTATCTTTCAAATGTTTGTTTGGCTAAAAACTAATCTTTTTTTCTCTTATTCTAGTGTAGACAATTTGTGGATAGCTCTTTATTTTGGCTCAGATTCAATTCTAATTTGATTATACTAGAGCAACACGTATATGGGATGAAATTATGTTCAATGAGCTTCATTTGACTCATAGCACACTTGATTTGGATATGCCCATCAAAAGATATCTCAATTTTACTACAACAGGTCTATAATAGACAACAAGCTGCCTATGGTTTCCAGGTGTCTTTTCTTGGAGTTATGGTGGCCTAGTTCTCAATTTCATGATTTCAAATGGATAAACATATGGTCTTTTTGGTTTTCCACGTCTTATTCCATCCATTACTTAGTACATATTAGTGATTTTTCCATTTTTTTCATAGCCACTTGTAATAGAGTATTGCTTTGATTCCCTTTTCATTTAGCCATTGTAAATAGTCCACCAACATTTTGAGGACAAAAACTTCTTTTGAGTGGGGATGGAATGTAAACGATGGGAAATAGGATACAGGGCAAGGATAAAAGGTGAAGTTACTAATCATTTTGTACCCAATTTTGACATAAGTACAAGTTTATTCTTGCTTCATCTCCCTCCCCCACACAGCTTTCATGGCTGAGATCTTCTTTCCTTCTCTATGGTTCTCTCTCTTCTTCTAGTGTTTCTCACACTTCTCTCTACTTTCTCTCTCTTCTTGCAATCTTTCTTTCTCATTCTACAATCTTCTCTCTCCTATCCTTCTCTCTCTCAACTTAGTTCATGACACATATTTATTAAAAAATGATATTTTTGACTATGTTGAAGGAGTTTTCACAATTCTACATGCATTGACTTGTTGACCATGTCTGCTCACTTTGATTTGAGCATCTTGATGACCCTATTCTGAGTCTGTATGTGACAGTTATGGTCAACAAGTTTCAACCAAGCACATAAAAAATGAATACAAGAAAAGCAAATAGTAAAATTTTAGAAGGCAAAAAGAATGAAAAGAAATAGTAAAAAGCAAGCCTAAACTACTATAAATGGTTATAAATATAGATTTGAGCTATTGTTACAAGCTTGGGGGAATAAACAAGTTATCTATTGCTATAATTAACAAGTTTGAAGTAAAAAACAAGTAAATCGCCTCTTTACGAGGGTACCTTTAGCCCAAAAAGGTCTACATATAAGAGGTTAATTTTGGGATACATCTAAAGATTTATTTATCTACTAGTGTAGATAAGGACTAAAAGTTTTAATTTGTACTTATTGGTATATTTTCTTTTAGGATATAAGAGTGTTGTTGAGCTATTGGCTCAGATACAGTTTGCTTAAGCTATCATCTTAGGCACAATGTGAATAGCTTGAAGGGATTCATTACAGATGTGTAGAAAAATAATACAATTGCTTATTGGGTCTATCTATTTTTTTGTGTTCTACATTGTATTTAAAAGTTATTATTTTAATATTTTTTTCATCTATTTTTCTTCTCTTTTCTTTGATCCCCAGTGGACTTAGGCCTAGACCTTTCCAATCCACGATATTTGGTGAATTTGACATGAAAAGTCTACCCTAGAGTCTACAAGATGGGAGAACTAGTTGAAGATGAAGTTGTTGTTATGACAACACATATTAGATATTTCACGAGCACTTATGAGTTGACTAAACATAAAGAGGTTGTTAGCACGGCTCTGTAATAAGTGATTGTAGAGATGAACAAGTTTAATGGCAAAAATATTTCCAAATTTCTTTACTTTTATGTAGAGAATCTAGAGCTAGCCCTGTACTAATAGATGATATGCTGAGATATTTTACTAGGATTTTTTCTTATCAAATTCAGAATCACATAGAGTCCAACTATAAATATTACAGAAATACATGGGCTAGTTTCAAGAGAGCACTAAAAGGGAAGTATTTCATAAAGAATACAAACATAATAACCAAGCAGACTTTTCTAGAGTGTGTTCATAAACTCAAAGGGCCTCTCCACTCCAGAGATACAAAAAGAGTTTTAGATGTAGTTTGATCAGTTTGATCGTGTAGAGCAATTATCTTTTCTTACATAGAAAGTTCTTTTGTTTTTACAAGCTCCTAACCTCCCTTGTAAGTAGAGCTAGAGAAGCTCTTAAAGGATTATACTATAGAGCAGGGCATAAAGATTGAATGAAAAGATGTGGAGGATGCTATATCAAATCTAGTGAAGAGACAAAGAAGAAGAAAATTGTTGGACATGCCTAGTAGGCCTATGCCTACCTAGACAAGGAAACCTTTCTAAGCTTGAAGAGTTGGGGAAAGCTTCTACTTTGAAGACCCTATCTAGGGAAGATTTTGTCCTCCACTATATATAGTGTGACAATACAAAGCATGACCACCACAAAGACTGGGATCCATACAAATATACTTTAATAAGAATTTGATTTTTTGGAAGAATGGGAATATTTATGCAAACAAAACTAGTATGTCCCTTTCTAGAAACTTTGGCAAGGGAGGTATGCAAAAGATTCTTAAAGATGTTGTAGTGTGAAATGCATGTACAATTGTAGAGGCTACTACATACAAGTTGCAAATAGAGAGATCTTGAGTGTCCATTGTAGATAAGAAAATAAAGCTATGGACCCATGCCATACAATCTACAAGGGTAAAGTGCCAAAGATAGAGCTAAATGATGCAAGTCAGAGTATTATATTGAATATTGGGTAAGATTCCCCTATGGATTCCCATTCTATTTATGCTTATTTGATTAAGAAAGAAAACACAAATTTAATCATGAAATATAAGAGATAAAGAGATGACATGAACCCAAGGACCTCAAAGAGGGTTATTAGAAAAGACAGTAAGAGAGAGTCGGAGTAGTCTATGCTTCCTGCTAGAACCAATCCAGAGAATAGAACATGGAAGATGTACACAAGAAAAAAGAGTAGAAGGAAAAGAAACATGAAAATCCAAATGGAAAGTAACCAGGATACAAGCTACTATCTGCAACATAGAGATGGCTATAGATCTTAAAAATATTTTGAAAGAGAGGATTTTAAATAGCAAAGTAGAGTTTACATTGGGTGAAATCCTTAGAGTAGCAAAAAAAGAGTTCCATGAAGAAATTATAGACATTAGAAAAAGAAAAAGATAGCTTATGGGTGAGTCAACTTAGGCTATGATATAAAGCGAAGAAGAAACAAGTTTACATGGCATATAGTTGATTTATCAAGATGATACAAATATATAGGCTACTTGTGAAGGACTAGAAGAGCTTATTCTAGACAAACCTAAAATGAGTAGTATTGTAGAGAATACTATGATATGCAATAAAAATACAAGAGATATACAGCATATGTAGTATATAGAGGATGAAATGGCTTCAAGGGTGATACCTAGAAGTCATTATTCCATGACCATTGGGCACTGATAGACTATGGCTCAAATATAAATGTCTCAAAGAGAAGTATTTATGAGAATGGAAGATTATCTATAGATGTTGACTACGGATGAAGAATGCAGGTAGCCAATAACTTTGCAAGAGACATGTATGCTATATATCCCAAGGTGAAGATTGCCATAGGAGATGTACATGATGATCACCATTTCTTTATGCAAGATTCCTCATCATACCTAGTGATTTTAGTGCAACCATTTATTACTAAAACATGAATGGAGACTAAAGGTTCAGAGAGAACTCAATGTACACCGACGGTGTTTAGATGATGGTTCTACCTATGTAAGAATCAAGAGTAAAGATAACATAAGAGCAATACAATTTATGATACTCTGTGTCAATCATGTAAGAAATATGGATACATTGAGAGATTATTCACTACCTCCCAATGCCAAAGAGTCTTGAGAGATGGGTTTTTAGTAAGCACTATTGTAATGTAGGACTACGGTAGTTACTGAGAGGATAAAGCTCTCACCTATTGCTATAGGTGAAGATGCTTTTACTTTGAGCTTCATAGGATTCTCAACATAACAGGTTCCGTGAAATTTTAGAGGGTTGGAAAAATGAATAGAGCTTCCAACCAATATGTTTGCAGGGTAGAAAAGAGTATGAAAGAGAAAGATTTATGGCAAGATGAGGAGAGAATTATATGATTATATAACATGGTATCTTTTGTAAACACAATTGCAGATATTTTAGCTATGTCAAAAATAGAGCAAAGTATTGGGTCTACCATCATACATGTAAATCCTTTGGATATGTTTCAAGTCATTGCTAAATTTATGATGCATAAAGAGTCATATAATAAAAAATAGGGCTGAAGCTAGAGTTGAGACAATATAAAAGATAGTGGATAAAAACTTAAAGTTGATTGTAGTTCTATTAGATCCAAGGAAAATTGGCCATAAATTTATGGAGGAATCTCATAAGGAATTGAATAATGACAGTAAATATTTGTTCTTACCTACAAAGAGACAGATTCGTAGAGATGTTATCCAGGCATGGTAGGGCGTTCTTACTTTAACCACATGGAATAAGTTGTGTGGATCTAGAAGAAGTAGCACCCATGGTGATGTTAACCATACCACACATAACCTCGAACTTGTGACCTATATCACTACCCACAACTCACTTGCCCAAACTCATAGATCTGTTAAATAAAAGAATAAGAATGGGTATTCTAGAGCCTTCATATGCACCATACTCTAACAGGTAGTCCATAGTGCCTAAGAAGAATCATACACTCATGTTTATACATGATCTCTAGCTAGTAAACAAACTAATCATCTGGAATGTGGGTACACAACTAGTGGTGGATGAATTTGGAAAAGTATTCATTGGTAGAGCTATTTATTCTTTGGGACACCTGTACTTAGAATATTTAGGATATGACTAGTTCTAACTTGCATTGGAGAGTAGAGACTTGACTACAATGAAGATTCCACTTGGCTTACTTTGTATCTATACATTGCCATAAGCAAGCTACAAACTCTATGGCTCGTATGATGAATGCCATGAACACGATACTTAGGTATTATATTTCAAATCTGACTATCGATTCCTTGATGATGTGCCCAATGTGCAAAGAAAGAGAAGGATGAAGAGCTGGATGAACATGATTTCAAGAAGTTTATCAAAGATCATAAATCAGATTGTGAGAAATCCTACCATGCTAGAGGAAGTGAATCTAACCCTCTTACATCAAAAGTTAGTGTTTGGGGTCAATGAAGTATTGATAGTGGGTCATATGTGTGGGCCTTTGGAAGAAAGCCTTTTCTTGCAAAAATGAATGCAATAGAGAAGACATAAGAGATGTGTGCATTAGTATCTAAAGTCAAAAGGTATCTTGGAGCATTTATGTTTCACTTAATCTAAAATTTCAATTTTGCTTAGATTGCAAATGACTGTACTAGTTATTATGAAAGAACAAAAATTCTTGTGGGACAATAGATGTACCAAAGCTACAAGGAAACTAAAGAAGCATTTGAGGACTATACCAGCATCGAGACAAGTAGAGTGTACAAATGGGATGCCTATCATTATTATAGTGGGAACTATTCTAATTGAAATTGATCAGGTATAGATCAAGATAATGAAGAAGGGAATAGATATGCAGTAAAGTTTGGAACAAAATTTGTAAATGAAAGACAAAGGAGACATCCACAGATCCAGAGAGAGTTATCGCGTGTTGTGACTACATTAAAGTGTGATAAAAAGTACCTTATTGATGCTCTAATGATGGTAGAGACAAACTATATGCCTCTACTAGGCATGATTGCTAGTTGCTCTACTCTAGATATATCCATGTTAAGATGTATTGCTTATATAAAGTCAATGAACCCAAAATTTAGGCAATATGTAGGTGAAGAGAACCCTATAGTAGACACGCTCTCTAGAGTCAAATATGAGGATGAAGAGGGTATGATAGGAGGATGATGAGGCTAAGATTTCAGCCACCATGGTGGATCATGAATGACTAGTATTTTCTATAGAATATTTTGCAAAGGAATGTTATAAGGGTGAATAACTACAGATTGGCTAGTACCTAAGTAGATTGACCAAGAGAGATGAATGGACGGAAATAGAATTCAAGAGGATTAGAAGAAAGTCTTATGGCTACTTTTTGAAAGATGGCTTCTTATGGAAGCATTCAAAGAACAAAATAGGATCACCATTGAGGGTAATTTGTGACAAAGATACACAGGTTCAGGTTGGACATATGTAGGGCATATCAAATTCTGACACGAGAATACAACTTTGTCTTTCTTCTCTCTCTAGCTCCTCTTGTCCTTTCATGGCTTCTAGCCATCTCTCTTCTTCTTTTCTATCTTTCTCTCTCCGTTTCTAGTATTTCTCTCTCTTCATCTAAACTTTCTCTCTCCTCTGCACTCTTCTTCCCTCCTTCCTATAGTCTTCTCTCTCCTCTCAGGTCCCTTCATGACAAATGTGGGAGCTCATGCTCGATCGCCAACACCCATAGACCGCTTATTGCTTCAAGCATTTCAAGCCAAGTGCAATGGCTACCTCTCACATAGTCATACATGCTCTCATGCCTATGAGTGTGTTGAGCTTACCTCCATGCTCAATCGAGTTTCTCCTCCCTCGAGCACTCTAGTAGATCCACGATCCAAGGTGCAAGCTCAAGAAAGCTCGATCCTCAAGCTCCAAGCTCCATGCTCCATTGTCATGGGCGACGAGACAAGAGAAGAGAAGAGAAGAAGAAGAAGAGAGGAGAATATGGAGAGCTTCTCCAGTGCCACTTAGGCTAGGACTCGTAGCCTTTGAATTTTCTTGATCCTCCATCACCTTATCCTCCTAGTATCGAGCAGGTTTTCTTCTCCACAATGTGGGATTTTTTTACTCTCTCACCCTTCCACCACTTTTCTAGCCTCTTGGAGATCTATATGGCCCCTTCAATCACTTGTGGAGGTAGCATCTTATTCAAAGCATCAAGGTAGAGGAATTTGAATTCGAATGGTGTGCACTTATTCTCCCATTACTCCTAGTGATTCAACTCCCATGCCTAGTTGATTGGTAATTGTTCGTCACTTTGTAGCATTTGGACATCGGGTGTTGCTTGTAGCCTAGCACTAAATTTTCTCCTTATGAGATCAACCAATTCCTTGCATTTTCTTTTTGCCTCAATTATTCTTTCCCAGGTAGCCGGGTCTTACTCTTGGCCTTCTGCTTTTGTTGATGGAGGTAGGGTGGGCTCTCTTCAGCAAACTAACCTTCGAGGTCGTTAAATGGCTCCACATCTGGGCCTTCCTTCATTGATGGTTCTGCTTGGGTAGTGGTCGACTATTCCTGTTGTCCCTTGATCTCCAATTTCTAGCTACTCTAAGTCTTCTTGAGAGAGCTTTGCTTGCAGCAGAATCTACCTTTGTTGTTCTGTACTTAGGCTTGAGTTGGTTCTTGGGCTATGTTCTTGGAGCCCATACTTGATGGCTCTTCTTGTGATTTCCAGTTTCTTCTTTAGGCATTCTACATCATCCTCATATTGTGTCTGAGCTACATATGAAGCATAGTGTTTAGAAAGGTATGTTGTTGGACCTCTAGCCCTACCTCCTCTACTGCTTCGACCCTTGCCTCTACCATGATTTGTCCACTTTCTACTAGAGCGAGGCATTCAACTAGGTCTCTAACCCTTCTACTATTTCTCCCTTCCCAAACCTTGGCCTTCTCCTCCATCCTTCCTTGTTGTTGCCCAACTCTCTTTATAAGGTCAACATCACTTCTTATTATTTCTAGATGTCAAGCATTTTTACCTTGTCTTATTTATGGCAATTTAGCTCTTCATGTAGCCTTTCCTGTTCTTGGAGGGTCTCAAGGAGTTGATTCTCCACCTCTAGTAGATTTTGAGTAGACACCTCATCCTTATCTGCCTTTGGCCTCCTAGAGTTCTTTCAATAGTAGCTCTTTTTACCTTTTCTCTTTGCGGTATTGTGCATGAGCTTGAGTCTTCACTCTTTTCAGCTCCTCTGTGAGCTCATTCATAGTCTTCTTTAGTTTCTCAAGGACCTCTTCCATATCCTTCTGTCCCTACTACACGAGGCTTGAAAAATCTATTTCCAAGCTTGTTTCCTCCTCTACCTTTTGCAATTGGGGCTTCCCTATCTACCCTTTTGTCCTTTGCAACAGGAGTTCTTGTGTGCCTTCTTCTCCTTTTCTCACCTCCTCCTCCTTTGCTTCGAACTCCTTCTTTAGGTCATTCAACTGCCTCTGATAAATAGTCACCTACTTCATCTTCTCAAGCTGATAGGCAACGAATGCCTCTGTTTCAATCTCTAGTTCATTGCAGCCTTTCTTTCCTCTTTCATCTTCTCCAGCTGTCCTTGGAGCTCCTATACATATTCATCATAATTAGCCACCACCATTGGTGGTGAGGCTAGCATGGACATTATTGATGTTTCTACTTTAGGCTTCTTTGGATCTTTCTAGATTTAATGTCCCTCTACGGCTGACCTCTTTGCCCCTAACATAGGAGCTCCACCACTAGGCACTGAGCTGAGCTACTGTGAGCTCAGCAAATACTACACCCACCACGTTGCTTTCATTCACTTGGACTTCTAAGGTCTCTAGAGTGGCAACAGGTGTGATAGTCAAGGCTAGGGATGGTGGGTGCAGCGCGGCCTTTCCCTAGTCCATCATGATGGGTTTTTGAGCCCTCTCTTTTGGAATAGTGCTTGTTCTTGGTTCTTCTCCTGGGCTTCTCTCTGTTGGTTCTCGAGAGGGTGGGAGGCCTCCTCAATTGACAGCCTCATGGCCAAGGCCAAGGCCAACTTCTCGTCGTCTTCTTCTTTCAACCTCTCCTCCTCCAACTGCTTCCTCCTTCTTTCCTCCTCTACTTTTTGAGATTCCTGTTCAATCTTCTTCAGCTGCTCATTCTCATCGTCTTCTTCTTTCAATCTCTCCTCCTCCTCCAAATGCTTCCTCCTACTTTCCTCCTCTACTTTTTGAGATTCTTATTCAATCTTCTTCAACCACTCATTCTCTTCCTCCTACTTCTTCCTTCGCTCATCCTCCAACTTCTTTGACTCCTCTAGCTACTTCCTCTTTCTTGCAGCTTGCTCAATTTCTTGTATTTGCACCCTTGCTACCTCTTTATCTCCTTGGTTCCCTATGGAGAAGGAGACTGGAGTCTGCACCTATAATGGCAATGGAGCTGGTGACTCATGGGCAGGGGAGTGCTCTAGGTTCTCTTCCACTACTTCATGGTTCTCCATGTCTCCAATGGCCTCGTGGATAATTGTGGTGAGTACACCTCCGAATCCTATGCTTGAGGCCTTGCTCGATGGTTTCTTCTATGCCTTCCCTGTTGCTGTGGAAGTCGAGGACTCCCCGCTTGCTAGTCTTGCATCAATGGTGGCTAGTGCCTTTGCTAAAGCTTTAATGGTTTTCCACATATAGCCATTCCAATTCACTTCGTCTAAGGACTTGGCTACAAGGCTCTCTAGAAATGGCACTCCAATCCTCCTCATTAAAGCATTGTACCTCTCTGACTGGAGAACAGGGCATAGATTGTCTTTTCCTATAACCTCTAACCTCAAGGTCTGGAATATCAACTAGGCTAACTTCGTCACTGGTGCAGACTAGGGCCTTGTCCATTCCTAGCATGTTGTAGAAGACTCTTTTAGGCTACCTCTCAATTTTTTTGACCAAGCCTAGTGCTCTTTCTACCATTTTGAGGCTCAATTCAACTTCAACCCTAGCGGTTTCTTCTCCTTTTCTCACGATTACAGTGTTGTGGTTCCTGTTAGCATCAAAAGTTTGTAGGAATTATGTGCACTTGATGTAATCCACAGCTTGCGGCTCGACCTTCTCTACATAATTGCTTAGGTTGCATCGGTCGACAATCTGCTTCACAACTTGTTCTTTCATGACCACATCTTCCAAGTTTATGATGTTCAACTTAAACTGTCAACTTAAACTGGTTGTGGGCCCTTATTTGTTGGAGCCCCAAGAGAGAGACCAAATAAAAGGGGTTTCTACTGCAAGAAAATCTATGTTGTAACATCAACAAGCTTTTATTTCATTCTTTAGAGAACTACAAAGAAAAGAACACCACTAGCAATCAATCTTCACATAGCATCATAGAAATAATTCTCCCACGGCTTTAACTTCAACAAAATCCATTCTTCTCTTCATATTATTCATAGAATTCATCAACCAATCAAAGAGAACACACAAGAAACACCACTTTGAATGGAAAAAATATCACATAGTATTCATCTTCATTGTCTTGATAGTTTTCTCTCACAGTCTCTCATAGATAGATACATTGTTTGGCATAGAATTGGCTATCTGTGACTCTCTCTTTTTCTCCCAATCAATAATACATCATCTTCTCATTACAATACTCAACAATCACTCATCATAATCCTTCTTTGGTCGTGGATACCCCTTCCAAAAGGTGTGTCTGATATGAAAGGTCACCAGAGCCACTACAGTGACTTCTCACAGCTCACTACTATCACTTCACTCTAGTCTTCTCATGAGTCTTCAGAAGCTGCTTCTTCCACTCTCTTGAACTCTTTTTAACTTGCATTCACCTCTTTCCAAGGCTAGAAAACTTTCCCAAAGTCACACATACATTCCATAGAACATTTATAGAGGCATACACAATAGAAACAGCGGCTCTACAAAAGCTCAACAGAAGGTTTACAGAAGGTCAATAGAAAGCATCTTCGTCTTCTGCTTCCCTTTTTCCTTGTCCTTTGTCTTCTACTTTAGATTTTCCATATTTTTCACCTTTTTTGTCTAAGGGTTAACATTACCCCCTCCTAGACGAGTGCTAGTCCCATGGCACTTATTACCGACGTAGGTAGTAGGCTTTGGCATGCACCGAAGACGTGGGTGAAAGGGACGGCTTTGGGGGCCTTGGGGGAGTTTTAGTGGTGGGGCAGGTGGATGTGGTTGGTGGCACTTGATTGAACTGCTTGGTTGGTGATAGGGTTTTTGAAGTTGGGGGTAGGGCCGATTTTTGTTGGAAGTTGCATTCATGGGTTGGCACAGGTGTTGATGTTTCAAGGATTCTCGGGCGGGCGAGGCGATGATTCATTGGTGGGCTTGCAGGATGAAGAAGGATAAAAATTTAGAGTGGAGCATTGATGACGAGCTGATGGTATTGTCGTTGGAGTCTACAATACTTGCAATTGAAAAGCTATATATGTGGTTGCTCCCTGGGGATAGTGCTAGTCTACTTATTGTGCACAAGATGTAGTTTGATTAGTTTGGGAGATAGGTCGAAGCTAAGAGTATTGTCCTGCACTTGAGGACCCAAACTGTGTATAGTTTGTGGTGCATATATTATGTGAGTGCTCGTGCATACTTAGATATTACATAGTTAGAAAACCGTTGGTCAGGTTCCTCATTGCAACGTGTGGATGAAGCAAAGGTGTCAATGTTGAGGAGAAGTACCCATGAAGGTGCATGAGGCATCCTTTGCATTGTGACAACACAATGTAGCATAATTGAACACATTGACCCCCCTAAGTTTCTGTAGCTGGTAGATACTGGGAATGCTCGATGAGTATGGTGTACTTTCCATGGCCGTTCATGAGTTGTTTACCCCGATTGATTGCAATGGTACGAAAGTGGAATGCAAAAAAGAAATCCTGCAAGTGGGTCAAGGTGATAGGTCTAACCATAGGCAAGACAAGCTCCCTAGGTATGTCCTACCTTTGACGTGCCTTGAACAATTGTGGGGGATGTGAAAAGGGGTTAGGAGATTAGAAACGGAGCCAGCCAACCAAGGTCACTAGACGCACCCAATTTGATGACCCCTAGGTGTTGTGCTGTGATTGTGAGTGCTTTTCCTTTTTGTTTCGTTGTTTCTTCCTGTTTTTTCTTTGATTGTCCTTTTTTTTAAAAATAAACTATTGCAATACGTTGAGGCCATCAGCCTTTCATTAGGACTAGGAAATTTAGAGAGTCAAAGACTGTGAAGATGGATGTTACACGTCAATTGTGTTACTAGCCTCATTGCGAGAGGAACAATTGTGGAGATGGGGAGATACACCTGAGATTTTGCAAAACCTCTTTATAACATGTGACGTCGATACAATTGAGGTAATTGCATATCAAATGTAGAGTGTGACCTAGAAAGAGGGAGTAGCCAATGGTTATGCTTTGTGCTGTGTGATGTGGGAGGTCTGCAAGGGTGATTCTTGCTTCTGGCAGTGAGACTTCCATCGTGGCTCTTTGTTCCTGGTATTTTTGTTGCTTTTTCTCTGAGGGCTCCATGTGGGGTTGGTGGTCTTGTGGCATCTTGAACATTGAATGCTTTTGTATAGAGACCTGTGCATCTTGTATCAACTTGACAACCCATGAGGGTACATGCAAATCATTTGTTCAATCATAGCGAACATGTGCAACACAAAGAGACATCACTCATCAAAATCCCATGGTGTTGACTTAGATGCATATTACCTATGCTTGATTTTTGTAAAGTCATGAAATATATTAAAAATAGATATAGAAGGTTTGCACAATTAGAGAGTCTACCCCTTTTAACCATTTAATGACAAAAAGTTGTGGCCAGAGAGAATTTGGTAAGCATTTTGTACAAAAAAATGGCTATTCTATTTGTATGAAGTGGGGCGAGTCCGGGTGATGAAGCAACGGGAGCGTTGCTGGTGAGGGGCTCCTATCAGGCTAGATAGGGGAGATATCAGCTAGGACCTTGATGATGTAGTCCCTGCCTATGGACATTTCAAGAATGCTTTTAAATAATTCATCAAATTCCCTCTTGTTCTTAGCTTCCTTCTCTTCCTTCAAGCACTTGGTGCCCGAGTATGTGCTAAGGGCTTGCACAGTTAGGGTTGCCACTCCCTGGGCGTTCCCTAGAGCCTTCGTTCTCCTGGCCTAGGAAGTTTTTGGCATGTCCTGGGCGGTGTCGCTTAGGGCCCCTTTTTGGTGCATACCTCTTAAGTGAAGGCACATAGCGCTCTAGTGGAGGAGCTTGTGTCGTATGCTCCCTCTGATGGCGGTGAATAGCTTCCTTGTAGGCCAACTGCACTGCATGCTCCATGACGGCTACTGTGGGGGAACCTGCAAAAAGTGAACCAAGGGTTAGGCTCTGAGGTAGGGTAGAATTATTCACATGAAAGGAATTAAACAATAGATCATCAAGTGCATATGGCAAGGAGAGGTGAGGTAAGGTATGGAGTAGTCGTTGTAGAGGGACGGCCCCCCTTGATGATGTTATTCCTGCCTTGATTGTGGGGCATATTCTAGCCAGTAGAAGATCTTTGCTCACTCCCAGTCACACGGACTGGTTGTGATGGAATGGGGTAGGTCTCGTCCCCAAAAGGATGGATCAAAAATGGGAAAAGCATGTAGAACAGGACGGTGCCCCGTGTCACCCTCACTGGCATTGGTCAAGGCTTCCCATGGCAGCCATGAGGACTACATGCCCTCTACATGGAGGCAGGAATAGTCACACGTCTTCTATACGTGTGGCAAGAAGATGACATTAGGAGCTCATCCTATCAAACCCAACTTTTCTCCCCGTGCTTGACTATCATTACTTGTGTGTGTTGGCATTATCTATACATAGTTACAAAATTCATTGTTTATTTATGTACATATTTATGGACACATGTCACTTCGTGAGAATAAGAATCAATTGTAGAACTTGAGGTTGTACTGGAGTGTGGCACATGCATCCACTACTCATGGTATCTTACTTAATAACAATAAGTATTTTGCAACATTGAGTAGCATGGTACCTTGTCCAAGTTTAATTGCAACATGTAGCTCCTCCTAAGTGAGAACCTTATCAGCCAGAGAGTTCTCTTGGCTAGTTCCAGCTAAGTCCATACCCCGAATAGCAGTTAGTACTCGAAAGGAAGTTGGTGCCACATAGGTTGGGCCTCTTTGAGACCCCTATTTGGCCAATCGCTCTTTTGAGACCGCCATCATAATCTAGGCTCCTAGTTTGACCATTGTAACCTGGTTTTCAAACCAACGTTCTTCAAATTGACTTCGACCCTTTGATTGTTGCTTAAGTTGCTCCATCTCTAAGAGATTTGGTTGTCAAAGCACTTCATTGAATGTCATAGTTAAGCATAGTTTATCGGCCTCCTCGTTAGAGATGAGTTGCATGCATTCATGTAGGAGCTTGTTATAGTGCTCATTAAGATATTCTTGCTCTTCCCAGGATAGAGGAAATGATAAGTATTCCTCAAGCTACTCCTTAGGGATTGTACCCATGTCTACAAGGACGTAGACACGTGCGAATAAGTTGAGTTTAGCATCTAACTCAGTTAAGCATTCTGTGGCACTTCTATGTTCTATGAAGGCTTGCTCAGTTGCTATCTCATGCAAGGTTCTCGGATTTTCCCTAGGCTTTAGCATAGCTAGGGGGTCTGTTTTAGATGAGCAAGTTTGGTCAATGCTAGGATTGCATATTTCCTTGGGGTTTTCATGTTTCTCTTGAGGCTTTGCTACTATTGTGTCATGGTTTCCCTTGGAAGTTTTGTTGTCAATGGATTGAGTGTTGCAAGCAACCATTGATGGTGATGGTTGCTTTGACTTATTAGAACACATGGATGTGTCTGAGATTTCATCATTGTTAGGAGAGATGTCCATGGGTTCCTTAGTGAGTGGACTCAATGCTTTATTCCCAAGCCCTTCTTGCTCTTGGTCTTTGTCTTCTTAGTGTCCCCAACCACTTGTAACTGCTGTTTTTTTCGTTGTTTTCCCCTCTTTTTCTTGGTCAATGAAGGTGTATCCCTTAAAGACTCAAGACCCTGAACTAGGTCAGTCATTGATATGCTTGGTTGGGCCTCAACTTTCTCTTTCTCTTATGTGTCCTCATGGGACATAGTTGTGACTTTCTAGACAGCCTTGCTAGGTTGATTGGTTAGATGCACCATCTCCTTGGCCACATCTTTGAGAGGTTTCTCCTTAAGCCTAGGCTTGAGCTTCTTTGATAGTGCTAGAGGTGTCAAGGATGTGGATTGCGACACCTCTTCCACTAGTGAATTGCTAAGGACACGTTCCGCAAGAGGCATTTCATGGACAAAGGTTGTGACTAATGTGATTCCTGATTGAAAGTAGTAGCAACTAGTTCAGTGGACCGACTACTATTAGCCAACTGCTGTGTCAAGTCCTTAAGCAGATTAGAAGTGGTCGTGTCTTTTGTTGCCCTTTGCACATTTGCTTGTGTAGATCGAGCATGAGTTGAGATAGTCACGATGGATTGCACAGGCATATCCTTAGGCTGAGAGCTAAGGGTGGTGTCATGTCCCATCTCTTGGACATTTGGAAGCTTAGATGGAGATAGAGATTGGGATTGAGTAGCTGCACTTGACGACTGTTGGTGTGCTTCTTGTGTCCGCTTAGGGAAAGAGGGTGTAAGAGATTTGGGACTCCTTGGTGGACTTGGCACTGGCTGAGAGATTTGCTCATGTGGCTATTAGATGATTTTTCCAGTTGCTTTGATGAGCAATCAACCTTACCATAAGCAATGTTGCACCTAAGATGCTCATTATTCTTTTGGGAAATCAAAGGCTCCTTGGACACTAGTGGTATTTGTGTAAACTTAACGGGTATGTATGACATGTGCTTGTTAAGCATGCTAGGCTAAGGATCTACCCTTCGAATAGTCTTGTTTGGTTTCTTGATTTCAATCATGAGGGGCTCAGTCACTCCAATGTTTTTGACTCGAGACTTGGTTTTTCATTTAGGTTTCCTCCTATTCTTTTTTGCTCTTGATACGTCCTAGCCATGTTTGTGTGGTGTGGCCTTTTTGCCCTTGTTGGCTAGATTGTCCCATTGAGGTTCTAGGGTTTCTTGCTGCATCATCTTACTCGTTGTAGGTCCATTTCGGGGTCTATGACTCTGTTGACTGTTGTTAAGGTGTTGACTCTCTCAACCACCTACTACTGAAGCTACTAAGCGGCTGCCTCTTGTGAATTCTCCTATTCCTTGCACCCGAATCGAGTTCTAAGCGTTGTGATGGCTCACAAAGGTTTGCATGGTTGAGATCTAGCTGGGTTTGGTGCAATTTTCAAAAAATTTGCAAGACTTTGACTCGGCCCAACTCATCCGAATTGTAGGGGCCAAGTGGTGGACTCGGACGGGCCAAGGGCCAAATGGGAACAGTGGCCGAATTTGCGGCTCGGATGGCCAAATGGACGTGGTCGAGGGCCGAGTCAGTTTGGTGGGCCAAGTCGATCTTTCGGACGAGCCGAGTGGAGATAACCGAGTTGATTTGGGCCAAATCGAGTTGACCGAGGTCCAAATATTAAGTTGGTCCGAATGGTTATCTTGGACGGATTGAGCAATTAGTATCCAAATCAAGTGGGCCGAGTGGGGATATCCGAGTCAGGTGGGCCGAGGGCTGATTCTGGGACTCTGCCTAGAATCGCCATCACTCGGATGGGCCAAGCGCAACGTGGTTTTCGTCGGACTCCACAGATTTCATCGCGCTGAGCGCTCAAGGCCTTTCTACTGGTCAAGCACCTCCAGATCCTAGCTACTCATGCAAGGAAAGGTGTGGGATTACCTATAGTGGGCAAAGAACTCCTCAATGGCAAGATCAAAATAGGTCCACGCAATAAAACTCTTCCTCCCTCTCTCAGCTCTCCTAAGACCCTGCAATGCAAAATGTGGTATTTTTTGCCACTCCTAGCCTCTTATTACCCTGCCCAGGCTTGCATTCACCTTAGTCTTGCTCCCCTTACCAATATTTAACCCAAATTTTCATTTTTTGCCCTTCTTTTTCCTGTTTTAGCCTATTATACAACAACAAAAACCCCTAGTATGTGCTCCAATGTTTTGCTCCTATCGTACCTAATTGCACACAACAAATCATAAAGAAAATACCTACACTACTCCAACATGCCTTTCCAAATCCCAAAAACCAAAAATCTACTTGCTAAGGAGATCAAGTACCTCTTCAAACTCCCTCCCTTCCTACCTATCTACCTCAAGCATCGGTTTGGGAAGAACCCTACTTCAATGCACGATTCAAAGCATGCAATCACTCAAGTCTTGAATCCATTGGTCTCGGCAACATAACCAAAATGTAGAGGGAGCTCATGCTCAACAGCCAAGACCCACGGATCGCTTATTTCTTCAAGCGTTCCAAGCCGAGCACTAATGGCTGCCTCTCACATTATCCATCTCTACAAGTGTAGTGAGCTTACCTCTATGCCCGATCGAGTTACCTCCTCTCATGAGCACTCTGGTAGCTCCACGATCCAAGTGCAAGCTTCAAGTGAGCTCCATCTTCAAGCTCCATGCTCCAAGCTCCATTGCTGCAAGCAAGACAAGAGAAGACAAGACAAAACAAGAAGAGAGGAGAAGATGGAGAGCTTCTCTTCCACAGTCCCACACCCTCTCACACTCACTCCCTCACACTCTCACACTCCCTCTCTCAAGCACAAGCTCAAGCAAGCAAGAACAAGAAGAAGAAGAAGAATAAGAGAGCCACTTTTGGCCACACACAAGAATAAGCTTCTCATTCACTTTTCAACTTTATATACAAAATCCTAAATCCCTTTTGGGCGGTCATCCCTTATCTCGTTCTTTACATGGTCGGACCTTGTTTTCCATTGTCCTCCTTTCCTACCTTCCTCCCTACTGCCCATCTACCTTTACAAATTGCATGCATGAGAGCCCAGTGCCCTTAAAATAAATCATGATGCGCCTTGTACTTTTTTTACAAAAGTATTGACTTGTGCTTTTCTTGTGTGCCTTTTTCCTTGATTTAGGACTTTCCTGCACCTCTTGTATTTCCATATTTTTCTTGGCGCGCCTTCATCTTCCGTTTCACTTTTGCCTTGGCCTTTGTCTTCTGCTTTAGATTTTTCGGATTTTCCACCTTGTTTATCTAAGGGTTAACATCAGCAAAAATGTTTGAAGACATTATGCTGAGAAAACAAAAGGAATAGGAGGAACTATAGGAGGAAGTTCAAAAGGAATAGGAGACGATGTAGGATCAAGAATAAAAGGACAGACAGTAAAAACAAGAATATAAGGGAATCCAAAAGGAGTAAATGATAAAAGAGGAATAGTGTCAGGAATAGAAGAAAGAAGGGAAACATATAAAGGAAAACGATATGACATGAGAGAATAGGAAAGAAGATCAGTAGGATCCAATGGATAAATGGAACAACAAAAATTAAGGGCCTAGAAAAAGGAATCGGTAAATAATGGATGATCAGCAATATAGCTCAACAATTGAGTTTGCAATGACTGGATATCATACTTATAAAAGACCCTTTGTAAACTGCGAGGTTCCAAAGCATCATCCTCCAAAGGTAGATGCCAAGCATGCCCTCTACACCAAGACACTTGATGATGATAAGTCTTTAAGCTTTCCGCTAATAAGAGCTCCACTAAATGAGCATACATGACTGCTTGCAAAATTACATCCCCCACACAAACATTATGATCCTCCTCATTAGGATTTTTTAGATGTCCTATGAGATACATAAAAGATAATAACTGGGTTTCATGTGAAACTAACTCATCCACAAATCTATCAAAGACAGCTCTCAACATCTACACTTGTACTTGCAGTACATGATATACTTAGTGTGAGATTGACATGTGTAGAACCTCGTATGCAAAAATAGATCTCTGAACTGTTGTAAGTGTTCTTGGGGCATGTACCCTCTGTGTTGAGCTCAAAGAGGAGCTATTGTTTACTGTTGTTTTTCAGCCTATAGACTCCTTGTCTGTACATGAATAGGTTGCCCAAATACATGTTGGTTTTGCATTAAATGCAGTCTGTACAAGCTGCAATACCTAGGTGATTGCCAAGTGTCAGGAGGTGAATATATCATTGTTTTTTAGGATGAAATACTGACTGTCTCTATGTATATCAAATGCCATGGTAATGTAGATAATGAACTACAGCTCTCCTAAGGATGCGTGGGACATTTTGATCAGGCACTATGGCACCACAACAAGTGTCAGGAAGATACAGTTAAAGCAGAAATTTAACAATATGGAGAGAAAGAGCTGGTCTATACAGGACTATGTGACAGAGATCAAGACCATTCAGGATCAGCTGGCATCTGTTGGTACTAGGTTGAAGATGAAGATATGGTTGCTATGACTCTGAATGGCTTGGGTCCAGAGTACAAGTCTTTTGATACTTCTGTGTCTATGTGGACTGAAATGCCTGATTTCAATGAACTGGTTGCATTGCTTATCCATGAGGAGGTTAAACTTGGCTTGGCTCTACAGGGTCAAGCAGTTCCAAAAGCAAGGATACAATATTTTATTCCAATCAACACGGTCGTAGCAGCCGTGGTAGAGGCTATGGTTTTGATAGAGGAGTCCATCAAAATGCATCCTATGGCAATAACAACCAGCAGGTACCGAATGCAAGAGATGGTGGAAACTTTAGAGGTAGGGGGAGATCTAGCCCTAGAAGCAGAGGCTCCTACCAACAACAGTGTCCTGTCAAGATTGTGGGAGAGAAGGAAGGAGTCTCACTTGTAGCTTTCTTGCTTGCACAATGGGGGAATACACACAGAGGTGGAGGCTGAAAACAGTTTTCCTCTTCTTAGTTGTGTAAGCCAAAAGAACTCTCTTACAAAGAAATAGAAGAACCCTATATGGGTCTCAAAACCAAACTCAACTAACTAAGGTGGCATACTAACTGAGCCACGAACTAGAGTAGATAAGGATAGCTGTCATCTAGCTATTATTCATGGGCGGTGTACCAACCGCATCTACAACTGACAAGTCGGTGACATAAATGCACAACGGTCACCCTGGCGTATCACGAGTGGAGCTCGATATCTCAACACTCCCCCTCGAGCTCAATCCCAATTCCTGCACACCAAGCAGGTCTCTGAACTTGCGCAGCTTCTCTGCGCCCAATGCCTTCATGAATATGTCAGCTACCTGATCTTCTGTGCTGACATAAACTAGATCAATAAGACCTAGTAAAACCCTCTCCCGCACATAGTGATAATGCACCTCAATGTGCTTTGTTCTAGCATGATAGACTGGGTTATTTGCCAAGTGTATACTACTCATGTTGTTACAATAAATGACAACTGGCCCATCTGTAGACTGATGCATATTATAAAGTAGCTTATGCAACCAAGCTACCTCACATGCAGCCATTGCTGCACCCCTGTACTCAGCCTCTGTGCTCGACAAGGCAACTGTAGGCTGTTTCTTGCTGCTCCAAGTGACTGCAGCACTCCCAAAAGAGAACACATATCCACTGGTAGATCGTCTATCAGAAATGCTACCAGCCCAATCAGCATCAGTGTATCCATGCAACTGTATCTGAACCCCAGTCTCATAAAATAGTCCATACTGCAATGTGGACTTCACATACCTGAGTATGCGTCTAGCCGCATCCAAATGCGATTTCCTTGGAGCCTGCATAAACTGACTTACCAATCCAACAGCATAGCTCAAATCTGGCCTGGTAATAGTCATATAAATCAAGCTTCCTACTATGCGTCTGTACATAGTAGGGTCTTCCAGAAGCTCACCTGCATCTGCGCTCAGCTTCACATTCTGCTCCAAAGGAACTGAAATAGGCTTACAGCCTGTCATCCCATAATTGGACAGCATGTCCAATCCATACTGCCTCTGCAAGAGCTGTATCCCACTTGGTGATCTAATCACCTCAATGCCCAAGAAATAACGTAGCTCTCCCGAATCCTTCATCTCAAACTTCTGCTTCAATAGCATTTTCACATGAAGGATATCTTCATCTCACTGTCACCTGTCATAATCAAATCATCAACATAAATGACAAGTAGCATAATACCTTTCTCTGTTTTTCTCACATAAAGTGAGAAATCTGCCTTGGAAATCTGAAAGCCAATAGTGACAAGATACTGTCCTATCTTGTCAGACCATGCTCTAGGTGCTTGCTTCAAGCCATACAAGGCTTTCTTCAACCTGCAAACAAATTGAGGATGAACATCATGCACATAACCTGGTGGCTGCTCCATATAGACCTCTTCTTGCAAATCACCATGCAAGAAGGTATTCTTTACATCCATCTGATGTAAAGACCATCCCTTTGATGTAGCCATAGCAATGACTGCTCTTACGGTTGCCATCCTTGCAACCGGACTGAATGTTTCTTCATAGTCAATGCCATATGTTTGTGCATACCCCTTGACTACTAATCTTGCCTTGTATCTGTTCACAGAACCATCTGCATTGTGCTTCACCTTATAAACCCACTTACAGCCAATTGAATTCTTACCTTTAGGCAAAGGTACCAATTCCCATGTAGCATTTGCTTCCAAGGCATCCATTTCTTCATCCATGGCTTTCTCCCATTTTTCTTTTCCCATGGCTTCCTCAAAAGAAGTGGGTTCTGGTTCCTGTATCACTTTAACCATATATGCATAGTGAATGGCTGTAAATCCATCATATTTCAGCCTATCCACAGGATACCTAACTCTGGTAGACCTGCGCAAAGTGGGTTCACTCCCAGGTGCTCTCAAAACATCCCTGGTCTTCCTTACTCCAGGTGTAACAATAGAAGGAATACCCAACTCATCATCAATGCTTTGTTCTGAGCCACTGGATTCACCATCCACATAAGAGTGACCTGCATTCACATCAAACATGGGTTGATCAACCTTCTCTTTTCCTTTTCGTGATACCTGCATACCACTATCTGCATTACTTTGAGAAGATTCTCCTGATCTCAATCTTCCTGTCCATGGCGAAGAATGTGAACCACTGCTAGAGGACGCTCCAGGTCCACTAATATTTTGTGACTGCTACTGTGAATTCTGTGCAGCATTACCATTTTGTACATCTACATTATCAATCACATTTACTGGTTTATACCAGCTACTCATCTCATAAAAAACAACATCTCTGCTCACTGTAAACTTACGAGTAGAAGGGTTATAGCATCTATACCCTTTTTGCTGCAGAGAGTAACCAATAAAGATGCACTTCTCAGCTTTTGGATCCAACTTGGATCTCAACTCATCTGGCACATGTACATAGGCAATGCAACCAAAAATTTTCAAATGAGAAATATCTGGTTTCCTACCAGTATACCTCTCCTCTGGAGTCATTCCATGTATTGCTGCAGTGGGAGTCATGTTCATTATGTAGACTGCTGTAGCAACTGCTTCAGCCCAATAAAAATCTGGCAGGTCTTTTTCATTAAGCATGGCACGAGATACCTCTCCAATATGCATGTTTTTTCTTTCTGCAATTCCATTTTGCTGTGGGGTATGACTGCATGAATATTGCTGCTTTATGCCATGCTCCTGCAGGAACCTTGCAAACTCATTTGAGAGGTACTCTCCCCCTCCATCTGACCTTAGGCATTTTACTTGCAGGCCTATTTCTTTTTCAACCATAGCTTTAAGAGTTTTGAAATGCCCAAAAACTTCACTTTTCTTTTTCATAAAATACACCCAAACTTTTCTACTATAGTCATCAATAAAACTGACAAAATAATGACAGCCTCCAAGAGATGCAGCTTTAGTAGTCCACACATCAGAGTGGATTAATTCCAATGGCTTCTTACTCTCTTGAACATGTCTAGGAAATGGTTTCCTTGCCTGTTTTCCAAACTGACAGGCTTCACATACCTTATGCATTTTTGCAACCTTGAATTTAGGCAATCCTGCAACAATATTTTGGGCCTGCATTGATTTAAGTCGCTGTACATTAACATGACCAATGCGTTTATGCCAGATATCAATATCTGCAACTACACCGGTCCCATGTGCAAACATTGCTGCACTCAATTCAGACATGTCTGCATCCAATGTAAACATTCTGCCCTTCTTCTGTCCTTTTGCTATCAAGCGACCTTTATTTTTCATATCCTCAACAAAGCATCCATGAGGATTAAATCTGACCTGCAAGCCTTGTTCAACCATTTGACCAACAGAAACCAGATTCTTGGTGATATTCGGGACATGAAATACATCGGACAGGTATTTCTTTTTCCCATCCTGCATAGACAAAGGAATTTTTCCAATCTGCACAATCGGATGTGCAGTATCATCACCAGTCTCCACAAATCCTGGTTTTTCCATTTTCCTTGCATCCTCCATCCATTCTGCATGACCTGTCATGTGGTTTGATGCACCTGAGTCAACATACCACACATCGTTGCTTTCTTCTACACTTGTCACAGAATTGTTCATCTACTGCACCATAAACAAATGCTCATTTCTGTCATCACCCTGTCTACTAGAAGATGCATAATTTTCTTGTTGCAGTTTTCCATTCATGATGTCATTCTGCTTTTTATAGCAGTCTTTAGCCATATGTCCCATTTTGCCACAATAGTAGCATTCAACATTACTGTTTGCATTTTGGCCTCTTTGCCATCCACCACGACCTCTTTGGCTCCCCCTGCCTCTAGAGTTACCACGTCCTCCTCCATAGGACTGGTTTTCTTGAGTTTGCTGTATATTCTGATTTCTACCACGGCCTCCAAATCGGCCTCCTCTACCTCTGCCTCTACCTCTTCCAGCATTTGAGTAGAAGACAGCTTCTTTTGAAGTTCCTCCTGAAGAAGATGCACCACCATTTCTTTGCTCCTCAGAAATTAGAAGAGCAATCAACTCCTCAAAATCAGGAAATCTTTCACGGACAGAAATGGATGTTCGAAACTGTGCATAATCCTTTCCTAGACCATTCAAGGTCACAGAAACTAAATCATCATCTTCCACTGGCGACCCAATGGAAGCAAGTGCATCTGCAATCTTCTTCACCTTCATGTGGTAGTCATTGATGCTCATATTTTCTCTTTGCACATTATGCAACTCTTGCTTGAGCTGCATTTTCTTGGCTTGAGTATTTGTACTATACATTTTTGACAAAGTATCCCATGCCTCCTTTGGCGTACTTGCATCCTGAATATGCACAATCATAGAGTCTGAAATACTGATAGACAGCCAGTACATAACTTTCCTGGCTCTCTCATGCCATGCTTTAAATGTCTGCATTTGCTGTTGATTGGGAACATCAGGAAGAACTGGTTCTTCTTCATTTCCTGCAACAAATTCCCAATATCCTTTTCCCATAAGGAAATTCGTCATTCTAAACTTCCATGCTTGGAAGTTGTTCTTGTCAAGCTTTTCAGTGACAATCTGTGAGAGAGAATCAGATGCCATTACAGAATACTGCAAAAAATTCTGTCACTGCAAAAAACATAGCTTCACCCTCACAAGGGCAAATCTGCAAAACTGGCGAAAGTGGTATTTGACCACACAGTCACTTCCTAGTGACGATTTTGCATCAACAGGCAACAGGGATGATTCTGTAACTCCCAATGTCTCTGCACACAAGCATACGATGCAATCTCTGTGGTAACTTTTCACCGACCTGTAGAACAGTGGTCGCACAGCATAAAACAGGGCCTTTTCCTGAGTGCGTGCAGAAAACTTCCGCCTTCAAAACAGGCCCCGAAATGGCCTCAAATCAAAAAAACAGGGTCGCCAAGAGCTACAGCTCTCCCCCGCAGCATATACTGCCCTCTTGCTTCACCGCGAAGGGCGTCTCAACCTGAGACAATGCACTCTTGCAATTTTCGGCACTCTTGCAATTGTGGGAGAGAAGGAAGGAGTCTCACTTGTAGCTTTCTTGCTTGCACAATGGGGGAATACACACAGAGGTGGAGGCTAAAAACAGTTTTCCTCTTCTTAGTTGTGTAAGCCAAAAGAACTCTCTTACAAAGAAATAGAAGAACCCTATATGGGTCTCAAAACCAAACTCAACTAACTAAGGTGGCATACTAACTGAGCCACGAACTAGAGTAGATAAGGATAGCTGTCATCTAGCTATTATTCATGGGCGGTGTACCAACCGCATCTACAACTGACAAGTCGGTGACATAAATGCACAACGGTCACCCTGGCGTATCACGAGTGGAGCTCGATATCTCAACATGTCCATCTGACAATCTAAATAAGGATAAGGATTGTCATTAGTGTGGGAAGTATGGTCATATTGCCAAGGACTGCTGGAAGAAGCAAGGCAATCAAAAGGGCAAACATCATGGACATTTTGCTACATCCAGTTAGGCAGATGATACTTCAAGAGATAGATTATTTGCCATGCAGTATGTGAAAGATAGGGTACTGCATGTCCCATCGATAACGAGTTTTCAACAGTTTAAAAAGTAGGCTGAAAAGGAATTTGACTGCTATATCTCTTGCTTGATATCAGACAGCGGTGGGGAGTATGTGTCAAATGAGTTTGATAATTTTCTGGCTAAAAATGGCATACGTAGGCAGCTTACCTGTAGCTATACTCCACAGTAGAATGGAGTGGCTGAGCGTAAAAACAGGGTATTGATGGAAGCTGCTCATGCCATGATGAACGAGAAGAAGATGCCACTCTATTATTGGGCTGAGACTGTTATGACAACCATGTCTATCTTGAATCAGACTCCCACTACAGGTATTCATGAGATGACACCATTGGAGAAGCTGTATGGCTATAAGCTGGATGTAACTCACATGAAAGTCTTTGGTTGTCTTGCTTATGTGCACATCCCAGATGAGAAAAGGAAGAAGCTGGATCGAAAAGCACATAAGTGTGTTTTCATTGGATATTTGTAGGAGAAGAAGGCATACAAATGCTACGATCCCTCTACCAGGGAGACTTTGGTGAGCAAGGATGTCATCTTTGATGAGATGGCCTCTTGGTATGTATCACCGTCTGCAGTGCCATTGGATACGCCTTCTACTCATGTATCTACAGTTGCTTTGTAGCAGAGTACTGCTATGATAGGTCCTAGTGGTCAGACGATATCTCCATGGACAGGGAGATTGCAGAGCTCTAGCTCACCGTCCACTGACACCACTATGTTAGTGAGGGGGAGACATGATGTAGTGGATAGCAAAGGAAAATGAAAATTCATTGATGATATATCTGGTGTGATGACACCTAGCAGGATGACTTCAGGCTATGACTCAAGTGACAGTCTAGACAGAGAACTTGGTATTCTAGCTATGTATACACATGGTACTAGGCAGAACAGATACATTCCGCCTCATGAGAGAGGGGAATCGAGTAGTGCACCACAGCCTAGATGCTCGCAGAGGGTCAGATATCTTGTTGACAAGTTGACATATAGTGGCTACTCTGCAAAGCAGTATGCTTACATGACAAAAGTGATGGAGATCAAAGAACCAGGTACATATGCTGAAGCAGTAAAAGATGAGAACTGGTGTGCAGCTATGGATGAAGAAATGAATACCTTGGTCGAAAATAAAACATGGGATCTTGTGCCACTGCTTGAAGGGAAAAAGATCATTGGCTACAAATGGGTCTACATAATCAAATGTGAGTCGGATGGTAGTGTGGAAAGATACAAAGCCATGCTGGTTGCTAAGGGGTATGCCCAACAATATGGACTTGATTATGAGGAAACATTCAGCCCTGTTGCCAAGATGGCAACCATACGTACTGTGATTGCTTTGGCTGTTGCTAGAGGGTGGAAATTGCAGCAGATGGACATGAAGAATACATTCCTCAATGGTGACTTGGCAGAGGATGTTTATATGGGTCAGACGGAAGGGTATGTACAACCTGATTTTCAGCACTATGTATGCAAGCTAAAAAAATCATTGTATAGGCTGAAGCAGGCTCTGAGAGCCTAGCATGCAAGGATCAGTAACTACATGTAGAGCTTAGGATCTGCTATTGGTAGAGTTGATCATAGCCTACTTACGAAAAAGACGGTAGTACTAGTCATATATGTTGATGATTTGATCATCACTGATGATGATGACTTGGGTATACAGCATGTAATGAAGATGCTGAAAACTGAATTTGACATGAAAGACTTAGGTGATTTGAAGTATTTCTTGGGCATTGAGGTTGTTACAACTAAAAATGGTTTATGGTTGATGTAGAAGCACTATGCCATGGAAATGCTGAAGAAGTATGGCATGGCTGAATGCAAACCACTGGATACACCTCTTGATCAGAATGTAAAGTTAGACATGAGCACTGAGGCTGAAGTTGATGATGTGACTATGTACAGGCAGATGGTTGACAATTTGATTTACTTGACCATCACTAGGCCTGATTTGAGCTATGCTATAGGGCTTATAAGTCAGTTTATGCAAAAGCCTCAGAAGCCGCACTTGGATATGGTTAGATGCATTATGAGATATGTTAAGTCCACTGTAGATTATGGGATGTTCTATGTGAGAGATAAGCCCTTGAAACTGGTTGGATACACGGATGCAGATTGGGCAGGATGCTCATATGACCATAGATCTACGAGTGGCTATGCTTTCGAGTTTGGAAGAGGAATAATCAGTTGGAGCAGCAAGAAGCAGTCTACGATTACTTTATCGAGAAGTACTAAGGCAGAGTACAAGGGTGTTCCAGTGGCAACATGTGAGATTGCATGGCTGCTCAATCTTATGGCTGATTTGGATATACAAGTAGATGCTCCAGTGACTCTGCTATGTGACAATCTTAGTAGTGTACTCCTACCCATGAATCCACTATACCATGCTAGGACAAAACAAATTGAGGACACTACCACTTCATCAAAGAGATGGTTCTTGTAGGAAGAGTTGATCTCATGCATGTGAAGACTAATGAATAGGTTGCAGATATCTTTACCAAGTCTCTGGGTAAAGATAAGTTCAGTGTTTTTAGACAGCTGCTTGGTGTACATATGTTGTCTTGAGTGTGGGAGCTTTCGTCAACCGCCAAGACCCACGGACCGCTTATTGTTCAAGCGTTCCAAGCGAGCTCTCATGGCTATCTCTCACCTAGCCGTCACGCCGCTGATCCTATGAATGCAGTGAACTTACCTTGATGCTCGATCGAGTTCCCTCCTCTCTCTCACACTTAGGTAGCTCCACGATTCTTGATGCTAGCTCAAGCATCCTCAAGCCTTCTCCTTCTCCAAGCCTCATCCTCCATAGCCGTGCGCGCAAGAGAAGAGAAGGAAGGAGAAGAGGAGAAGGGGGGAGGAGATGGTGGAGAGCTTCACCCTCTTGATTCCTAACTCTCTCACGTGCTCACTCCCTCAATCTCTCACACTCCCTCTCTCAAGAGCACACACACAAGCAAGAAGAAGAAGAGAAGAAGAGAGGAAGGAGAAGACTAGTTTGCCACACCAAAGAATGAGCTCTTCATTCACTTTTCAACTTTTTATACAAAACCCTACTTTCCTTTTGGGCGGTCATTCCCTTTTTCCCTTTTTTACATGGCCAGTCATAGCCCAGGCCCTGTTTCCCATTGTTCTTTTCTATTCCTTGCTTTCTTTTCACTACCCTTTTATCTTTACAAATAGCACGGGTGAGAGCCCGGCACTCTTTTACAAGATTTTAGAGTGCGCTTTTTATGCGCCTTTCCCTTTTTATGGTTGCCTTGGTCTTTGACGGTTGTCCTTGCGCTTTTTGGGCTTTTCCCCTTCTTTTCCTTCCGTCGGGCTACCTTCTTTTCGCCTTTGCCATGCGTCTTCTCTGCCTTCTTTCGCTCTTGTCGTGTTTGAGGTTAACATTGCCCCCCTCCTAGACGAGTGCCAGTCCCATGGCACTTACTGGCGGAGGGAGCAAGTGGTGGTAGGCGTTGAGGACTTCGGGGTGACCGGGGCTTGGGGTTTGCAGTGGCGACTGGGTATGGGGGGGTTGGTTGGGGATGTCGCGTTGGTTGAGTTTGTCAACTCACTGGATGCCGGGTGGGCAATTAGCATGGGAGGTTGATGAAGAATGCATGCCACTTGGGTCGTGGTTGTCGATACCTGCAATTGAAAAACCTGTCAGGTGGTCTCTCCCTAGGGGGGTGCTAGTCTCTGTATTGTGCGCAAGACTTAGTTTGGGAGACAGGTCGAACTCTGAGCAAGCTGAGAGTGTTGTCCTGCACTTGAGGACCCAAACTGTGAATTAGTTCTGTGTAGGTATTATAGGAGTGTCGTGCGTGTGCATACTTAATTATTACGTAGTTAGGAGACTGGGCGACGGGGGCTGCGTGGAGCAGGAGGGTGGTAATGGGGAGATAAAGTACCCCTCAATTTTTTTTCTTTTTTCTTTTTTCTTTTTTTTTTTGCCATGGTTACATGGGAGCAGCAATACAAGGGATAATGGGAGTTCTACCCCTCATCATCCGAATTATGGGGGAGTGTGGGTGGAGGCCGGGGGGCCTTGTTGAGGAACTTCCAGCTTAGCAAGTAGCCTTTAGTATGGAGGCGGGTTTTAAGGGTGGTGGTGGAGAGAAAGGGGTGATTGCACTGTGTGAACTTGCTGTCATTCATGTCCTCTAGCAGTGCAACACAAAAGGATGGCAAAAGGGCAGCGCGCGTCATGAAACGAGTCATGGTGGTGCTATCTATGGCGTTGGGATCAAAATAAAGGGGCGAAAGATGGCGCTCTTGGGGTGCAGGTTCCTGGTGTACTAGTATTCTAATTAATCTGAGGTAGTTACAGGTGGTGATGAAGGCTGGGTCAGGACAAGAAGAGAATTCAGTAAGGAATTTATTTATGGAGCTGTACAAATCGGGTAGGGTGAAGAGAAGGGCGCTCCTATGGGAAGTGGAGTTGACATTGTAAATAATGGGAAAGTCAAACATGCCATGGATGGACGGGTTAAAATCCACTCCTACCCTTTGAGGAAACGGCATATAGGTGGGGTCGTTCCTTTCCGAAGGGAGGGTGTTGCAAAACGCCATCCACGCCTCCAGGTTGACGTCAAAAATGTGCTGCCTCCAGGTAGGTTGGGAACTATATCCTTCCACGGTGCGGGGTACCTGGAGGACTTTGTCCTGCCAAAATTCGCGGTCCTCGGTCCCCCAAGCAGTTGGGTGGGCCTCACGCTCTTCTAACCATCTAGCTTTGAGCCGGGCCCCCATGGCGATGACATCCTCCACCAACTGAATGGGCAGCACCCTATTCAGAGCGGTGGGCAACTCGAAGCGTAGGTCGAAGGGGACCCGGTTATACTCCTGCTGCTCCCAGATGATCATCTCAGCACGGTACTCAACGGGTGAGTCTTGGGTGCACAGCGGGAATGGGACGGGCTGTTTCAAGGCGGGTCTGGCCTTGAGTTTTCTTCTTGCCTTCTCCACTAGTTCCTTCCTTCGAGTGGTGTGGGCAGCTCTTCGTTCGGCGGGTGCGTCATGGGGTGGCACATCGGTTTGTTGGGGTTGAGGGGGTGGCGGGGCATATTCCTCGTCCTGAGGCCCTAATTCAAGCTCGTGCTCACCCCCTTCCGCTTGCTCCTCCTCCTGTGTTTTTTCTTCAGTGAACCCCAGATCATCCATTTCCTGTGTTGTGAGTCCTGCTTGTGCCAGACATTTCCTTTGTTCCTCCAGGCTCTGCGGAGGGCCTCCCAGTTGAAGTGGTATGTGCAGGCCTGCCGTAAGGGCCTTGCGCGCAGTGGTTAGCTTTTTCTGCAAAACTGATCATTGGTCTCTCCTGTTTCTGAGTGGGTGGTGTGGAGTAGCGTGTTGATGAAAGTGTGCTGTTGAGCCATCATAGCAAGTTGAGCTGCCTCTGCTTGGTTTTCCGCCATCACTTTGTCACCCTCAGCCTTGGCCAGCCGGCGCGCTAGGTCTCGCACTCTCTGCTCGTTGTGAATTGCCCACTCCTTTGCTCGCTTCTCCATGTCCTCCAGGCTCTCTCCCTGTCGGACGGTCATTGCCCTGAGCTGCTGGTGCTGGGCTTCGAGCTCCTGGTGCAAACGGGACTGCTCTCGTTGTTGTTCTGCAATCTGCTCGTTGAGTTGGTCCCGCGTTGCCTGTAACTGGCGCACCTGTTCTGCCCGCAATTGATCCAGCTCTGCAACGTCTTCTCTGATTTTTTCGAGTTGGCTCTGTGCTTCCAAGTTAGTTGCAGATAGCTGGTCATTTCTGCGCTGAAGGTGGGCATTTGTCTCCCTTTCCCTGGTGAGACGCTCCATCAGAATTTTCCTTCGTCCTTCCCAAGTAGCATCGTGCTCCTTCAGGGCTTTCAGCTCCTCCACCTCCTTGGTGCTAGCTTCCTCCTTAAGCGCAGCAATTTCTTTTTGATATTCTGTTATTTGTCTTACTCTGTCTAGTTGGAGGACCGCTTGCGATTCACGCTCCGCTGCCAGCTCTTCCACCGCCACCTGCCTTTCCTGCCTGGCTGTTTGCAACTGCGTGAGCAGCTCCTTTACATAGTCATCATAGTGGCCTGCTGGGGGAGGAGAGTGGGGCCTGATCGTAGTAGTGGCGGTCTCCTCCACCTTTTGTCTTTTCTCGTCTGGCTCCTGCTCTAGCTCGGTCGTCGCTGCCCTTTTGGCCCCTAAGACTGGGGTGGCCTTGGCTGCGTCCCTTGCCAATTCTCGTTCCACTAAGAATTATAGCCAGGTAACTATATTGCTTTCATCTACCTTTGCGGTGTGCACCAGGGTGGCAGTGTCAGGGGGCATCACCTTAAGGGGAGTGGCTTGTGCGGCTGGTGCAGGGGAAGGGGAGGCAGGTTTGATCGGTTCTTTTCCCTTCCCTTCTGTAGGAGGCGGTGGCACAGGTTCCGGTGCACCAGTGCTGGGGCCGGGCGCTTCAGATTCGGATTGGTATGCCCTGCCCGCTCCCTCTATTTCTTTCCTACGCTGTTTCTCGATGGAGCGACGCGTTGCCAGCTCCAATTCTTCTTCTTCTCTCCTCCTCAGCTCTTTTTCTTCTTTCCTCTTCTTCTCTCACCGACTCTCTTCGGGCCCATTCGAGCTCCTCCCGCTCTTTCCTCCTTCGCTCCTCCTCTCTCTTTCCATGCAGGGCTTTGGTTCGTTGCTCCGCTTCCCTTTCTGGTGCCGCCTGGCGCTCTTCCTCCTTGTCGGTGTCCGTCTCTGTTTCATCCGACTGTTCGTCCGGCCGGGGCTGGGACTGCGACGGCGATTCGCCTCCTTTTCCGCCGCCTCCCTATTTGTCCTCTTCAGCACGTCCCTGCCCTATTGCCTCGTGGAGGATTGCAGTGAGGACACCTCCAAACCCTACGGTGGAGGCCTTGGAGGACGAGGCCTTGTGGGTCGATCGAGGCGAGAGGGATTCTCCTGCCCCGACCCTTCCTGCCGTTGCCAGGGCCTTTGCTGAGGCCTCGATCGTCCTTCTCACGAAGCCATTGAGGTTTACCTCATCCAGTGCCTGAGTCGCGATGCTTTCGAGTAAAGGTACATTTATCCTGGACATGATGCTATTGTACCGTTGACTCGAAAATAGGGCATGCATCATTTTTGCCTGCAGCTGGATCTCTAGATCAGGGATGTCTGCCAAGTTGACTCCGTCGTTGGTGTGGACTTTCACCTTGTCCATTCCCAACATGGTGTAGACGTCCCTTTTCGGCTTCTTCTCCACCTTGTTTGGAAGTTCCAGAGCTCGTTCTACCAGTTCCGGGGTTAGCTCAACCTGCACCTGTTTGGTGGCTCCTGCGTTCCGTACTGTGATGGTGCCTCTGTTTTTGTTGAAGGTGCGTAGGAACTCTGCGCACAGGGCATAGTCTATTCTCCGGCCTACTGCTTCCAGGTACCGTTGCAAGTGGCATTGCTCCATGATTCATCGCACTGCTGGCTCCTCAATAACTACATCCTCCAAATTGAATATATGGCGGAACTTCAGCTGATTGAATACTCTGGTTTCCACCGTGAGGCCGTACCGCGCCTGTTCCTCCTCCAAAAAAGGGAGTTTGCCCACCTTGTCTTGGCCTGCCATGGTCACTACCTGTACATCCAGTCAACTCGCTCCTTAGTATTTTGGCAACCAATTTGTGGGACAACCATAACAGATTTCATCATTTATAATCAAAAATTATTATTATTATTTCAACTTCTATCACCTGTTCCTGCATGGCATTTTAATTTGGAGCTTTTTCATGCGTGGTTCACTTTTTTAACTTTCATGCTTGGTTTGCTTTTTAGATTTACTGCCCCACCATTTAGATTTACTGATTTACTGCCCCGCTATTTATACTGATTTACTGCCCCACTATTTCCTGCCCTTTCCCTGGAGGAAAAGAGAAATCCGTCCCAGGATTGGGGTGTGGGCTGCAGGTGGTCAGGTTTTTTTAAGGAGGAGCCAATCGTAGAAGTTGGGGTTATATTCGAGGTGTGCAGTGTGGTCCAGGTCACAGGGTCGGATGCCTAAGTGGGTGATGTATGTGAGGACGTCGGTAAGGAAATCTCCGGAGTTGGTCCGACTTGCGATGTGGAGCTCTTCCTCGGTCAGGATACGATCGAGATAGGGGTGTCCTAAGATATGATCGTCCATGGTTCGACCTTGAAGAGTGGTTAACACTCGATACGAGGTGGGCGCGACGTATGTGGGATCATACTCGGCCGTCTTGATGGCTCGGCGTTGTTCGGGGTTGGTCATTGTGCGGCATCCTTCTGTTGCCCACTTTAATCAAAGAGTGTACCATTGCTTCAAGAAGGGAGATTCGGTGTCCGCGAGGTGGGACAACCTTGCTGTTTCTTGGTTGGTGAGGCTGGACACCATGCGCGGGTCAAACGATGGGATGAGGCGTTGCCTAATGGCTTGCTCTTCGGAGACCTCGCGAGCGAGTAGCTCAGCGGCAGAGCGTGAAGCTTGTGCAAAGGCGAATTCGAAAGTCTCCCAAGAGCAAGGCATAGTGCGTACGTTCGTTGCAAGGGGTTCTGCTAACAGTCCCAAGTCTAGGCGGTCATAGCTAAGGGCCAGTGCCACAAAAGTGGTGTCGAGTTGTTTGATGCAGTCCACAACGTCAATCCCTGTGTCCTCGGCGAGGTCCGTGGCCAGCGTTAGGAATGACTTCCGTTCATAGGGAGGCTTAAGGCCGTCGGGTGGTTGAGGTTTGTTGGGGCTAGAAGTTCAGTCGGCACAGGGCTGCCGGTGGGGGCCTGTTTGAGTCAGCGGCTCGGCCAGCAGTTGAAGGGACAGGTCGAGGTTGCGGGTCGAGGTTGGTCTGAGGGACCGTGCTCGGGCGGTCGGCAGGGCTGCTGGGTTGCGGGCCAGGGTGGTTGGGTGAGACCGCCGGCAGTAGTGGCCGGTGCTTGGGCTGTTGGGCGTGTATGACGCCTGTGGAATGACTATCAAGGGAGTCAGATGACTGGGATGGATTGCGCGGTTTGTGGTCTTGAAGTGTCCGAGGACCAGACATTGCGATTGACGTAGGAGCAGGACCTGTGTCAGTGGGGACCTTAGGGATCCATAGCAAGGCATTCCCTTCATAGTAGCCTTGTGCTTGCAGCAGGGTTTTAGGGACCCATATTTTCTTGACCACGCGGCGCTTGTGATGATGGCATCTTGGTCTTCTAGGTTTAGGTTTGTATGTGTTTCGCGGATCCGCACGTCTAGTTGTAGACTGATCCCACGGCTTTTTCGGCACCTAGTGCAAGTGAGTTTGTTGGGGATTTGCCCTATAGTGAGTCTGTTGGGGTTTTGCCTTAGGTCTGGCGGGTTGCGGTGCATGGGGATCTGGGGGTAGTAGATATGTACGGCCTTCTTTCTTGGTCCTTTGTTCAACTATTTCTAATGGTGGTTCGTTGAGCATGGTTGGGGTTACGAGGCGCTAGTTGGAGGTCGTGGTAATTGTCACATTTTCGATTGTTAGGTGGATGCGTTGTAACGCATAATCAACATTGCAGCGGGTCTGCTTTTTAAAAGTTCGCCCGAGCAGTGATTCTGCGCCTGCCTCCCTGGCATCGGGTAGGACATAGAACAACATGGGAATAGTTTCAGTCTCGATAGAAACTGCAACCCTGCACGTGCCAAGGAGAGGGTAGGATTGGGCCCCATATGGGTTCAATCTGGCTGCTGTGGGGTGAAGTGTTGGAGCGCCCAGTTGGGTCCAATGCTCGTGTGCTAAGATGTTAAAATCCGCCCCCTCGTCGATCAGGGCGTTGATGGAGCACGTTTTCTTGGCCGTGATCGTGATGCGGAGGTAGGCGAGTTCGACAAGCTCGTTCTCATCTTCTTCGATTTCTGTAAGTGTGGCTACTCGTATTTTAACAAGTGGTTCCACCATTGGTTGTTCATGCAGTGGGTGCGTGGGCGGATAATACTTTTTGATTCGACTGCCGTTAAAGAAGCCGATGCCCTCTCCATCCAGGGTTTCCAGCTCGACATTACTAGTACGACTGATTGCGCGGACCTTAAAGGGCCCAAGACCTCTGAATTTCATCTTCTGTTTGTGTCCTTTAACTGAATAGAGGAGTACTAGGTCGCCCTGCTCAAACTCTCGTTGCTTGACGTGCCTGTCAAACCAGGTTTTGCGTCTAGCTTTCTCACAAATAAGCGCATGGGTGGCTAGCAGACGTACCTCCGACAGGCATTCTAGCTCGACTAAGCGTTGCGTCCATGCCTCCCTCCCCTCCCATCGTTCTTGTAGTGCTATCCGCAGGCTGGGGACAAAGAATTCTAGGGGGAGAATAGCTTTGGTCCCATAGGTTAGCCTGAAAGGCGTTTGCCCAACGGCCGTTTTATAAGCTGTTCGGTAGGCCCACAGGGCCGCCATCAACTTGTTATCCCAGTCACTTCGTGAGGTTGAGACAACTTTGGTCAGGACGGTGATGAGAATTTTGTTGGTTGACTCAGCCTGGCCGTTAGCCTAAGGGTAGTATGGTGAGGATTTGCGATGGATGATCAGGAACGTGGATAGGAGATGGGCTATCACTTCGTTGATGAAGTGCGTTCCCTGGTCGCTGACCAATTCGATGGGGCACCCAAAACGTGAGATCACTTGTTCCCATAAAAACTTGGCAGTTGTCCTAGCGTCGTTTTTCCGCGTGGCTCTCGCCTCCGCCCATTTGGTGAGGTAGTCGGTGGCTACCACTATATATCTAGCCTGTGAATATTGTGCCGCAGGGCTAATGGGTCCAATGAAGTCAATACCCCACTTTTCGAAAGGTTGGCGAGCGATGACCGGGGTTAACTCCATCTGATCTTTACGGATTGGGACCCTCGTTCGTTGGCACGCATCGCAGTGTTTGACAAATTGGGAGGCATCCCGGAAGAGCGTGGGCCACCATAGCTGGGACTGCAACACCTTCCGAGCTGTCGTATCCCCGCTAAAGTGTCCTCCTGCAATGCGGCTGTGTGCCTCTGAGAGCACATCGTGCATCTCATGCTCACATACGCATCTACGTAGCAGACCGTCTTGCCCCAGCCTATAGAGCTGGCCTGCAATCAACTGATAAGGCTGGATCTTCAGGATTAATTGCCTGAGTCGTGCCCGTTCCATTGGTCGTTCGGGCAGCCCATACTTGAGTACTTGGACTATGTCGTCCGCCCAATATGGTGTCAGGTCGGCCCTGAATAGGTCTTTTTCGTTGGACATGCGGAATAAGTGGCTGTCTGGTAAATCGTCCACTATGCCTTGTCAAGCAGCTTCTCATGTGGGTATTCGGGACAGATAGTCAGCCATATAGTGTTGTTTTCCCTTCCGTACTACCACTGAGAAGTCGAACTCTAGGAGCAGGAGAAGCCATCGTGCTATACGCCCAGTAGCGCAAGGTTTGTTGACTAGGTAGAGCAGGGCTTGATGGTCGACAAAGAAGGTGAAGGGGGTGGCAAGTAGGTAATGCGGGAACTTCTTTACGGCGAACACCATAGCTAGTCCTTCTCTTTCCATTGTTGAATAGTTCATCTCTGTTTCAGTAAGCTGCCTACTTGCAAAACTTACTGGGTAATCTAAGTTATGCTCGCCTGGTTGGCACAGCACCGCTCCCACGGCGAACTTAGAAGCGTCGATGTGTACGTGGAATGGCATGGTCCAATCTGGGGGTCGTAGGATAGGTGCTGTCGTTAGGGCTTTTTTCAGTTCCTCTAGGCTTGCTGGCAGGCCTCGGTCCACTCAAAGGCAACTAGCAGTTTGTACAATGGCCTAGCGATGAGCGCGTAGTTTAGTACAAACCGCCTGTAGTATCCTGTGTGACCTAAGAAGCATTGAACCCCCCTATAATTGCTTGGGGGTGGGAGGTCCATGATAACCTTGACCTTTGAGAAGTCCGTGGCAATGCCGTTCTTGGACACCACGTGTCCCAGGATGCAACCGTGCTTTACCCAAAATTGACATTTCAGGGGGTTGAGGGAGAGACGGTATAAACGGCACTATTCAAAGACCGCGCGGAGTTTTTCGAGATGCTGGTTCCAAGCTGAATGGACGCACAGGTCATCGACGAAGACCTCCAACTCCTTGCGAAGCATATCCTTGAATATGGTGCACATGAGGCGCTGAAAGGTGGCGGGGGCATTGGTTAGCCCGAATGGCATGACTACATAGGCGAAGACGCCCCACTCAGTGGCGAAGGCGGTCTTGTGCCTATCCGCAGGGTGCACTTGCACCTGATTGTATCCCGAAAAGCCATCCAGGAAACTGTAGGCTTCCTCACCTGCCACCCTCTCCAGCATGTGCTCAGTGTATGGTAAGGGGTAGTTGTCTCTCTTTGTCGCTGCATTTACTTTCTTATAATTGACGCACACTCGAATCTTGCCGTTTTTCTTCATCACAATGACTATGGGTGATACCCAGTCCGTGTGCTCAATTTCGTAAATGAACCCAGCTCGCATTAACTTGTCAATTTCCTCCTTGACAGCATGGGCGTGCTTGGGATTCATGGGATATGGTCGCTGCTTGACCGGCATTGCATCCGTCGTCATGGGTATGTTGTGAGTCACAACACTCGGGTCCACTCCTTGTAGCTCGTCTAGGGACCAAGCAAACACATCCCGATACTCCCGCAAAAGAGTGATGAGGTTGGATTCCTCCTCCGTGGTCAGGTCCTCGGCAATGAACACCGGTCGGGGTGTTTCCCGTTCCAGGGCAAGGTTTATCTCCTTGACCTTGGCTGGCCCTTCAATGGGTTCGCGGATTTGCCCTTGGCGTTTGGCGCTTAGCAGAACCACCACCCTATCCCCTTTTTTGATAAGAACACAAAATAATACACCACTTTTGAATGGAAATAATCACATATGATTCATCTTCATTGTCTGCATAGTTCTCTCTCTCAACCTCTCATAGATAGTTACATTGTTTGGCATAGAATTGGCTATCTCTGACTCTTTCTTTCTCTTTCAATCAATAATACATCATCTCCTCACTAAAATACTCAATAATCACTCATAATAATCCTTCTTAGGTCTTGGATGCCCTTCCAAGAGGTGTGTTTGATATGAAAGGTCACCATAGCCACTACAGTGACTCTTCATAGCTCACTACTCTCACTTCACTCTAGTCTTCTCTTGAGTCTTCAGCAACTACTTCTTCAACTTCCTTGAGCTCTTTTGAACTTACATTCACCTCTTTCCAAGGCTAGAAAACTTTCCCAAAGTCACATTATACAAAACACTTACAAAGGCATACAGAACGGAATAGAACAGAAACAGAGTAGGAACAAAGGCTCTACAAAAGCTCATCAGAAGGTTACAGAAGGTCAATAGAAAACATCAGAACCTATAACTCATACTAAAACCATTCCAAACTATCAAAAACTATTCAATGAGCTTTCAAAAGACCTCAACCTTCATCAATCATCAATCCATGCTTCATACATAAGAAAATCAGAACAAAACAAAAGCTAAACAGAAGGTATCAAAACCAATCAAAACCTCAACAGAACCTATCAGAACATCACAAAACCTCATATTTCTACTGAGAATCATCATGAGCTTCCAAAACATAATCAATATCGTCCAAAACACTCTCAAACACTTCCAAAACAACTAAACATCACTCAAAATCCTTCAAAAATCAATCATTCAAGCCTCAAAAACGACAAAAATCAACCAAGAAATCTAGTCATTTCAGCATTCAACAACTAGTCACTCACCCCACCCTCTGTCTCACACTCTATTGATGAATACAAAGGGCATCTCATACTCACATCCCCATCCAGTTAGGATGAAACCTTACGGCACTCAATATTTGTCGATAAAGATCTATGTGTTATCTGGTTGATGACATCACACATGTCTGTTGATGACAATGCATACCTAGTGAGGTATCCAACAAATCAAAAACTTTGGTTGGAAGGAAGGGAACTTGCATCTGTTCAAGAGGAGGGAATCAGAGATGCTATAGGGATACATGACATAGCGCACCAAGGGAGCTGGCTTTGGAATTGAATCCTCGAGATTTCAACTTGAAAAATCAACTCTCTGGACTACTGGGTGTTACCACCTTTTCCATAGCTAGCTTCCCACCTAAGGGTGTTTACCACCTTGTCTTGGAACGAGGCCTGCTATAACAGGGAATTGCTTCCTTTTCTCCTATAAAAGTTTTTATTTTTATTATTTTTTAAATTTTATTTTTTTTCTTTTCTGTTCTTTCATTTTGCCCTACTCCTGAGGGTGTTTCCACCTTTTCTCGAAGAATAGGTCGGCATGACAAAGAACGATGTCATTTTCTCCAATGATCGAGATATATATATATATATATATATATATATATATATATATATATATATATATATATATATATTCTTCTTTTTCTTATTGTCTTAAAAGCCTCGAATGGCAGGGACACCATGTATCAGAATCATCCTCGCCACCTCTGTTGTGTCAGTTGAAAGGAAGCCAAGGAGGAAGGGAAGGTGGCTGTGAGGGGCTATCAGGACGAAACCATATCATCAAGATCATCAAGAGGGTTATTAGGAGCATTAGGTAAAGTTGTCGCAACCATTGTGCAAAGAATGAGGAAGCTATTGATGGTGACTATCAGGATTCCCAAAAGGATAATACTTCTTGAGGAGATAGCCATTAATAAGGAAGGGATCATCCGAAGCATCGATTGTCTGGACTTGGACTAAGCCATTTGGATTGACGGCAAGTATCTTATAAGGACCCATCCAACATTGTTGAAGCTTGCATGGAAACTTGCCAAATCAGGAATCATAAACGAGGACTAAGTCACCTTCCTTGAACTCCTTTCGCTTGATGAAGTTGTCATGATAGACTTCCTGCGAGCTTGTGTGACTTCCATGCACTGTAGGGCCATCCTACAGATCTCATCAAGACACTCCAAGTGCAAGAGATGGCATTGCGGGGACTCGACATCTCCCAAATATTCTGTGAAAGTCATGTGCAAAGAGGGTAGCTCAAGTTCAACAGGAAAGATGGCTTCTGATCCATACACTAACTGGAAAGGATTTTGTCATGTAGTTGCCTTATGGAAGGTTGCGTATGCCCAGAGGGCCTCCGATCATCCCAATCATAACAATGTACAGCTATCGTTCTTGTCAAAATCAAGTAGAGGATGTGATTGCTAACTTTGACTTGGCCATTGGCTCTGGGGTAATAGGGTCTAGACTTATGATGATGGATCTTGTATAGTTCTGTCAACTCTTCCATGATCTTGTTAAGGAAGTGGGTACCTCGGTCACACTAACAAGCTCCAAGGGACTGCCAAAATGGGTGATGATGTTCTCATACAGGAATAAGGCCATGCTATTACCATCGTCCCGCTTCAGAGCTTTAGCTTCACACCACTTTGTTACGCAGTCAGTACAGACCAAGATGTCTCTATTCTATTTCCTTCTATTTGGCGGATCAATGGGGCCCATGAAATCAATTCCCCACTTCTTGAATGGCTTCAGGGAAAGTATGGGTTGCAAAGGCATGGCATTGGATGTGTTTCCACCTTTTCTCGAAGAATATGTTCAAATTCAAAGAGACAGATAGATATCACACAGAGTGAAGCAGCATGCTTCATCTCTCACACTACATTATTCATTCCACACTCTATAGTGAAAGTACAACCTAAGTTCATAAGACCATTCACACCAGAGGCACCGACTTATTTAATGTATCTAACTACTATGGCTAGACTAGCTGTGTCCAGCTCATGTCGGTCAACGCACACAAATGAGCTTGATATTCTAACACTCCCCCTCAAGCTCAAGACAGCATATGCACTCCAAGCAGCTGTCTAAAACCACAGAACTTATCTTTACCCAAGGACTTGGTAAAGATATCCGCTACCTGTTCATCAGTCTTCACATGCATAAGATCAACTCTTCCTGCAAGAACCATCTCTCTAATGAAATGGTAGTGTACCTCAATGTGTTTCATCCTGGCATGATAGACTGGATTCATAGCCAGGAGTACACTACTCAGATTGTCACATAGTAACTTCACTGGAGCATCTACCTGTATGTCCAAATCAGCCATAAGCTTGAGCAGCCATGAAATCTCACATGCTGCCAATGCAGCACCCCTGTACTCTGCCTCAGTACTTGACAAAGCAACCGTAGGTTACTTCTTGCTGCTCCAGCTAATCATGCCGCTACCAAATCCAAATGCATATCCACTCATAGATCTACGATCATATGAGCAACCTGCCCAATCTGCATCCGTGTATCTAGTCAAAAGCAAGGGCTTATCTCTGACATAGAACGGCCCATACTCTATAGTGGACTTAACATATCTCATAATGCGTCTAACTGCATCTAAGTGCGGCTTTCTAGGCTTCTGCATAAACTCACTTATGAGCCCTACAGCATAGCTTAAGTCAGGCCTGGTGATGGTCAAGTAAATCAAGCTGCCAACCATCTGCCTGTACATAGTCACATCCTCTAGTTCAGCCCCAGTGTTCATGTCTAGCTTGACATTCTGATCAAGAGGTGTATCCAGCGGTTTGCATTCAGCCATGCCATACTTCTTCAGCATCTCTATGGCATAGTGTTTCTGCATCAGCCATAACCCATTGTCAGCTGGAATTACCTCAATGCCTAAGAAATACTTCAGTTCTCCCAGGTCTTTCATGTCAAATTCAGATTTCAGCATCTTCATTGCATGCTGTATGCCCAAGTCATCATCACTAGTGATTATCAAATCATCAACATATATGACCAGCACTACTAAACCACTGTCAGTCGTCTTTGTAAATAGGCTATGATCAGCCCTACCAACAGCAAAACCCAATCTCTGCAAGTAGTTACTGATCCTAGCATGCCAAGCTCTCGGAGCCTGTTTCAGCCCGTATAATGCCTTTTTCAGCCTACATACATAATGCTGAAAATCAGGGTGCACATATCCTTTCGGCTGAACCATATAGACATCCTCTGCTAGGTCACCATTAAGAAATGTATTCTTAACATCCATCTGCTGTAATTTCCAGCCTTTAGCAGCAGCCAAGGCAATCACAGTGCGTATAGTTGCCATCTTGGCAACAGGGCTGAATGTTTTCTCATAATCAAGTCCATACTGTTGGGCATACCCCTTTGCAACTAGCCTGGCTTTGTATCTCTCCACACTGCCACCTGACTTACATTTGATCTTGTAGATCCATTTGCAGCCAATGGTCTTTTTCCCTTCAGGCAGTGGTACTAAATCCCATGTTTTATTTGCAGCCAAGGCATTCATTTCATCATCCATGGCTACACACCAATTCTCATCTTTCACTGCTTCAGCATATGTACTTGGTTCTTTGACCTCCATCACTTTTGTCATGTACGCATAATGCTTTGCAGAGTAGCCACTGTATGTCAACCTGTCAACAGGGTATCTGACCCTCTGCGAGCGTCTAAGCTATGGTGCACTACTCGATTCACCTCTCTCATGAGGCGGAATGTACCTGTTCTGCCTTGTGCCAGGTGTATAGACAGTCGGAATACCAAGTTCGCTATCTAAAGTATCACTAGACTCATAGCCCGAAGTCATTCTACCAGGTGTCATCATACCAGATGCATCCTCAATAACTTTCTCTTTTCCTTTGCTGTCCAAGACATCATGTCTCCCCCTCACTGACATACCCGTGTCAGTGGACGGTGAGCTCATCAATCTCCCTGTCCATGGGGATACTGTCTGACTGATAGGTCCTGTCATAGCAGTGCTCTACTGCAAATCAACTGTAGAGACATGAGTGGAAGGCAGATCAGATGGCACTGCAACTGGTGATACATATCAAGAACCCATCTCATCAAAGATAACATCCCTGCTTACCAACGTCTCCCTGGTAGAGGGATCATAGCATTTGTATGCCTTCTTCTCCTACGAATATCCAATGAAAACACACTTATGTGCTTTGGGATCCAACTTCTTCCTTTTCTCATCTGGAATATGCACATAAGCAAGACAGCCAAAGACTTTCATGTGACTTACATCTGGCTTATAGCCATACAACTTCTCAAACGGTGTCATATCATGAATGCCTGCAGTGGGAGTCCTGTTCAAAATGTATACGGCTGTCATAATAGCCTCTGCCCAATAGTAAAGCGGCATATGCTTTTCATTCATCATAGCCCTAGCAGCTTCCATCAGAATTCTATTCTTCCTTTCAGCTACTCCATTTTGCTGTGAAGTGTAGCTACAGGTGAGTTGCCTACGAATGCCATTTTCAGCCAAGAACTCATTAAAGTCATTTGATACATACTCCCCACCACTATTAGATCTCAAGCAAGAGATGTAGCATTCAAACTCCTTCTCAACCTGTGCTTTAAATTGCTGAAAAACAGCAAAGACCTCATCTTTTGTTTTCAATATGTAAAGCCAGGTATATCGACTGTAGTCGTCAATGAAGGATACATAATATCTAGAACCTCCCATAGATACATTATGAGCTGGCCCCCAAACATCAGAATGCACTAACTGCAATGGACGTGTACTCTGTCGTACATTCCTGATAAATGGCAATCGTGACTGCTTACCAAACTGGCAAGCCTCGCATACATGACCAATATCTGAATATTGGAACTTCGGTAACCTTGTAACCAACTGTTTCTTTTGCATAATTTGCAGCCTTTGCAAATTTACATGCCCCACTCTCTTGTGCCATATTTCCAAATCCCTAACAGTGCCAGAACCATGAGCAAACATAGCTGAATTCAGCTCTGGCAAAGAAGCATCAAGAGTAAACATTCTGTCGTTCCTGTGACCACAAGCTATCAACTTGCAGCCATTGCCAAACTCTTCAATAAAGCAACCATGCTTATTGAATCTAACCTGCAAGTTCTACTCCGTCATCTGACCAACAGACAATAAGTTCTTCGTAATTGAAGGGACATGCAAGACATCATGCAGATTTTTCTTCCTGCCATCATGAACCACCAGAGGCACTTTGCCTTTATGCTCAATGCTATGCTACGTGTCATCACCTGTGCATACATAGACATGCTTTTCAACCACCATATCTGTGAACCAATCACCATGAGGGGTCATGTGATTTGACGCCCCGAGTCAATGTACCACACTGCATCATCAGATGATTTTTCAGCAGCCTTATCTTTGACATACTGCATGGCAAACAGTCTATCACCAGAGTCATCTGCCTGACTGGACGTAGCATAATGTCCATGCTGCTTTCCCTTCTGATTTCCCTGCTTCTTCCAGCAGTCCTTTGCAATATGCCCATACTTTCCGCAGTAATGACAATCCTTATCTTTATTTGGATTGTCTAACTGACGCTGCTACTGCCATGAGCCTCTGCCACGGGAGTTAGATCTCCCCCTGTCTCGAAAGTTTCCACCACTTCTTGCATTTGATGACTGCTGATTGCTATTACTATAGGATGCATTCTACTGGCCTCCTCTGCCAAATCCATAGCCTCTACCACGGCTACCACGACCACGCTATTCGAATAAAAAACTGCATCCTTATTCTTTGAGCTGCTTGACCCTGTAGCTAAGCCAAGCTTCACCTCTTCATGAATCAATAATGCAACCAGCTCATTAAAATCAGGCATCTCAGCCCGCACAGATACTGAAGTGTCAAAAGACTTGTACTCCAGACCCAAGCCATTTAAGGTCACTGCAACCATATCCTCATCTTCTACCTGTGAGCCAACAGATGCCAGCTGATCTGCTATGGTCTTAACCTCTATGACATAATCTTGTATGGATCTATTCTTCCTCTCCATGTTAGTGAATTTCTGCTTCAGTTGTATCTTCCTTGCACTTGTAGTTGTGCCATAGTATTTGACCAATATATTCCATGCATCTGCTAGGGATTTACAGTTCATGATCTGCATCACCATAGCATCCGAGATACACAATGACAGCCAATGTAAAACTCTGCGAGCTCTTTTCGTCCAAGCTCGATGTGCTCATCTTTGATCAGCTGTAGGATTCCTATCTGGAACTTCAGGTTCAGCCTCAACACCTGTCACTAAGTCCCAGTATCCTTTGCCTATCAGAAAGTTCTCCATGCGGAACTTCCATATTGCATAATTGTTGCTATCCAGCTTTTCTCCCACAATCTGGGTTACATTATCAGTTCTATCAGCATTTGCCATGTTGTAGACCTTGCCTGACTACCTGCAAACCAAGATCTTCTTAACAATTCAACTTCAGCCCGGAACTATTGATGACAGTTTTCTACAATTAATTGCAGTAAAAAACCAGGGTATTTCAGCCCACTAACAATCCAAAACAGCTCACACCAAGTGGCTTAACCTGTGAGTGAACCAATCAATGCAAGTACTATGTATTCACTTTGGTTTGAACTCCTGCAACCTCACTGCCAGGGTACATATATGCAGTCTGAAAACTATAGACTGTAAATAATCAGCAGCACTTTCAAGTCCAAAACTGAGTGGTAATCATGTCACACATGTCCCAAAAACTCCCAGATAGCTGCTAGTACACTTGGTAGTCATGACATGAGCATAGAGTCACAGAACATTGCATAACCAGCACATACAAGTGTCAACAAATTCAATTGCAGGTTACAATCAACCAAAGTTCAGCATATCAGGTTCTAGTCAGCCCCAAATTGTCTCCCAATCATGTCATACATTTACTTCGTAATGACAAGGTCAATACATGAGCATTTGGGTATACATAGGCAACCTGTTTTCACTGACCAAAGCATAAAACCTCATGAACCATTTTTACTTGACCAAGACAATATGTCTGCATTTACTTCAGCTCCAGACTTCAGTTTTCAATGATGCTCATTGAATGTTTCAAGCCTCCATACATCCAGCATGTATATGACAGCTCTCATAGGTGATAGAACTCTAAAAATGACCTGTATTGCATCAGTAGTATCCAATGCTTGTCATTGACAGTACATGACAATTTTCAGCAGTGAAACAGTTCTCAGATCTGAATATTTTACTGAGAAAATTCAGCTCAAGTACTTCACATCAAGTACATATGACTTCTTGACTTGTGTTGTCTGCAATGCAATCTTCCCAGCCTATTAGGGAGCTTCAAGTGCTCTTCAGGATCAAAACAGTGATGTAAATCACTGTATTCAGCAGCGTACATTCAGTTTCAGACCTGTATACCTGCATAACAGTCCATGCCTCATCACCCAAGCTTCCATTGACATGTCAGACCTTCAAGGTCACACTCCAGGGTCAGCATACACTTCATAGAGCATGTACAAGATGCTTAATGCCTCATTTAGTAGCTGGAGGACATGAATATGAACTAGGCGCAACAGTGCAGACTGGTAGGAGGGGCAGCACAGCTCACGATTTTATTAACCAGGGCAATGAAGCACTCCAAAGTCAATACATCCCTCTCAAGGCTACACACAAGCCTTTTACAATGCCTTTGACCATTGAGCATGCAACCATACACTGCATACCTTCCATTGTTCAATGGCTTCAGCCTGTTTGAAGAAGAATGACCTTTCCTCTGACTTCAGCTCCTACAAGTCCAATGCCACACTCCCAGGCACCCAGTCTTTGCCGATTCATGGCTCTGATACCATGTTCAAATTCAAAGAGACAGATAGATGTCACACAGAGTGAAGCAACATGCTTCATCTCTCACACTACATTATTCATTCCACACTCTATAGTGAAAGTACAACCTAAGGTCATAAGACCATTCACACCAGAGGCACCGACTTATTTAATGTATCTAACTACTATGGCTAGACTAGCTATGTCCAGCTCATGTCGGTCAACACACACAAATGAGCTTGATATTCTAACAGAATAGGTCGGCATGACAAAGAACGATGTCATTTTCTCCAATGACCGATATATATATATATATATATTCTTCTTTTTCTTATTGTCTTAAAAGCCTCGAATGGCAGGGACACCATGTATCAGAATCATCCTCGCCACCTCTGTTGTGTCAATTGAAAGGAAGCCAAGGAGGAAGGGAAGGTGGCTATGAGGGGCTATCAGGACGAAATCATATCATCAAGATCATCAAGAGGGTTATTAGGAGCATTAGGTAAAGTCGTCGCAACCATTGTGCAAAGAATGAGGAAGCTATTGATGGTGACTATCAGGATTCCCAAAAGGATAATACTTCTTGAGGCGATAGCCATTAATAAGGAAGGGATCATCCGAAGCATCGATTGTCTGGACTTGGACTAAGCCATTTGGATTGACGGCAAGTATCTTATAAGGACCCATCCAACACTGTTGAAGCTTGCATGGAAACTTGCCAAATCAAGAATCATAAACGAGGACTAAGTCACCTTCCTTGAACTCCTTTCGCTTGATGAAGTTGTCATGATAGACTTCCTGCGAGCTTGTGTGGCTTCCATGCACTGTAGGGCCATCCTACAGATCTCATCAAGACACTCCAAGTGCAAGAGATGGCATTGCGGGGACTTGACATCTCCCAAATATTCTGTGAAAGTCATGTGCAAAGAGGGTAGCTCAAGTTCAACAGGAAAGATGGCTTCTGATCCATACACTAACTGGAAAGGATTTTGTCATGTAGTTGCCTTATGGAAGGTTGCGTATGCCCAGAGGGCCTCCGATCATCCCAATCACAACAATGTACAGCTATCGTTCTTGTCAAAATCAAGTAGAGGATGTGATTGCTAACTTTGACTTGGCCATTGGCTCTGGGGTAATAGGGTCTAGACTTATGACGATGGATCTTGTACAGTTCTGTCAACTCTTCCATGATCTTGTTAAGGAAGTGGATACCTCGGTCACACTAACAAGCTCCAAGGGACTGCCAAAATGGGTGATGATGTTCTCATACAAGAATAAGGCCATGCTATTACCATCGTCCCGCTTCAGAGCTTTAGCTTCACACCACTTTGTTATGCAGTCAGTACAGACCAAGATGTCTCTATTCTATTTCCTTATGTTTGGTGGATCAATGGGGCCCACAAAATTAATTCCCCACTTCTTGAATGGCTTTAGGGAAAGTATGGGTTGCAAAGGCATGGCATTGGATGTGTTTCCACCTTTTCTCGAAGAATAGGTCAGCATGACAAAGAACGATGTCATTTTCTCCAATGACCAAGATATATATATATATATATACTTCTTTTTCTTATTGTCTTAAAAGCCTCGAATGGCAGGGACACCATGTATCAGAATCATCCTCGCCACCTCTGTTCTGTCAGTTGAAAGGAAGCCAAGGAGGAAGGGAAGGTGGCTGTGAGGGGGTATCAGGACGAAACCATATCATCAAGATCATCAAGAGGGTTATTAGGAGCATTAGGTAAAGTCGTCACAACCATTGTGCAAAGAATGAGGAAGCTATTGATTGTGACTATCAGGATTCCCAAAAGGATAATACTTCTTGAGGAGATAGCCATTAATAAGGAAGGGATCATCCGAAGCATCGATTGTCTGGACTTGGACTAAGCCATTTGGATTGACGGCAAGTATCTTATAAGGACCCATCCAACATTGTTGAAGCTTGCATGGAAACTTGCCAAATCAGGAATCATAAACGAGGACTAAGTCACCTTCCTTGAACTCCTTTCGCTTGATGAAGTTGTCATGATAGACTTTCTGCGAGCTTGTGTGGCTTCCATGCACTGTAGGGCCATCCTACAGATCTCATCAAGACACTCCAAGTGCAAGAGATGGCATTGCGGGGACTTGACATCTCCCAAATATTCTGTGAAAGTCATGTGCAAAGAGTGTAGCTCAAGTTCAACAGGAAAGATGGCTTCTGATCCATACACTAACTGGAAAGGATTTTGTCATGTAGTTGCCTTATGGAAGGTTGTGTATGCCCAGAGGGCCTCCGATCATCCCAATCACAACAATGTACAGCTATCGTTCTTGTCAAAATCAAGTAGAGGATGTGATTGCTAACTTTGACTTGGCCATTGGCTCTGGGGTAATAGGGTCTAGACTTATGATGATGGATCTTGTACAGTTCTGTCAACTCTTCCATGATCTTGTTAAGGAAGTGGGTACCTCGGTCACACTAACAAGCTCCAAGGGACTGCCAAAATGGGTGATGATGTTCTCATACAGGAATAAGGCCATGCTATTACCATCGTCCCGCTTCAGAGCTTTAGCTTCACACCACTTTGTTATGCAGTCGGTACAGACCAAGATATCTCTATTCTATTTCCTTCTGTTTGGCGGATCAATGGGGCCCATGAAATCAATTCCCCACTTCTTGAATGGCTTTAGGGAAAGTATGGGTTGCAAAGACATGGCATTGGATTTGGTAGGCTTTCCTGTTTGCTGACAGGCATCATACCGTTTGCAGTAATCATAGGCATCCTTATGGAGGGTCGCCACCAATATCATGCAAGTAAGGCCTTTCTGAATGTTGCTTCTCCCGCGAAGTGTCCACCACAAGGCTCGTCATAGAATGCTTTCAATACTATGCCAATCTCTTCTCCTGCAGCACATCTTCGCAAGACTTCGTCCTTGCCTTTCTTGTATAGAGCACCACCTAGCAAGGGATAGGGGCTTGATTCCAATAGAAGCTTCTTCTCACGACTCAAGATGCCAGGAGGATACTCTTGGGTTTTCCAAGAGGTTGGCTATGTCTGCATACCATGGGTTAATTGTTTCGACTAAAAACAAGGAAGCATCAGGAAGGTCTAGATCGTCTTACTCTTCTTCTTCATCACTTTGAGGGATTCACAATAGATGATCAGCTAGGACATGAGAGCGACTGGGTTTAGTAACCACTTCAAAGTCAAACTCTTGAACCAAAAGGAGCCATCTCATCATTCTTCCCTTCACATTAGCCTTGTTTATCAGGAAGGACACGGCTTCATGGTCCACATAGAATTTGAAATGCGTCGACAACAGATAATGTCAAAACTTCTCCCAAAACTTCTCCAAATCAAACACCATTGTTAGACACTCAAGCTCTGTCACCGTGTAGTTTGGCTCTCTATTAGTTACTTTTTGACTTGCATAATATATTGGTTGATCTAACTTAGAGGGACCCTTTTGGCATAAGACTGCACCTAGGCCTTCAACTGATGCATTAGTGTACACATGGAACTCCTTCATCCAATTAGGAGGTTGCAGGATAGGTGCTTCAATCAAATACTGCTTCAAGGTGTTAAATGCTTCGTCACAATCAGTGGTCCATGTAAACTCCACATCTTTTCTTAATAATTTATGCAAAGGGGTTGCCTTTGTTGCAAAGTACATAATGAATCGTTTGTAATAGCCCACATAGCGCAATTGCTTAAGGTTGGTTGGGGCTGTCAAGGTGCCAATCTTCTCAATCTTAGTAGGATCTGTTGCAAACCCTTGTGTAGAGACAATGTGGCCTAGAAGAACTCATGATGAGACACCAAAGACACATTTGTCGGGGTTGAGAGAAATCCCATACTCTCAACATCTATCAAAACACTGCTCTAAATGTTCCCAATGCTCAACGGATTAGGCTATAGACACAAAAGTTGTCGAGATACACCCCAATGAAATCATGTAGATGGTTCTAGAAGGCACCATCATCACTCATTGAAAAGTAGCAGGAGCATTACAGAGCCCAAACAACATCACTCTATAAGTATAGGTTCCCCATTCTATGTTGTGAAGGTCATTTTAGATTGATCCTCTTCTGTGATTTGGACTTGATCGTATCCGCTGAATCCATCCAAGAGGGAATAGAGCTCATGGCCTATCACTGTGTCCAATATTTGGTCTGTGAAAGGGATAGGGAAATGATCCTTCTTTGTCTTGGAATTTAGCTTTCAAAAGTCTAAAGATATTCAAAATTTCTCATTCTTCTTGGATACAACCACAATGGGCGAAACCCATTCACTATTAGCCACTAAATAAATGAACTCAGATTCAAGGAGCTTCAATAATTTAGCCTTCACCAAAGCAGAATAATTGGGATTCATGTGCCTCTATCTTTGCCTCATAGATTTGTTATCAGGATCTAGGTCGATGTGTGTTGGCATACTGTGGGATCAATCCCCTTTAGATCTTTGTATGACCATGCAAACACATCTAGGTTTTCCTTTAGTAGGTCTCGCAGGACCACTAGTTCCTCCTTTTGAAGATTTAGACCCACCTTCAGGTGACGTTTAGTACCATCAGCATCCACGAACGTCAATTTCTTTTCACCTTCCACTTCACGGATAAATGTCCCAAGGACTGCTTCTGGGTAAAGATCTGACTCCTTCAAGGCAGTGGTCTCATCTTCTGATGATGCAATGAAACTACTATTCTCTTTTCATGAAGGCTTGGCTCGCTCTTTGGGAGGATGAAAGGGTATCATTAAGGTTTCGGGTTTGGGTTGGGGATGAGTTACTTCTTGGCCCAAGGATTCATCTTCTGAAGATGCATCTAAGAATGTCATATAACAGGAACTTTCGATCGGGATCTTCATTATACTCTCCCTTAAAAATGGGCAGTGGGACTACATTTGTTGGTCTATCATCAATTTTTCCAGGACGAATCTAACTTGGAAGGGGACCTCGAGTTGCCATGGGGATTTCTGTAAAGAGTGTTTTTAGGTCGTGAAAGGGATAGGGAAATGATCCTTCTTTGTCTTGATTTTTTCCTTCTCTCTTCTCATGTACCTTTGGACTCATTGTGGGAGCTTTCGCTCAACCCCCAAGACCCACAGACCCCTTACTGTTTCAAGCGTTCCAAGCGAACTCTAATGGCTATCTCTCACCTAGCCGACGCACCGTCGATCCTATGAGTGTAGTGAGCTTACCTTGATGCTTGATCGAGTACCCTCCTCTCTCTTGCACTCCGGTAGCTCCATGATTCTTGATGCTAGCTCAAGCATCCTCAAGCCTCCTCCATCTCCAAGCTCCATCCTCCATAGCCGCGCACACAAGAGAAGAGAAGAGAAGAGAAGAGAAGAAGAGAAGAGGAGATGGTGAAGAGCTTCACCCTCTTGATCCCTCACTCCCACACACACTCACTCCCTCACCCTCTCAAACTCCCTCTCTCAAAAAGAACACACACAAGCAAGAAGGAGAGAAGAAGAGAGGAAGAAGAAGACTCTTTTTGCCACACACCAAAGAATGAGCTTCTCATTCACTTTTCAACTTTATATACAAAACCCTAAATCCATTTTGGGCGGTCATCCCCTTTTTCCCTTTTTTACATGGCCGGCCGTAACCTAGGCCCTTTTTCCCATTTTCCACCATTCTAATTTATCCGATTCCCAACTGATGCATACACTTTGCACAGGAGCGAGCCTGACGCTCTTTTACAAGGATTCGGGAGTGCTTCCATATTTAATGGTGCGCCTTTTACTCCTTTTTTTTCTCGGGGCGACACTGAGACTTTCTAAGGGTTGTGCCCGAGCATTTAAATTTTTTAGGGTCTGGTTACCGGTCAAGGCGCCTTTTTCTGCATTTATCCTGTGCCTTTTTTTTCTATTTCCCTTTTTCCATTTTCGGCTCCTCTGTGCTGCAGGAAACATGGTAACATTACTCGGTAACATTACCCCCCTCTTAGCCAAGTGCCAGTCCCATGGCACTGCAGTGGGAAGTAGTGGCTAGTTAGGTCTACTGCTAGGCGGAACTGGTAGGTGGATGACACCGCTTCCAAGGTGGTTGTGTGAATGAGAGGTGATGGAGTTTAATGACGATGACCAGGAAAGATTCCGGCATGCTTTAGGCTCCATGGAGATGCTCGACATCTTTCACACAGTTGTGGCGTCCGTTGTGTAGCCGGTCGTCCCTTGAGCATCAAAAACGCTTGAAGCAATAAGCAATCCCTTAGGAGGATGGTATTGGAGGGATTTATCCTGGAGGAGCCCCCCCGAACTTTGTCTTGACAAAGGTTTGGTTTGTCTTCGCATTGAAAATCTGTGTCTTGGATTTGAAGATCTTTGTCTTTGAGTTGAAGGTCTTCAGTACTGCGTTGAAGATCTTCAACTCTGCATTGGAATTCTTCAGGCTTGTGGAATCAATAAGCGATCCGTAGATCTTGAGGTGTTGGGCATGTATCTTTGGAAGACGAGGTTCCAAGATCTATACCAATGGCAGATCTATCTTGACTTGGTTCAATCATGTTAGCCATCAGCAGGCAGATGGCTGGACACTGGCATATGGAAAAAGTTTTGGTCATTAAATGATGCTGTGGGTGATCCTCTTCAGTGAAGTAGCCATTTCTTGAAACTCGAACATAACCTGCAAGAAAATTTGTGCACTCCCTAAGGGGTGTGTCTACCTCTCCGTGTAGTGCGTGGTGCCCATGGCAGTGGAACTGGGAGATGGGTCTTAACCTTGGGCAAGCCCTTGGTAATGTCCCACACTTGAGGACCCAATTTGTGCGTCGTTGGAGGTGCGGTGCAAGTCTTAGGGTGACAGGTATGAAAGTCCTGCCCTTGATGTACCCTAAGTGTGAGGGGGAGGAGGCTAGGAAAAACCCTAGGTGCAGTGACTGTGGTGCATTTCTCTTTTTTTCTTTTTCTCTTCTTCTTCTTCTTCTTCTTCTTCTTCTTTTTCTTCTTCTTCTTCTTCTTCTTCTTCTTCTTCTTTTTTGAAATGATAACCAGGCCTAATTTTCTTCATCAAAATGAGAAGGGGAAGGAGGTCAGATAGATTTGCTCAAAAACTGGCGACTTTGCATGTAATCTTTCAGATTCATGCGGACATGAAGAGAAGTGGTGGAGAGGAAAGGGTGATTGCACCTAGTGAATTGGCTGTCATTCATATCTTCTAGGAGGGCTAGGCAAAAAGAGGGAAGGAGACTAGCCCTCATCATTAGATGAGCCATGGCGCAGTTGTCTATAGCGTTAGGGTCAAAGAATAGGGGAGGTAGGCCGTGCTCTTGTGGAGTCGGGTCTTGCTTAAGGAGTAGCCTAAGTAACCTAAGATAATTACAGGTTGTTACAAATGAGGGGTCAGGACATGAGGAGAAATCCGCAAGAAAGCGCATCATAGACGCATCTAGGCTTTCGGCGGTGGTAAAGAGAAGGGCATGCTCGAAGGATACTACAGTGGAGTTAAAAATAATAGGGAAGTCGTACCGCCCATGGAGGGTGGCATCAAAATCCACCCCTACCCTTTGAGGGTATGCCATGTAGCTAGGGTTGTTCTACTCGAATGGCAGGGTGTTACAAAATGCCATCCAAACAAGCATGCTGATGTCACACACTCGCCTCCTCCACAGGGGTTGTCTTTTGTAGCCCTGTACAGTGTGTGGGACTTCAAAAACTTTATTCTGCCAGTAGTCAGCCGCTTCTATGTCCCAAGAGGTCGGGGTCTTTTCTCGCTCTTCTAGCCATCTTTGCCCCAACCGGCCACCGACTGTGATTACCTCATCCATCACCTTGAGCGGCAAGACCCTCCGCAAACTGTTGGGTAGGAGGAAACTAAAGGTGAATGGATCCTTTCCTTGTTCATGTATCTCCCACAACACCAGTTATGCGTGGAATCCTACGGGAAGATCGTCATGGCACGGTGGGAGAGGTGCGGATGGTAGCACGGCTGGTTTGGCTCTCAACTATTTCCTGGCTTCCTCTACCAGCTTTTTGCATCTTTCCCTAGAGGCGGCTTTTCTTTCTGCAGCAGATGGGTCCTCTTGTGGTGGCTCTGTCTGCGGGGAGGGGGGTTGTGAGACTACATCCTCCCTGAATCGGTTCATGTCAATTTCCAGTTCTGCTTCCTCCCCCTACCGTTCTGCCTGTGCTGCTTCTTCCTCGAATCCAAGGGCATCGATTTCCTGGGGGGTTAGACCGGCCAGCAATAGGTATTTTCGTAGCTCATCCAAGCTCAGCCTAACCTATGCAGAGGTAAGGGTGGCATTTGCAATCCAGCATGTAGGGCTCTCCGCGCCATGCCGAGCTTTCTCTGCGTCACCTCCAATGACTCTCCTTGCGCTGCGTGGGTGGCGTCCAGGATGGTGTTGAGGAAGGCCTTCTATTGAGTACTGAAGGCCACTTGGGCCGCTTCTGCCTTGCTCTCTGCGATGATTTTCTCCTTTTCTCCCAGAGCAAGGCGCCGTGCCAGTGTCTTCACCCTCTTTTCATTGTGCGCAGCCCACTCCTCTGCTCTTTTGTTCATCACCTCCAAACTCTCTCCTTGGTTTAGGGTTAGCATCATGAGTTTCTGCTCATAGTCTTCCAACTCCCTAACAAGCCTCTCTTGCTCTTCTTTTCCAGAGGTCAATTGATTTGTCAGGCGCTCGTTCTCCTCTTGCTGCTCCTTCATGCCTTGTTGTCTCTCCTCGTCCCTGGCATTCAGCTCAGCCACAAGTGCATCCACCTGAGCAGATTTTGTAGCGAGCTCCTGATATTGCATTATCAGGAGCTTGTGCTCTCTTTGCATTTTGACTAGTTCCTGTGTCTCGTTTTCGAGCTGTTGTCTCCAGTGCTCTTCCCTCTCATCCTTAGCCTTCATTTCTTGATTGAGATCTGCGATCTCCCTCTGTTGCATGGCTATCATTCTTGTTTTATCCAGCTGGAAGGCGGCCACTGATTCCTTCTCGGCTGCCAACTCAGCCACGGCTATCTTGCATTCCTCCTTAGCTTTCTCTAATTGGGAGAGCAGCTCGGCGATGTATTCGTCATAATTAGCCGATGGCGTCATCGTTCTGTGGATGGGCAAGGTTGAGGCTTCTACCTTCTGCCTTTTGGACTCTTGCCTGGATTTCGCATCTGTAGCTGGCCTCTTTTGTCCTGTGGCCGTGGTTTTCGTGCTCTATCCCCCTGGCCCATCTCTTTGTTGATGAAGTACTGCATCCACGCCACGAAGTTTGACACGTCGGCACTGGTCGGGATGCTAGGGGTGATGGTGGTGGGTTCATCGGAAGGCACCAGGAGGGTAGGAATTGGATGAATTGAGGCCTTGCCCTTGCCCTCAAAGACTGGAGGTGGCACAAACTCTGGCACCTATGTGCTAGACCCTGGCCCCTCTTCTCTACACGGGCTCAGGCTCCTCAGTTCATCTGCTCAGCTCTGTTGCTCGATGGACCGGCGTGTGGCTTCCTCCAGGTCCTCCTCCTCCTTCCTTCATAGCTCTTCCTCTTTCTCATCTGCCTTTCTTTTCCTTTCCTCCTCCGCTTTTCTCTGTTCTTCCTTCTTCTTCCCTTTTTCTCCTTTTTCCTTCCTTCTCTTCTCCTCTGCTTCTTGTTTCGACGCCTTCGTTGCTTTCTGAAATTCTTCTTTTTCCTTCTCCTCCTCCTGTCTCTTCGTCCTCTCTCTCTCCTTGGCCTCTTTTAGGGACTCTTTCTTTGCCCTTTCCAAGTCTTCTCTCTCCTTCTTTCTGCCTTCATCATCCTTCTTCTTCCTCTGTGTTGTCTTCTTCTTGGGTCTCCTGGTTGTCTTTTTGCTTGTCTATCCCTCCCCTTCTTCTTCTGTTTCAGTTCTGTCGATGGACCTATTCTTGTCTTGGTGAGGAGGCGACCTCTCTGGTGTTTCTCCTTCTCCTTCTTCCACTCCTGTGCTTCCTTCACTACCTCCTGGATGAGCGCAGTCAAGACACCTCCATACCCGATGAAGGAGGCTTTGGAGGAGGCTTTCTTTCTTTCTGTAACTTTAGAAGCTGGAGATTCTCCTCCTGTTGTACACTTCCTAGGGCCAACGCTTTGGCCGCTTGATCAATCGTTTTTTGCACGTACCCATTCCGATCCACTTCTTCTAGGGTATGGGCTGCTACATTCTCCAGCACTGGTACACTAATTCGATGCATCAAGGAATTGTAACGCTGGCTGGAGAAGAGCACATGTATCAGCTTTGGCTTCTGTGTCAAGGATGTCCTGGATGCTTATGCCGTCATTTGTGAGCACCTCTTCCTTCTTCATTTTCAGCATGGCATAAACATCCCTTTTTTGTTTCCTCTCCGTCTTTGGTACCAATCCCAAAGCCTTCTCCACCAAGGCTGGATCTAACCGGACCTGTACCTGCTTTGCACCTTCTCCTCTGCCCACTGTTACAATACCACATTCTTGGTCTGGGTTGTATGTTCTGAGGAACTCCATGCACTTTAGGTGGTCCGGCTCCTGCGAGAATTTTTCAAGATACTTTGTGAGGTTGCATTGTTCCACCACCCTCCTGGTTGCTTCCTCCTTGGCCACCACGACTTCTATGTTGTGGATGGTTCGGAATTTGAGTTGGCTGAAGGTGCGGTTCTCTAGATGGATTCGGTAATGCTCCCTTTCCTCGTCTGTGAACGGGAGTCGATGGGTGGGTCTTGATGCGATATTTTATGCTCCTGCCATAAATCGTAACTTTTATTAGTATTTTCCACATATCAATTCGCTGATTGCGGGAAAATAAAAACTCTATGCTTTTTGAATGAATTCCTTAAGAAGCCATGTAGATTTTCATTTTTAGACTTGGACTTTTGCCCTTTATCTCAAAGTTTTTCCTGTCCATTTTTCTACCCCGTCCGTTTTTTTTCATACTACATGCTTATGTTTTTTCACTAACTTTACTTTACTGTATCCCTTTTGATTCATTTCCCATCTGATTCATTTCACCTTACCCCCTCCCCTTCCACCTTGAAAAGAATCCTTCCTAGGATTGGGGGTCGAAAGGTTAAGGGCTTTCGACATGTTGGTGTAGGAGTTACTTGTGAAGGAGCCAAGTATAGAAATTTGGATTGTATTCCAGTTGAGCTGCGCGGTCCAGATCAAAGGGTCGAATTCCTACGTGCATGATGTATGTGAGAACATCTGTGAGGAAGTCACCAGAGTCAACACCACTCGCAATGTGGAGTTATTCCTATGTTAAGAGGCGGTCAAGGTAGGGATGCCCCTTCATATGCTCATCCATGGGTCAGCCTCGAAGAGTGGTTAACACTCTATACGAGGTAGACGCGACGTAAGCGGAATCATACTCTACCGTTTTGATGGCTCGGCGTTGGTCATTATGCGACATCCTTCAACTTCCCATTGCAACCTAAGAGTGTACCACTGCCTCAAGAAAGGTGATCCAGTGTTAGCAAGGTGTGATAACCTTGCGATCTCTTGGTTAGTGATAGCAGAAGTGGTCCGTGGATCGTATGACATGATGAGACGTTGTTTAATGGATTGCTCTTTGGAGACCTCGCTCTACTGAGCAACTCAGCAAGCAGAGCGAGAAGCTTTTGCAAATGTGAATTCAAAAGTCTCCCAAGAGCAAGGCATATGGCACACTTCCATTGCAAAGGGTTCTTCTAATAGACCCAAGTCCAAGCGATCATAGTTGAGGGCTAGTGACATGAAGGTGGCATCGAGTCATTTAATGCATTCCACCATGTCATCCCCAGTGTCCTCCGCAAGGTCAGTGGCTAGCACTAGGAAGGATTTTCATTCGTAGGAGGGCGTAAGGCCGATAGGTGGTTGCGGTTTAACAAAACAAGCACTTTTGACGATGAAGATGGGCGGTTGGGAGTTTCCTTAAGCTTGCGGTTGGGCTGTTTGGAATATGGGTGGATTAGGGTTAGCCCCAACAGATGGACTGCTGCATTCAGCTTTGCTCTGGGCAGTCGGATTGACTTGGTCGGATGATGCCTCCTGTTGACGGTGGCTGTTGCTTGGGCCGATAGGTTTGCGCGACTTTTTTGGGCCAAAGCGTAGATGAGTTGGATGGATGAGGCTCTGGAGAGCACTGTGGCCTAGGGTTTTGAGGTGTTATGGGATGTGGGTTGATCAAGCTTGAGGGTGGCGTATGAATAATGCCTTTGGCCATGGGGGCATTAGGGATCCACAGAGAGGTATTTTCCTCATAGTAGCCTTGCGCATGCAAGAGGGCTTTAGGGACCCATCTTTGCTTGATCACGCGGCTCTTCCTGTGAGTGCGTCTTGCCCTCCTAGGTTTAGAGTGGTGGGTCTTATGAGGATAGGCGCGTCGAGTCGTAGGCGGTTGTTGCGGCTGTTTAGGCACCCACTAGAAGCGAGGCCGTTGGGCCTTTGCTTTGGTCGCTACGGGCTACGGTTTATGGAAGTCGGGGAGTGGCAGCCGCGCACTACCCCCTCCTTAGTCTTGCCTACGGATGTTTCTACCGGTGGCTTTGCAGACGGTGATGGTGTCGCATAGTCCTTGCTGAAAGCTATCACAATGCGCATGTTGCCGATTGCTAGGTGGATGCGCTGCGATTCATAATCAACATTGCAGTGAGTCTGCTTTTTGAAGGTTCGCCCCAGGAGTGACTCCGTGCCTACGTCTGTAGCACTTGGCAACACGTAAAAAAGCATTGGAAAAATCTTAGACTCGATAAAAACAACGACTCTGCACTTGCCGAGAAGTGCGTATGATTGAGCCCCATATGGGTTTAATTTGGCAGTTGTGGGTTGAAGTAGTGGTTTGCCAAGTTGGATCCAATGATTGTGGGTTAAGACATTGAAGTCTGCTCCCTCGTCGATCAAGGCGTTGAAAGTGCATGTTTGCTTGGCAGTGACCGTAACACGGAGGTAAGCGAGTTCCACGGCTTCCTCATCATCTTCGTTGATTTCAGTGATTGTAGCTACTCGTACTTTGACCGGTGATTCTAACAATGGTGGCTCATGCAAAGGATGCGTGGGAGGGAAGTACTTCTTGACACGACTGCCATTGAAGAAGCCTATTCCCTCACCGTCTAGTGTCTCAAGCTCGACATTGCCGGTTCGGCTGATTGCACAAACCTTGAAGGGTCCGAGACCTCTGAATTTCATTTTCTATTTATGCCCTTGAACTGAGTAGTGGAGCACTAAGTCACCCTGTTCAAACTCCCGCTGCTTGACATGCTTGTCAATCCAACTCTTGCGTCGAGCTTTCTCACAGATAAGCGCGTGGGTGGCTAGAAGACGAGTTTCTAATAGGTATTCTAGCTCGACCAGGCGTTGCATCCATGCCTCCTTCCCTTCCCATCGTTCTTGAAGTACTATTCTCAGGCTAGGAATGAAGAATTCTAATGGTAGAATTGCCTCAGTTCCATAGGTCAGCCTAAAGGGGGTTTGGTCTCAGCAGCCATTTTATAAGCTGTACGGTAGGCCCATAAGGCTGCCATCAGCTTGTTGTCCCAGTCGTTGCGTGAGGCTGAGACTACTTTAGTCAGGACATTGATAAGAATCTTGTTAGTTGATTCTACCTGGCCATTAGCCTGAGGGTAGTATGGTGAGGATTTGCGATGGATGATGAGAAAGGTGGATAGGAGATGTGCTATCACTTCATTGATGAAGTGTGTGCCTTGGTCGCTAACCAGTTCGATAGGGAAACTGAAGCTCGAGATTACTTACTCCCATAAGAACTTGGCAGTCGTCCTGGTGTCGTTTTTTCATGTGGCTCTTGCCTCTGCCCATTTCGTGAGGTAATCTGTGGCCACCACGATGTACTTGGCTTGTGAGTACTGCGCCGCAGGACTGATGGGTCTTATGAAGTCAATTCCCCATTTTTCGAAGGGTTGGCAAGCAATAATTAGGGTCAACTCCATTTGATCTTTACGGATCGGGACTTTTGTCCGTTGCCACTCGTCACAATGCTTGACGAATCGCTTGGCATCATGGAGAAGTGTGGGCCACCATAGTTGAGACTGCAGCACCTTCCGTGTTGTCGTGTCTCCACTAAAGTGTCCTCTCGCAATGCCGCTGTGCGCCTCCGAGAGCACATCGTGCATCTCATGCTCACACACGCACCTACATAGCAATCCGTCTTGCCCCAGCCTATAGAGCTGGCCTGTAATCAGTTGGTAGGGCTGAATCTTCAAGATCAAGCGCCTAAGTCGGGCTTTTTCTATTGGTCACTCAGGTAGTCCATGCTCGAGCACTTGGACTATATCGTCTGCCCAATATGGCATTGGGTCAGCCTTAAATAAATCTCTCTTGCTGGACAAGTGGAATAAGTGGACGTCAGGTAACTCGTGAACGATGCCTTGTCCAGCGGCTTCTCCTGTGGGTATGCGTGACATGTGATCAGCCATGTAATGCTATTTTCCCTTTCGTACCACCACGGAGAAATCGAACTCTAGGAGCAGGAGGAGCCATCGAGCTATGTGCCCTGTAGCACAAGGTTTATTCACTAAATAGAGCAGGGCTTGATGGTCCATGAAAAAGATGAAGGGTGTGGCCAATAGATAATGTGGAAACTTTTTCACAACGAACACCATGGTTAATCCCTCCCTTTCTGTTGTCGAGTAGTTCATCTCCGTCTCAGGGAGTTGTCTGCTAGCAAAGCTCACTAGATAATCTAAGTTGTACTCACCAGGTTGGCACAAGACTGCCCCCACGGCAAACTTAGAAGCATCGATGTGCACGTCTAGGGCTCGTAGAATTGGTGTTGTTGTGAGAGCCTTTTTCAATTCTTTGTACGCTCGTTGGCATGCCTCGGTCCACTCGAAGACAATCAGCAGCTTGTACAATGGTCTGGGGATTAGCGCGTAGTTCAGTACAAACTGCCAATAGTATCCTGTATGGCCTAAGAAGCATTGAACTCCCTTATAACCTTGACCTTCAAGAAGTCAGTGGCAATGCCGTTCTTCGACACCACGTGTCCTAAGATGCATGCATGCTTTACCCAAAACTGACACTTCAAGGGGTTCAAGGAGAGACGATATAGGCGACAGCGTTCAAAGACTGCGCGTAGTCTATCTAAGTGTTCGATCCAGGTCGAATGGACACACAAGTCGTCGACAAAGACTTCTAACTCCTTGCAAAGCATGTCCTTAAAGATAGTGCACATGAGACGTTGAAAAGTGGCGGGGGCATTGGTCAACCCGAAGGGCATGACTATGTATGCAAAGACGCCCCACTCCGTGGCAAAGGCGGTCTTGTGCATGTCGGCAGGATGCACTTGCACCTGGTTGTACCCTGAGAAGCCATCCAGAAAACTGTAGGCTTCCTTGCCTGCCACCCTCTCAAGCATGTGCTCGGTGTATGGCAATGGATAGTTGTCTCTCTCCATAGCAGCATTCACCTTCTTGTAATTGACGCACACACGGATTTTTCCGTTCTTCTTCATCACAATGACTATAGGTGATACCCAATTTGTGTTCTCAATTTTGTAAATGAATCCAGCTCTCATCATCTTGTCAATTTTCTCTTTGACAGCATGAGCGTGTTTTGGATTCATAGGGTATGGTCGCTACTTGACCGGCGTCGCATCCGATGTCATGGGTATGTTGTGAGTCACAACACTCAGATCTACCCCCTGTAGCTCCTCTAAGGACTAGGCAAACATGTCTATATACTCTCGCAAGAGAGCGACAAGACTAGTTTCTTCTTCACCAGTCAGGTCGTCGGCAATGAACACTGGTCGGGGTGTTTCCCCTTCCTGGGCTAAGTCTACCTCCTTGACTTTGGATGATCCCTCGATTGGTTCGCTCGTCTAGCCTTGACGTTTGGCACCTAAGAGAACTACTACCCTATCCCCTTTTTTGAATTTTGTGAAGCGTTTAGGGAGGTCCTACGGCTTTTGTTGTTCTTCTGATCGTGCATCCCTGGGTTGCTTTGCCTTTTCCTGCCTTAACCGTTTGCGCCTCAGGTGGACGGGTAGGTCCCCCTTGGTGCATTTGGTCATGGGTGGCCTAGGGATCTCTAGATCACTATCCAAAGTAACTTCCGATTCAGAGTCAAACCCTCCATCTTTGCTAGAAGAGGTGGTCTCCCCTGGTGGCTGCAGTTCAGATGGCGATTCGATCCTAAGTATTGATGCCGTTCCTGGCTGGGCTAGGCCTGCTTGCTCAATGTCTATGGCTCCTATGCATTCCAACCAAGCGCGATCACATTCCATGCACATGACTCCTCGCTCTGCCTAATAGGACATCGTAGTCCACTCCCTGCATGACTATAAAGTCAACAGAGAACTGGATACCTGCGATCTTCACTAGCCAATTTTTCAGTACCCCGAATGGCTTCACTCTCATACCGTTTGCTAGTGTGACATTAACCTAGCAGCTTCGACGGGTGGGTTTCCCCAAGTTTGAAGCACTGCGTGGCTAAGCACACTAACCCCGACTCCCATGTCTATGATTCCCTTTCTTGTTGTGTCACCCAGGGCTAGGACCGGCAAGACCGCGTGCATCTCAGAGCCTTCCCAAAAGGCATTAATGTGCAAGGATTTAGGCATAGAATGCAACGTCAAACTTGGTAATTGTGTTTCTGCATCCTGGTCTTGAGGGCTTGCCATGACCTGCCCTTGTGACCCTTCGACCCACTGCTTAAGGTCTTGCCATAGAGATCTCCCAGGCTAAGTGTTACAGGGGTGGTCACTAGTGTGCTTAGGAGATCGTTAGATACTCGTCCTTCCCCTAACCTAGATTGTCCGGGCCAATGGCCGCGGCTGATCTGCGGCTCTGTCGCGTCTAGGCTTGGTCTTAGCGGCACTGCTTGTGGCGCGGTTTCTTCTACCAACTTAGGTTGGGGCGGTGATATCAGTGTGCTTACACTGGAGAGGTTATTGATCTCGTCCTCTACGATGGGCTCAGCGTCTTTGAGGTGTTGTTGAGCCTCCTTCACCCATTCCTTCACCTTTTCTATGGCCTCTAACTGTCGCTTCGGATGCGGGTATTCCCCACCTTAGCGCTCCCCTTTTCGGCCGTCTTAGGGACTGAAGTCTCTGCCTCTACGTCTGAAACCTTCCTTCCCGTTAGGCAGAGTCGTAGCACTCTCGGTTTTTAGTGCGACTTTAGCTTCCGATATCTCCTTTTTCCGCCTATGGCTTTTCTTCCCTATGGAGGTTGCGTCAAGATTGCTAGGTCCTGGTGGCAGAGAGATGCCGGCCTGCTTCGTTTGGGCTCAGGTCATGACCCGCAATGGAATAGATGTGGCCTCCCCATCGGGGTTTTCGACACCAAACAGCCCTAATGGGACAGATGGCAAGTTGGCTGAGCTAGAGGATGGCTTTCGCTTTGGGCAATCCATGAAAAGATGAGTGATTCTGCACTCTGCGCACCTTTGGTCAGCCTTGTCTTTATTTTGCTGCTCTCTTTCGGGGCAGCGTGATGAGACATGACCGGGGTGACCACAAGTCCAACAAGTGACTGGATCCTGCAGGCTGCCCTCCTGGGCCTCTACCTTGTCCTCGTCCTAACGCCATCACTGGCACGGGTCGATAATCCATGAGGACCACGTTGCCCTCGTCGTCGTGCAAGACGTAAGGGTATATGTAGGTCTCTTTATCATTCGGCTCCTCCACGTAGTGTACTAGAGCGTCGCTCGGTGGGTGGGTTACATAAGGACCAGGCGGTCTAGGAATGCCTGTAGGATTTATGTCCATTCTAGGGATGGCTGGTTTCATATCATTAGGCGTGGGAAGAGCCAATGGGGCTTCCCTTCCGAAGAATGACTGCGGCATGTTCACTAGATAAGGCTGGCCGTAGAGTTGCGAGTATGGAAGTCTTCTTGGCAATCTACAATGAGCGACATCATGGCCGAACCTACCGCAGTTAGCGCAAGGTCTTGACCTAGGGTCTTGACACTCGGTCGGCAAGTGGTTTTCTCCATAGTACACGCATTGGACGTTCGGGCGCATTGGTCATCTCAACATGTCTTGCAACTTGGCTAATTCCATCTTGACCTCAACCAGGCCATGGTCTGGTCTCGGTGGCCTTCCCCTTATCTTGGGATGATGAGATTAACCACTCACTAGAGGCTGATTCCATCTTGACCTCAGCCAGGCCATGGTCTGGTCTCGGTGGCCTTCCCCTTATCTTGGGATGATGAGATTGACCGCTCACTAGAGGCTGGCATTCTCTCTGAGCTTCACAGGTTGGTCTCCTCTAGATTTGAGCTCCTGGAGCTCCGCTCTTTCAGCTGATCATTGACTCTGATGGCTTCCTCAAACACTCTAGCCACCCCGTCCCGTTGCAAGCTTGAATTGCCTGCCAAAGCCTTATACAACTCCTCGTCTCAAATTCTGCTGATGAATACTGTCAAAACTGCTCTGTCAGTTAGTCGCTCGCCTAGGGGGATTCTCTTAAAGAGACTCCTCACATGGGTCACGTAGTCACGGATGTCCTCCTTCTCTTTTTGCTTAATGTTCATCAAGCGTACTAGCAGGTTATCAGAGTAACCGGGCTTGGCGAATCTCTTGACGAAGAGATCCTTGAGGTTATTGACATTGGCTCGCTCGGCAACATCTAGGCTCATATACCACGTCCTACCCTTGTCGCCTAGGCAAAGCCCGAATGCTTGCGAGTGTTGAGTTTGGTCGTTGAGGCCATTGGCTTCGCAGACTTGCTCAAACTACTCAACAAAGCTATATGGGTTGTCATGAGGTTGGTACTTATCGAGTTGCTTGGCAACAATCAGTATTTTGGCCTAGCTTTTTGAGCCTTGGTTCGCCCCTAATCCTATGAGCAGCGACGTCGCTAGTGCGGTGGCACTCTGTTCTACTGTGGTGTTATCGAGCAGCCGTTTCATGAGTTCGCTCAACGTCAAGTCTCCCTCCAGTGCTCTCTCATGGTCTGTTTGGTTTTGGCCAGCCAAGTTCAGCACTCATTGTACCTCATGCAACTCCATGCTTTGCCTTTGGCTCCTAGCCTGTTGATCCCTATTATACTCAGCTATTCCCTGCAATGCCTTGCGGGCTAGCCTTCTCTCCTCCTCTAGATCTGCAATGATTGCATCTGTTGTCCTGCCGCGGTGCTCGTACTAGGCGTGCGCGTCGTAACTACTCACCAGCTCTACTGCTGGATAGCATCTGGGAATACACTCAAATCGAGCTCCTCATTAGACCGATGGTCTGAGCTTTCTTCCGTCATGGTTGAATTCTTGCGCTCCACTACGCTGTCGATCAGGTTGAATAGACTTGACATATCCTCGTCGTTGGCGTTCCTTGCTTGGTCCTACTCTGTGCTTTGATGGTTTGTATATGTCTTGGGTCCTCTCCTATTGGTGGGTTCCTTGAGTGTTTTATCTGAGTGAGTTCCTTTGGTTATTGAATACAAACCTCAATTTATGGTCACTCGGTGAGTGTGCCGTTTCTCGTGCACTTGTGCCCAATCAGGCTTTCAGCTTTCTTAAGTGTACTTCAAGTGCGGAAATTCAATGTGAGTGCAGCAAGCAATTCCTCAGTGTCTTACACATTCGCACTTGTTTAGGCATGATAGACTTGTAGGTCCATTTTCTAGCCGTTTTGTCAGGGTTTAGGGGTTCCACGTATGTTGCCTTGTTCGTTTTCGGTTGATCAGGTTTTACAGCTCAGCGGCTCGCATCTAAGTCCTTGGGTCTCACAACTATCCACTTCTAGCCACCGCTGTGAGCGGCTGCGCACTATAATTTCTCTTAACACGTGTGCCAGAATCAAGCTCTGAGCGCCCAAAGGGTTTCGACAGTTTGTGCTGCTACGTATTTGCCGAGTCAGGTCAAATTTTTGAAAAAATTGACAAAAAGTTGCACTCAGACCAACTGGTCCGAATTGCAGGGTCCGAGTAGGTCACTTGGACAGGCCGAGGCACAGGGTCGAGGGCCGAATTTTTGAGTTTGACTTGGACGATCTTAATTCAAACGGGCCAAGTGGCGAATTCGGACAGGGTGATTAAGACAGGCCGAACGGCGCTTGGCCGAGGGCCAACTAGGATTTGGCCGAGTGGGCCGAGTGACAAGGGCCGAGGGCCGATTCTGGGACTCGGCCCAAGAGAGGTCACTCGAACGGGCTGAATGTAGCGCCCGTAACCCGCGCGAATGCGATTTCGATCGTTTCACCAAATGTAGGCCGGCGCCATGGTCATGCACTTCCAGATCCTATCTAGGGAAGTAGAGGGAGAGATTCATATACTTGAACGGGCCGGTAAGTGCATCGAGGATGCGATCGAATCGATACGGGCTAGAGCTCTCTCTCTCTCTCTCTCTCTCTCTCTCTCTCTCTCTCTCTCTCTCTCTCTCTCTCTCTCTCTCTCTCTCTCTCTCTCTCTCTCTCTCTCTCTGAAATGGCACAAATGAGCTCTCCCTTGGCCTCCTGGCTCTTATATGCCTTCCCAAATGTGGCGTTGACGCCCCCAATCACTCACTTGCCGATCTTAGGCATCACTAGCAAGCATTTTACCCATTTTGCATGATTTTTGCCCTGTTTTGAAATAGTAAACCCTACCCTTTTCCAGTTCGATTTCCTAACTCTAACCTACTCTAAATGCAACAAAGATCGAAGGCAAAAAATTGAAATAGATTCTCCATGCTTTCCAATCATCAAACAACCAAAATATCCCAAAATACTTACTTGTTTTGAAGATCAAAAACACCCAAACTTCCTACCTATCTCAAGCTCCGTTTCGGGGATGAATCCCCTACTTCGATGCTCGATATGAGGCGCGCAAGTGCTCAAGCTTGAATCCGTTGGTCCCGACAACAACGGAACCAAAATGTGGGAGCTTTCACTCAACCGCCAAGACCCACGGACCACTTATTATTTCAAGCATTCCAAGCGAGCTCTAATGGCTATCTCTCACCTAGCCAACGCGCCGTCAATCCTACAAGTGTAGTGAGCTTACCTTGATGCTTGATCGAGTACCCTCTTCTCTCTTGCATTCCATAGCTCCACGATTCTTGATGCTAGCTCAAGCATCCTCAAGCCTCCTCCATCTCCAAGCTCCATCCTCCATAGTCGCACGCGCAAGAGAAGAGAAGAGAAGAAGAGAAGAGGAGATGGTGAAGAGCTTCACCCTCTTGATCCCTCACTCCCACACACACTCACTCCCTCACCCTCTCACACTCCCTCTCTCAAGAACACACACAAGCAAGAAGGAGAGAAGAAGAGAGGAAGAAGAAGACTCTTTTTGCCACACACCAAAGAATGAGCTTCTCATTCACTTTTCAACTTTATATACAAAACCCTAAATCCCTTTTGGGCGGTCATCCCCTTTTTCCCTTTTTTACATGGCCGGCCGTAACCTAGGCCCTTTTTCCCATTTTTCACCATTCTAATTTATCCGATTCCCAACTGAGGCATACACTTTGCACAGGAGCGAGCCTAGCGCTCTTTTACAAGGATTCGAGAGCGCTTCCATATTTAATGGTGCGCCTTCTGCTCCTTTGTTGTCTCGGGGCGACACTGAGACTTTCTAAGGGTCGTGCCCAAGCATTTAAATTTTTCAGGGTCTGGTTACCGGTCAAGGCGCCTTTTTCTGCCTTTATCCTGCGCCTTTTTTTGCTATTTCCCTTTTCTCGTTTTTCGCTCCTCTGTGCTACAGGAAACACGGTAACATTACCCGGTAACACTCGTTCTAGTGCTTGCTCTTGATTGTGTCATTCGTCAGAGGGGTTGGCTCCAACCAGTTAGTTTGGACTCAACAAAATAGAATCAAGGGGGCTTCAATCTCTCGAGGACTCTCTAGCCATTATTTCTTCAACTTCCTTCTTTTCCATGTCTCTGAATTCAACTTTCAAACCACTACAGAGGGGGAGATATTTTATTCTGAAGGTATCAAAACTCATTATTCTAAGGATTCTTATTGTGCCATCATCATAATAATGCCAACTTCTAATGGTTTCAATAGTATAAGTTGTGAAGAATACTCTATCTACCAACTTCCAGTGGGTTGCTAATTGGATAGACATGAGATTGTCAGTACATGCATCCCACGTATCCTGTTGTTGAGCATCCATGAACAGATCCCAACTCTTTTCTTTCTTGTTTTCATGAACCTCCACTGACCGCAACTCCTAAATCTTCTTCCACTTGATGATGTCTGGAAACTTCTCAATGAATGCCAAATCTTCCATAGATGGTCATTCTCTCTGTTTCTGCACTTCAATTTGTTCCCAAACAATTTTCCACCAAGATGCATGTCTCTGTTGCTTCAACTAAAAGAGGAAATAGTCCACCACATAGAGCCTGCATCATGATGGTAATATGCTTCCACCATTTTGGGATGAACTTCTTATGGAAATTGGCTTTGGTAATAAGAATCTCCAATTCTTCAATGGTAGAAGAAACTTTACAAATATCCATTGAATTCTTCTCTTCTCGGCAATGCCATTTCCTTCATTTTCAGTCTCTTCCAATGCTTGTTGATGGCAAGTTTCCTCGGCTGTGCACCAAAAACATGGAGCCCCAAGAGAGACACCAAGGAAAAGGGGTTTCTACTACAAGAAAATCTATCTTGTAGCATCAACAAGCTTTTGTTTCATTCTTTAGAGAACCACAATAAGGAAAAGAACACCACTAGCAATAAATCTTTATGCAACATCATGGAAACAATTCTCCCATGGCTTTAACTTCAACAAAATTCATCCTTCTCTTCATATTCTTCATAGGATTCATCAACCAATCACAGAGAACACAAAAGAAACACCAGCTTGAATGGAAAAAATATCACATAGTATTCATCTTCATTGTCTTCATAGTTTTCTCTCATAGTCTCTCATAGATAGATACATTGTTTGGCATAGAATTGGCTATCTCTAACTCTCTCTTTTTCTCCCAATCAATAATACATCGCCTCCTCACTATAATACTCAATAATCACTCATCATAATCCTTCTTTGTTCATGTATACCCCTTCCAAAAGGTGTGTCTGATATGAAAGGTCACCAAAGCCACGACAGTGACTTCTCATAGCTCACTACTATCACTTCACTCTAATCTTCTCTTGAGTCTTCAGCAGCTACTTCTTCCACTTTCTTGAACTCTTTTGAGCTTGCATTCACCTCTTTCCAAGGCTAGAAAACTTTTCCAAATTTCCACATACATTCCACAGAACACTACAGAGGCATACAGAATAGAACATAACAAAAACAGAGGCTCTATAGAAGCTCAACAGAAGGTCAATAGAAAGCATCAAAACCACATAACTCATACTAAAACCATTCCAAACTATCAAAAACCATCTAATGATCTTTCAAAAATTCTCAACTTCCATCAATCATTAATCCATGCTTCATACAAAAGAAAATCAGAACAAAACAGAAGCTAAACATAACCAATCAGAACCTCAACAAAACCTATCATAACATCATAGAGCCTTATATTTCTACTGAAAATCATCATGAGCTTCCAAAACATAATCAACCTTATCCAAATCACTCTCAAACACTTCCAAACCAATCAATCATCACTTCAAATCCTTCAAAAACCAACCATCCAAGCATCAGAAACAATAAAAATCATCAAAAAACTAAGTCATTTCAGCATTCAATATTTGTACAGTTATGTCGTACTTTGACTGCTCTTCTTTCGTAAACGAAAGCTTGTTGCCTTTGTCTTGACCTGCCATGTCGAATTCCTATGGTGACATCACATCTCACCATTAGAATTCTTGAGACAACTCTTGACAAGTTAAGTAGATAATGAATGCAAGCTATGGAAAGGTAAAATGCTTAAGTCTAGTATGAAAACTTTTTACTTTAAGCAATCCATGCATTCCAACAAAAATTCCTAAATTCTTCCTTGATCATAGGTTGACCTTCATCTATCTTTTTAGCTTTTAAAATTCGATTGATATTTTAAGACATGTCTTCTTTTCCACCTTACCCCCTCTCATCCCCGAGAATGATGTGAATCCTTTCTAGGATTGGAAGGTGAAGGGTGAAGTGTAAAGAACTAAATTAGGGGTGTATAAAAGGGAAAAGGCCACTTGTATTGGTAATCAATTTTTACACCATAATACATATTTGTCCTTCATCCCTCTCTAGCTTCTTATGTCCTTTCATGGCTTCCAGCCATCTCTCTTCTTCTTTCCTGCCTTTCTCTCTCCATTTCTGGTATTTCTCTCTCCTCGTCACTCTCTTTCTCTCACTTTTGCACTTCTTCTTCTCTTTTTAGTAGTCTTCTCTCTCCTCTTTCTCTCTCTCCAGTTCACTTCTTAACAATTAGTATCAGAGCCATAGGTTCTTGATCCAATTGGCCAACATTCCCTTCAGTTATCCTTTTTCAACCACACAAATCCAAGAACTTCAGGTACACAGGTACAAAGATGACAGGTAGCATTGGAGTGACTAGTGGACATTTCCAAGAAGAAGACAGGTCTTATTGAAGATCGGAAAGACCAATGGAAATTTCCAAGAAAAAGACATGCACCATTGAAGACGAGAAAGAATAGATATGGCAGTGGATGGACAAAATAGTAGGTCGTCATCAAAATTTCATGTAATTCTTGGAGGTACTTGGTAAAGGAGGATTGCAAGCTTTAGTGAAGACTAAATGCCTAATAATTTTTTCCAAATAATAGGATTTTTTCTTTTCTTCCTTAGCTCCTCTTCAAGCTTTCATGGAGTACACCACAAAGATCTCTACTTCTCTTTTTCATATTTGTTCAACATAGTGTATAGTGATTTTACAGCTTGTCATTTCTTCATCGTCAATCTACAGACACCTTGAGAGCCTTCATCCACTTTACATTTCAAACAACCATTTAGGATCTATTGATTCATTATGCACTTCGAATAAGTTCCTGAATTCATCCTCCATCCTAGGCATGGCAAGCTGTAAGAGGCTTTGAGCTTCATCAAAGCTGCCATTATCCCTACAATCTATAGGCCCCAAGATCTACAGGAGGAATAACAAGGGGAAACAACAGGTGGAAGCTCAAAGCCGATGGCTTCTTTCCCTCTCTTTGTCAGAGTCTCTGATTTTTTCCTTGTTAACTCACTCTTTGTCTTTCTTTGAGTCTCTATCCTTCTCTGAACTAGCGTAGTGACACATTTTGATGAAAGGAATTGTCATTATCTAGCTGACTAGAAGCACCATTGTCTTCTTGGTCACAAGTTAACAACCACAATTGGACACTTATGGTGCTATGAGCTATTCTATTAATTCATGTTTGGGAGTGATCACTAATCCTAGTATGGGAGTGGTCAGATTAGATTAAAATCTTAGTTTCTATACAGGCATATTATAAGCAGATTTCTGATGCCCTCTATGTAGTTTCCTAGAATGCAAAATCTATAGCCATGAGCAAAGCTTCAGCACAGATGGCAATGCAACTTCATCAACATCAATGGATTATGATGCAAGAGATGCTTCAGCAAGGGTATTGCTCACATGGTTTTGATCCCTATCATGTACCACAATGAAGTATTGACTATGAAGTGTCTTATAGGAGGCAAGTGGCATCCAGTAGCAATATTATGAGCATCCTAAGAGCATTGGAATTCAGCAAGTCAGTTGCTCACATGCTTAACATGATTGATGTGTTGGCATATGCACTTATGGAGTTTGATGCAACCATAATGGCAGCTGAAGTGATAGATGCCATCTGTATAGAACGAGCACTTGTCAAACATTTTCCATCTCATATGGATCAATTGGGTACAACCATGCATTTTCGAAGCTCTTATCAATCTTTATGGTAATGTTGTTTTGCAAGAGGGTTTAGTGCATGTATATGACAAGTATATGTTGGTTGTATCAATTGCCATGGCTGATGCAGTAATTCAGTAAAACTTTTTGCAATCATTGCTAAATATGTACAACAATGAGTATAGCCAATCACTCTCTCATGGACATCAATACCTATATGGACAACAATATGACTATGAGCAGCATTCATGTACTTTCCAGCCATATGCTTCCCATGAGTACCATGGACAACATTCTCGTACTTCTCAACCATATGCTTCTCATGAGTACCATGGACAGCAGTATGATTATTATGTTGATTATCTATATAGTGATGATATGAGCAACATTGGGTCTACAACCCGTAAAGCTCGACAATTAACCAGTGATCAAATCATAGAGTTGCATGCTAAGGGGTTATGCTATAGATGTGCTAAACCGAATCATCAAGACACTTGTAAAGCAAAGAATGCAAGGATTTTTGTGGTACTTGAATATTCAAATGAAGAGATAAAGACAGTCATGATGAAGACAATTTTAATGATGATCAAGAGGACAATAAAGGGTTTACAGTTGTAGCCTATGAATATTCCATTGCTGAAGACCATGACCATGGGCTTCTAGTTGATTCAATTTCTAAAGACCATGATCATGGACTTCTATTTGATTCAGTAGCTTAGGTTGTTGTGAATTCATTCATACATGCATATTATTTCATGAGTGATGACATCTCTGATTTGGTTCTCATGATGCATGGATGGGATATTACCTTTCCTTTTGACCCGAGAGGTTAAGGGCTGGACTTAACTCTTTGTGTGGACCAACATTACTTTGGGAATGATGTCCTACCTTCAAGAATTTTGAGACAACTATTATGCTAACTAGTGGGCTTTGTTTCACTGCAGAACACATCTCTGTTTTGGACCAAATTTAATGTTGAATGAATGACAGAGATGTGTGAATCATATGGGTTTAAAGTACTTAAAGAGAGTTTTGTCTGGAGCTATAGCATGTCTAATTTGGATCAACCCATCCAAAGTTATTACAGATTTAGTACAGCACAATCTTAGTGGATAGCATAGAGTCTCCATCTGGGAGGAGCTCTTAATGGCAACCTTTTGGTCCAAGATTTCATTTTCATAAGGATTCGATCTAAATAGGGGTGACGTGATCTATTAAGGGTCGATTGCGAGTAATGGCCAATATTCTCAAGGAGGTAGTAGCTATATAAGTGGGGTCATATTCAGAGGTTTTGATGGTGCATCTCTGCTCGGCATTGGTCATAATTGGGTAGCCCTCTTGTTCCCATTGGAGATGGAGAGCCTACCATTTACATAGAAAGAAAGAGTCAGTGTTTTGCCAACTTTCTGAGTTCTTCTAACTCTTTACCTGTGGCAGAGACTTTGCTCTTGCTATAGGAGGTGATTATTCATCATTTACGAGCTTGCTCTCAAGCAAACTTAGTGGCAATTAGCTCCTCAACTACCATGGGGACTTTAATAAACATAAATTCAAATTCTTCCCAGGTGCATGGCAGCGTGCATACATCAATTGCCAAAGGCTCTTCTAGGAGACCTAAGTTCAACCACTCATAGCTTTTAGCAAGCATAGTGAAGGTGGCATCCAAACATCTATGTCAAGTGACCAAGTCATCCCCCGTATTCTCAGCTAAATCAGAGGCCAAGGTGAGAATAGATCAATGCTCATAGAAGGGTCTAAGGCCTGTGGAAGGTTGGGTTTTGATTAGGCTAAATGACTCAGCAATTGATGCGTGGTGTGTGGATTAGTCAGTAGAGCTCTCATTAGTGACTTGTTTGAGGAGCTTGTCTTGGGGCTTTGAGGTTGCACTACTTCTTATTTGTGGAATAGCAGGGACACTAGAAGTGTCAGGTTGCACTGATTTAGGGGTAGGAGGCTGCAATTTTGGTCGATAGACCCATTGAGGCTTTACGGGTTTGGTGGCTTTTAGTTTAGGCTGCTTGTTAGTTCTAGGTGGCTTGGAAGGTTTTGGAGATGGGCTAGGAGTTAGCGTCGGCTGGGGGGGGGCATGGCACTCATGATCTTAGGCAACTAAATCCAATTTTTGTCTTCATAATAGCCTTGAGCTTGCAACAGGGCTTTAGGCACCCATCGTAGTTTGGCCATTCTTTTGGTTCTATACTACTGACTTTGTCTCTTAGGCTTAGGACGTGACATTCAGGAATTATGGCTCTATGCAGGATGGCTTTTAGGTGGTCAAGATTGTTGTTTAGATACCCATTTAAATTGTGGCTTAGTGGTTTGGGTCACGTCTTCTTTGGGTTTTTGTCGATTTTTCTTGGTGGGGTGGGATGAGTCATGACCCCCCCTCCTTAGACTTTGCACTAGGTTCCCCTACCGATGGCTCTGAAGGCTTAGATGGAGGCACGTTGCCCCTTGCCAAAAACCGTCACTATGCAAATACTATCAACAGCAAGGTGAATGCACTGCGAGTCGTAGTCAACATTGCAATGGGCTTGCTTCTTGAATGCACGGTGACCCAACAGTAATTCCTTATCAGTGGCCTTTGTGTTAGGTAACACATGGAAGATCGTAGGGAGGTTTTCAGTGTCTCAATAGAGACCATACTTTGCACTTTCCTAGCAGTGGGTAGGACTACCCCCCAAATGGGTTGAGCTTGGCATTCGTGGGCTGCAATTGGGGTGTTGACCAATGAGAGTCCAATGCTCATGGGTAAGGATATTGAAGTCAACTCCATCATCAACAAGCGCGTCAAAAGTGTGTACTTTCTAAGTTAGTGACTATTATTTTCAAGTAAGCAGGTGCTACTTCTTCCTCGTGCATGTCCTTGATCGCTATGATAGTGGCTACTCTTACATTTACAAGGGGTTGCAACATTGGCGACTCATGAAATAGATGGATTGGAGGGTAGTACTTCTTGAGGAAACTACCATTGAAGAAGCCTATGCCCTCCCCCTCTAAGGTCTTGAGATCGACATTCCTAGTTCAATTAATATTGCAAACTCTGAAGAACCCTAATCCTATGAATTTCATTTTCTACTTATGGCCCTTCACAGAGTAAAACAACATGAGGTTGCCTTGCTTGAAGTCGCGTTTTTTAACATGCTTGTCAAACCAACTCTTGTGTCGTGCTTTTTCACAGATTAGTGCATGGTTAGCTAAGAGCCAGATCTCAGAAAGGCGTTCCATCTCTACTAGGCCTTCCATCCATACCTCCTTCCCATCCCATCTCTCTTGCACTGCTACTCTCAAGCTTGGAATGAAAAACTTCACTGGCAAGATCATTTCGGTCCTATAGGTTTGTTTGAAGGGTGTTTACCCCACTATCATCTTGTAGGCCATCATATAGGCCCATAATAGCATTGCCATGAGCTTGTTATCCCAATCACTACGCAAGGTAGATACCATTCCCTAGGATTTTGTTCCTGGATTCCACCTGACCGTTGGCTTGAGGGTAGTAAGGCGATGATTTCCTGTGGATGATTAGGAAAATTGATAGTAAATGAGCAATCACTTCATTAATGAAGTGTGTGTCTTGGTTGCTAACTAACTCAATGGGTAGCCAAATCATGAGATCACTTACTCCCAAAGGAGCTTAGCCATAGTCCTAGCATCGTTCTTCCTAGTGGCATGAGTTTCGGCCCATTTTGTGAGATAGTCAGTGGCTACTATGATGTACTTGGCGGCCTGGGTATATTGTGCCGCAAGGCTAATCAGCCCAATGAAGTCAGTTCTCCATTTTTCAAAGGTTTTCGTGCAATGATCACGGTCAACTCCATCTTATCTTTATGAACAAGAACCTTGGTCCTTTGCACTCATCATAATGCTTTACAAATTTGGCAACATCACAAAATAGGGTAGGCCACCATAGTTGAGGTTGTAGCACCTTGCAAGCTATGGTATCTCCGCTGAAGTGCTCTCCATTGATTCCAACATGTGCTTCATTCAGTACATCATGCATTTCATGCTCACACATGCATCTTTGCAATAGGCCATCCTCTCACAATCTATAGAGCTAGCTGGAAATTAATTAATAGGGCTGAATTTTAAGGATAAGGCTCTTTAGCCTGGCCTTTTTGATAGGTCTCTCTAGTAGTCCATATTCTAAGATCTGGACTATGTCATCTACCCAATATGGCATTAAGTCTATCTTGAACAAGTCTTTTTCACTAGACATACTAAATAAGTGTGTATCGGGTAGGTCATCTACAATCCCCTATCCAACGACTTCTCTTGTGGGTACGCAAGACATGTGATCAACCATGTAATGTTGCTTGCCCTTGTAAACAACCACAAAGAAGTCAAACTCTAAAAGCAAAAGCAATCATCTAGCTATGCATCCTGTAGAGCAAGGTTTATTTACAAGATAAAGCAAAGCTTGATGGTCCACAAACAAGGTGAAAGGTATAGCCAAAAGATAATGTCGAAACTTCTTCCTCTCCATTGTGGAGTAGTTCATCTCTGTATTCATGAGTTGTTTGCTAGCAAAGCTCTCACTGGATAGTCAAGATTGTGTTCATTAGACTGGCACAAAACAGGTCCCACTGTAAACTTTGACACATCAATGTGCACGTGGAATGTCATGCTCCAATCTAGGGCTCGTAGAATTGGTGCAGTAGTGAGAGCCTTTTTCAGTTCCTCCTAAGCACGATGGCACTCCTCAGTCCACTCAAATATGATCAGCAGCTTGTAAAGTGGTCTAGCAATCAATGTGTAGTTCAAGATGAAGCGCCAATAGTACCAAATGTGTCCCAGGAAGCACTGAACTCCCTTATAGTTCATTAGTGGTGGCAAGTCGTCAATAACCCTGATTTTGGAGAAGTCAGTGGTGCCATTTTTGGGCACCACATGCCCTAGGATACATGCATGTTTTACCCAAAACTAGCACTTTAAGGGGTTTAAAGAGAGACTCTACAATCTACACTCTTCAAAGACTATGCAAAGCTTATTTAGGTGTTCTGCCCAACTACAATGTATGCATAGGTCATCAATGAATACCTCTAGTTCTCACCTAAGCATGTCCTTGAAGATGGCACACATTAGACATTGAAAGGTGATAGGTGTATTAGTTAGCACAAATGGCATGACTATATAAGCAAATATACCCCATTCCGTGGTGAATCCCATCTTGTGTTTATCATCTTAGGGTGCACCCGAACTTGGTTATAGCCCGAGAAGTAGTCCAGGAAATCGTAGGCTTATTTTCCCACTACTCTCTTGAGCATGTACTCCGTGTAGGGCAATGGATAATTGTATCTCTTAGTTGTGGCATTGACTTTTTTGTAGTTCACGCACACTCATATTTTTCTATTCTTTTTTACGACAATTATGATGGGTGATACCCAGTTCGTGTGCTCAATCTCATAAATGAATCCGGCCTTCAATAGTTTATCAATCTCTTCCTTGATGGCATGAGCATGCTTCGGATTCATCAGGTAAGGTCGCTACTTTACTAGTGTTGCATCCGGAGTCATTGGAATGTTATGCATTACAACTCTCGGATCAAATCCTTTGAGTTCACCTAAGGACGAGGTAAACACGTCTATGTACTCTCGTAAGAGAGCAACGAGATCAACCTCCTCTCACTTGATCGGTTCATCAACTATAAACACGGGTCGAGGCTTCTCTCCTTCCCCTACTAAGTTAACTTCCTTGACTTTGGCAAGCCCTTCTATCGGCTCACTTACCTATCCCCACCTCTTTGCTCCCAACAAGATTGCTACCTTATCTCCCTTCTTGAACTTGGTGAAGTGCTTTGGTAGGTCCTGGGCTTCCTTTGTTGTTTGGCCTCTAGCCCCTTTTGATTGCCCTCTGTTTTCATCCTTCAACCATCTATGCCTAGATGGATCAGCAAGTCCCCCTTCGTGCATCTGGTTTTATTTGATCGAGGTATCTCTGGATTGCTCTGAGAGCTTACTTCCAATTGTGAGTTAAATTCGCAAGCCTCGCTCGAGGAGGGAGTCTCCCCTTGCAGTCGTAGTTCTAAGTTTGATTCTATTTTGAAGAGAGGCATGGCACTAGGCTGGACTAGCCCTGCTTGCTCATAGTCTATCATGCATAAGTGATCCAACCAAGTGTGATCACATTCAATTCTAAAGACTCCTCTTTCAATTCTAAAAGCATTGGCTTTCCGCTGGCTTGGAGTCTACTCTTATTTGTTCGATCAATCAACTTTCTGTGGCATACTCTATTGTCTTGGCCTCTTCTTCACTTTCCTCATTTGCAGAGTAGCAGTCCTCATACTTGTCATCCAAATCACTACATTCTGACTGCTCGTTGTTGTCTAGGTCTCTATTCTCAGCCCTTTTTTCATCCATGATCAATGCCCAACTGTACATAAGGTTTAGGCCATGCACCTTGGTCCATTGCCATTTCGGTATGTGCATGAGGTCTTGGAGTGGCTTGAGATTGGCAGCTCGGTTATCAGCTAGCTCCCTTATCAAGTACTCAAGAATCCCTTGGAGCACATGTCTCTTATTCCTTATTATGAACTTCCTAAAACAATTGTTCATAGTTCGGGTCCTTATTCGCTTCATTCTTAGTCAACTCAATTATAGGATTAGTCAGCATTGATACCATTGTAGCCAGATTTTCTGCCCTAGATGGTTCTTCAATGATAAGAGCATCAAGAAAGGATTTATGACTAAGGGCATCTACTACTATATTTTCTTTACCAAGTTTGAACTTAATTTCAAACTCATACTCCTACAAAATTTCAATCCACCATCGTTGCCTTATAATAAGATCAAGTTGAGTAAAAATCCACATAAGACTTTTATGATCTGTGACTAAGGAAAACTTATTTCCAAGTAATATCTCCATAATTTGAGAGTGTGAATCACAGCTAACAAGTAATGTCTCCATAATTTGAGAGCGTGAATCACAGCTAACAACTCCAAGTCATGAGTAGTATAACTCTTTTCATAGACTTTCAACATCCTCAAAGAGTAAGCTACGAGATGACTTTCTTGCATTAGTACACATCCCAATGCAAGAGAGTTGGCATCTGTGACAACCTCAAATTCCTTGCTTAGGTCAGGTAGCCTTAAGATTGCAACAGTTATCAAACTATGCTTAAGTCAGGTAGCCTTAAGATAGCAATTGTTATCAAACTATGCTTTAGTTGGTCAAAGCTAGATTATTTAATTGGCATTCAAATAATAGCAACTTTCTTTTTGAGTAGGTCTGTAAGAGGTGTTGAGATATCGAGCTCGTGATATGCCAGGGTGACCGTTGTGCATTTATGTCACCGACTTGTTAGCTGCAGATGCGGTTGGTACACCGCCCAAGAATAATAGCTAGATGACAGCTATCCTTATCTACTCTAGTTCATGGCTCAGTTAGTATGCCACCTTAGTTAGTTGAGTTTGGTTTGAGACCCATATATAGGGTTCTTCTATTTCTCTGTATGTGTGTTCTTTTTGGCTTACACAACTAAGAAGAGGAAAACTATTTTCAGCCTCCACCTTTGTGTGTATTCCCCTATTGTGTAAGTGAGAAAGCTACAAGTCAGACTCCTTCCTTCTCTTCCACAATCTTGACATGGTATCAGAGCCTGGTTCGTGGTACAGAGCTCAAGAAAGCAAACCAAGTTCGCGGCGTTCTGGTAAGAGGACCAGTGTTGCTTTCATTTTTCGAGTTTGGGAGCAAGTCTCTGCAGGTAGCACAGCTGGAAAGTGCAAGAGTGCATTGTCTCAGATTGAGACACCCTTCGCGGTGTAGCAAGAGGGCAGTATATGATGCGGGAGAAGGCTTTAGCCCATGGTTGCCATTTTTTTTTATTCGAGGCCATTTCGGGGCGTGTTTTGGATGCGGAAGTTTTCCTCACGCACTCAGGAAAAGGCCCTGTTTTTTGCTGTGCGGCCATTGTTCTACAGGTCGATGAAAAGTTACCGTAGAAATTGCATCGTATGCCTGTGCGCAGAGACATTGGGAGTTACAGAATCATCCTTGTTGCTTGTTGATGCAAAATCGCCACTGGGAAGTGACTGTGTGGTCAAATACCACTTTTGTCAGTATTGCAGATTTGCCCTTGTGAGGCTGAAGCTGTGTTTTTTGCAGTGACAGAATTTTTTGCAGTGTTCTGTAATGGCGTCTGATTCTCTTTCACAGATTGTCACTGAAAATCTTGACAAGAACAACTTCCAAGCATGGAAGTTTAGAATGATGAATTTCCTTATGGGAAAAGGATATTGGGAATTCGTTGCAGGAAACGAAGAAGAACCAGTTCTTCCTAATGTTCCCAATCAACAACAAATGCAGGCATTTAAAGGATGGCATGAGAGAGCTAGAAAAAAGTTATGTATTGGCTGTCTATCAGTATTTCAGACTCTATGATTGTGCATATTCAGGATGCAAGTATGCCAAAGGAGGCATGGGATACTTTGTCAAAAATGTATAGCACAAATACATAAGCCAGGAAAATGCAGCTCAAGCAAGAGTTGCACAATGTGCAAAGAGAAAGTATGAGCATCAATGACTACCACATGAAGGTGAAGAAGATTGCAGATGCACTTGCTTCCATTGGGTCGCTAGTGGAAGATGATGATTTAGTTTCTGTGACCTTGAATGGTCTAGGAAAGGATTATGCACAGTTCCGAACATCGATTTCCATCCGTGAAAGATTTCTTGATTTTGAGGAGTTGATTGCTCTTCTAATTTCTAAGGAGCAGAGAAATGGTGGTGCATCTTCTTCAGGAGGAACTTCAAAAGAAGCTATCTTCTACTCAAATACTGGAAGGTATGAAGGAGGATGTGGTAACTCTAGAGGTAGGGGAAGCCAAAGAGGTCGTGGTGGATGGCAAAGAGGCCAAAACGCAAACAACAATGTTAAATGCTACTACTGTGGTAAGATGGGTCATATGGCTAAAGACTGCTATAAAAAGCAGATTGACATCATGAATGGAAAATTGCAACAAGGGAATTATGCATCTTCTAATAGACAGGGTGATGACAGAAATGAGCATTTGTTTATGGTGCAGCACATGACCAATTTTGTGCAGCACATGACCAATTTGTTGATTGGGAATTCATTGCAGGAAACGAAGAAGAACCAGTTCTTTCTGATGTTCCCAATCAACAACAAATGCAGGCATTTAAAGGATGGCATGAGAGAGCCAGAAAAGTTATGTACTGGCTGTCTATTAGTATTTCAGACTCTATGATTGTGCATATTCAGGATGCAAGTACGCCAAAGGAGGCATGGGATACTTTGTCAAAAATGTATAGCACAAATACGCAAGCTAGGAAAATGCAGCTCAAGCAAGAGTTGCACAATGTGCAAAGAGAAAGTATGAGCATCAATGACTACCACATGAAGGTGAAGAAGATTGCAGATGCACTTGCTTCCATTGGGTCACCAATGGAAGATGATGATTTAGTTTCTGTGACCTTGAATGGTCTAGGAAAGGATTATGCACAGTTCTGAACATCGATTTCCATCCGTGAAAGATTTCTTGATTTTGAGGAGTTGATTGCTCTTCTAATTTCTGAGGAGCAGAGAAATGGTGGTGCATCTTCTTCAGGAAGAACTTCAAAAGAAGCTATCTTCTACTCAAATACTGGAAGAGGTAGAGGCAGAGGTAGAGGAGGCCGATCTGGAGGCCGTGGTAGAAATCAGAATATGCATCAAACTCAAGAAAACCAGTCCTATGGAGGAGGACATGGTAACTCTAGAGGCAAGGGGAGCCAAAGAGGTCGTGGTGGATGGCAAAGAGGCCAAAATGCAAACAGCAATGTTAAATGCTACTACTGTGGTAAGATGGGTCATATGGCTAAAGTCTGCTATAAAAAGCAGAATGACATCATGAATGGAAAATTGCAACAAGGAAATTATGCATCTTCTAGTAGATAGGGTGATGACAGAAATGAGCATTTGTTTATGGTGCAGCACATGACCAATTCTGTGACAAGTGCAGAAGAAAGCAACGATGTGTGGTATGTTGACTCAGGTGCATCAAACAACATGACAGGTAATGCAGACTGGATGCAGGATGCAAGGAAAATGGAAAAACCAGGATTTGTGGAGACTGGTGATGATACTGTACATCCTATTGTGTAGATTGGAAAAAATCCTTTGTCTATGCAGGATGGGAAAAAGAAATACCTGTCCGATGTATTTCATGTCCCGAATATCACCAAGAACCTGGTTTCTGTTGGTCAAATACCTGTCCGATGTATTTCATGTCCCGAATATCACCAAGAACCTATGCAGTATGGGAAAAAGAAATACATGTCCCGAATATCACCAAGAACCTGGTTTTTGTTGGTCAAATGGTTGAGCAGGGCTTGCAGGTCAGATTTAATTCTCATGGATGCTTTGTTGAGGATATGAAAATAAAGGTCACTTGATAGCAAAAGGAAAGAAGAAGGGCAAAATGTTTACATTGGATGCAAACATGCCTGAATTGAGTGTAGCAATGTTTGCATATGGGACCGGTGCAATTGTAGATATTGATATCTAGCATAAACGCATTGGTCATGTTAATGTACAGTGAGTTAAATCAATGCAAGCCCAAAATATTGTTGCAGGATTGCCTAAATTCAAGGTTGTAGAAATGCATAAGGTATGTGAAGCCTGTCAATTTGGAAAACAGGCACGGAAACCATTTCCTAGACATGTTCAAGAGAGTAAGAAGCCATTGGAATTAATCCACTCTGATGTGTGGACTACTAAAGCTGCATCTATTGGAGGCTATCATTATTTTGTCACTTTTATTGATGACTATAGCAGAAAAGTTTGGGTGTATTTTATGAAAAAGAAAAGTGAAGTGTTTGGGCATTTCAAAACTCTTAAAGCTATGGTTGAAAAAGAAACAGGCCTACAAATAAAATGCCTAAGGTCAGATGGAGGGGGAGAGTACCTCTCGAATGAGTTTGCAAGGTTCCTGCAGGAGCATGGCATAAAGCAGCAATATTCATGCAGTCATACCCCACAACAAAATGGAGTTGCAGAAAGGAAAAACAGGCATATTGGAGAGGTATCTCGTGCCATGCTCAACGAAAAAGACTTGCCAGATTTTTACTGGGCTGAAGCAGTTGTTACAGCAGTCTACATAATGAACAGGACTCCCACTACAGCAATACATGGGATGACTCCAGAGGAGAGGTATACCGGTAGGAAACCAGATATTTCTCATTTGAAGATTTTTGGTTGCATTGCCTATGTTCATGTGCCAAATGAGTTGAGATCCAAGTTGGATCCAAAAGCTGAGAAGTGCATCTTTATTGATTACTCTCTGCAGCATAAAGGGTATAGATGCTATAACCCTTCTACTCGTAAGTTTACAGTGAGCAGAGATGTTGTTTTTGATGAGATGAGTAGCTAGTATAAACCAGTAAATGTGATTGATGATGTAGATGCACAAAATGGTAATGCTGCACAGAATTCACAACAGCAGTCACAAAATATTAGTGGACCTGGAGTGTCCTCTAGCAGTGGTTCACATTCTTCACCATTGAGAGCGGAATTTTGGTGCCGAAAATTGCTTAAAAATATCTAAAAATTATGAATATCAAGAGAAAAATATTCAACGTCAAAGGCGGCGGCTCGATCTAGGACGATTTTAAGCACCAAAGTGCTTTAAAGGTGCCTGAGCGACAGTTAGTGATTTTTCATAATTTTTTCAGACAGTCGCGTGGGTTGACACGAGTTACCGGCCAATGCGGGATGTAAAGTCGGACGCCCAGGATTTTTCAGAGCTCAATTCGGGGTCCGGACGGGGAAATGGCCAAGAAACTGGTCAAGATGCGAAGAGGTGGACTTATTTTTGGCCAAAGTGGGCATGACCTTTGGGAGCCCAAGAAATTTTATGCAACATAAGAGTTAGCATGAAATCGTGGAGAGAGAGGAGAAGGGAAAAACGTGGGTAGATCAGCGCCGATTTTTGCGCTCCATCCTTGGGGATGGAGTTGGCAGCCTGCACACAACCCATACAACCGACATTACCCCCGAATTACTCCTTCCCTGCTGACTCTATTGCCTGTCTTCGCTCCTCCATTGGTGGCCTGAATGCTGAGATAGAAATCTAGTATTTCTCTCTCCTCCCTCTCTCTCCTCTAAGGGGGAGTTCATGTGGGAAGAGAAAGGAAGAAGAAAGAATGGTGGAGGCTTGTCCGGTATCGATCGAATTGCTTCACGGGCTGGAAATGGTGACTTGTGATCGTCATGAGCATGAAGTGCTACTGATTTTCAGATTTGCAGCCATGGACATGAAACCCAAAACACGCAAATAAGTGGTAATTCAATTTTTTTCAAAGAAAATTTGAAATTTCATGGCTTTTGATTGATAAAATGTTGTTCATGTGGGCTAAAAATTGTTTATGTTACTATTTTCCATGAGTACCACCAAAGAAGAAGGTGAAAGTTAAGAAAGAGGCAATAAAGCCGGTTCAGCGACCTAAAGAGCAGATGGTTTGGCGTGAAAAGCGAACTCTATCGAACTATCATGAATTCGATTTGGCGAGCTCTCTTTGCGAAGTCAAGCCGGATGTGAATCTCTTACAGCTTATTAAGCTTTCCCTAGGAGTACTCAAGGAATTTAGAAAGATCCTACGTACCGGGTATATCGTAGAACCTTTGGGTATTGCACGAGTTGGTGATGACTGGTTCGAGCATGCTGAGAAGCATCGCCCAAGGGTTGTAGCCTATGTCGATGGGATATTAGTAGATTATGCCATTGTCGACACAGGATCATCTGTTAACATTATGAGTTTTGAACTGATGGAAAGGTTGGGTCTTGCGATCCAGAAAGATACCTCCACAATTCTCAGAATGGCAGATGATAGTTTGAGGCAGCCGGAAGGCTGCATTACAAAGGTCCATGTCACTGTTGCAAATGTAGAATGCATGTTGGACTTTAGGGTGATTCGTTTTGCAGGCCGTCCAAGTTACCAAGTATTACTCGGACAACCTTGGATCTTGCAAGCAGACTGCCAAGTAGATATACCCGCCGGTCGACTGATATTCGGCAGAGATGCCTAGCGTGTGGTGGTTGATGCTTATCCTGAGTCCCCGCAGAGTGAGAGAGCTCCTCTATCCTCTACAGAATTGGAGACATTAGAAGATTTATCGGCCAGTGAGACATCATCGAGTGATGAGTCCAAAGAGGGATCCACCACGGAAGACATCTATCAGATCACTTTGAACGAGCCGATAGAGGGCCAATATCGTATAAGAGATGCAGATGTTATCGAGCTAGACCTTGGTACGCCTGATGATTCACGGCCAATCAAATTAGGTTCTATGCTCAGCACAGCAGAAAGGGAGGACTATGTGGCCTTGATTCAGGAATTCCGTGATATCTTTGCCTGGAGTTATGATGAGCTGAGAGGCATTCCTCCTAGTCTTGCTGTTCATACAATTCCGTTGAAAGAGGGCAGTCGTCCTGTACGACAGAAAGTAAGGCATATGCCTTTTGAACTAAGGGACGGGCTGTTTGAAGAGTTACAGAAGCTTCGGAAAGCGGGTTTGATTTTTCCTGTGCAACACACAGAATGGTGTTCGCCAGTTGTGATCAGAAAGAAGAAAAATAATCAAATTCGATTATGTGTAGACTTTAGGGAGCTGAATAAGCAGACAATCAAGGACTACTACCCGTTGCCATTTATTGACCAGATTTTGGATCAATTAGCGGGTAGGGATATATATTCGTTTATGGATTGCTTTGCAGGATATAACCAGATGGCAATTGCAGAAGAGGACAAGTTGAAAACAACTTTTATTACTGTATTTGGTACTTTTGCGTACCATGTAATGGCCTTTGGTTTATGCAATGCACATGGTTCGTGGCAACGAACAGCAGATAAGACATTCGGTGACATATCCCCTGAAGAGTTGAAGGTGTTTATTGATGACTTAGGGGCCGCCACCGTGAGAGGAAGGTAGTTGATCATTTTAAGAAAATGCTTTGAGCGCTGTAGACAATTCTACATCGCCCTAAACCCACGGAAGTGTGTTTTTGGAGTACCTTATGGGCTATTGCTGGGTCATGTGGTCAGTTCGGTAGGAATTGCGACAGACCCCGAGAAGGTCAAAGTTATAGTTGCCATGGGTCCACCACGCACTCTGAAAGAAGTTCATAGCTTTCTGTCTTCGGTTGGTTATTACCGTAGATTCATAAACGCCTTGGCAGAAAGAACGTTGCCGCTTACAAATTTATTGTCCTTTAGCTGTTTGTTTGTATGGGGTGACCCTTGTAAGGTAACATTCGAGGATGTGAAACAAGAGCTAGCAAGAGCTCCCGTTTTAAAAGCACCTAAAAGAGGTGAGGTGTTCTATATATTCTCAGCAGCCACCATGTATAGTATCAGCTGCTGTTTAGCCCAAATTTGGGAAGAGAAGTGGTATCATCTGATAGCCTTTGCTAGTCGAAAATTGGGCATTTCAGAGATCAATTATACTTACATGGAGAAGTTGTGTCTAGCGATGGTCTTTGGGACCAAGAAATTCAGGCATTATATTCTCTATGAGAAAGTCGTGTTTTATACGAAGGCGGAGGGGCTTCGACTATTGATGAATAAGCTACAACCGCCTGATCGTCTAGCAAAGTGGTTGATCACTTTGCAAGAGTTTGATTATGAAATCCGTAGTAAGCCACCAAGGTTGCAAGGCATCCTGGAATGTCTTTGGACTTTGTGGAGCTGAAAGAATCTGTGGCTGAAGGTAATGACATGGAGTTGTTATTTAAAATAGATACGGCATCTATTCCCTCCTGGTACGCTGCAATAACGCATTATTTATCGACGGGAGAGGCGGGATCCGAATTATCTAAAGCTGAGAGAAGGAAAATTAAGCAGCAAGCGTTGAAGTTTGCCTTGATCGCAGGTACATTATATCGGCAAGGGGTTGATGACATCTATCGCCGATGTGTGATGCCTGACGAGGTGCCATTCATTTTGGAAGAGTGCCATGATTCTGCTTGCGACGGCCATTTTGCTGGACGGCTTACAGCACAAAAGGCTTTAAGAGCAGGTTATTGGTGGCCTGCCATCTTCCAGGATGCGTTTGCGTATGTTTAGAGATGCGATATTTGTCAACGACATGATAGTCGAGAGAATAGGAAACGTCCACTCAACCCTATTATGGCGATACTTCCATTTGAGAAGTGGGGAATAGACTTTGTGGGTCCTATTACTCCGTCGTCGACTGCGCAAAAGAGGTACATCATTGTAGCAACTGACTACTTCACAAAGTGGTCAGAAGCACGTGCAACAAGGAAAGATGATGCTAAGAAAACTGCTAGTTTCCTTTTAGAGCAGATAATATACCGTTTTGGTCCGCCGAAAGAATTAGTGTCGGACCGCGGAACCCATTTCCTGAATAAGGTGATCAAAAGCTTGACAGAGACTTGGCAAATCAAGCATAACAAGACAACCCCATATAACCCGCAAGGCAATGGGCAAGTTGAAAGCACCAACAAGCAGCTTGTGGGCATCCTGTCCAAAATTGTGTCAGAAAAGAAACGGGATTGGGATAAAAAGTTATACGTGGCAGTGTGGGCCTATAATACAACCTTCAAACGAGCCATTGGCCATACCCCATTCAAGTTAGTATATGGGGAGGAGTGTGTCTTGCCTTTAGAGATTGAGCTGCCGACTATTCGGTTTGCCATCAATCATTCTTTGAGTGATGAAGACTCACTTTTTGAGCGCTTGACGACACTGGCACGTTTAGATGAGCTTAAGCTGCAGAGCTTATTGCACCAAGAAGTGGCGAAGTGCCGAATGAAGCAGCTACACGACCTTAAGGCCAAGAAATATACCTTCAAGAAAGGACAGCTTGTTCTGTATTATGACGCACGACGTGAATTATTTCCAGGCAAGCTAGAGCCCAAATGGGACGGGCCCTATAGGATCTTTAGAATAGGAAATAATAAATCCACAATCTTGTTAGCTGACCTTGAGGAGATAGAATTTAAAAATAAGGTTAATCTTAATAAGATTAAACCTTATTATTTCTGATTGCACTAATACTATGACTGCCTTGCAGGTTTAGGCGAGATCAATCAAATATCTGCAAGGAAATCATGATAGAGGTTGATGGGTCGTCTGATCCCTTATTTAGAACACCCATATTTAGAACAAAGGTATCATCAGGGAAAGCTCATTTGGTGGAGCAAAGGATATAAGGTGACTGAGCAAGAAGGCGGGACATTTATTTGGGAGATCAAGGTCTTCTGCCATCACTGCCTACAAATTTTGACGAGCATCCATGTTGAATTCAATGAGGATGGAGGGATGGAGCCTACAGTCCACCCGTTGAATATGTTGAATTTCGATTACCATAATTACGAGTAGAGTTCCGGATGGCGGGATATGTAAACCCTTTATGGACGTACACCTTGTACTTTGATGGGGCGTCCAAGGGTGCATGCAAAAAAGGAAGTATAGGAGTTGTCATCCGAGACCCCCGACGACGCATTGTCATGAAGTTAGCTGCTTATCTCGGGGTGAATTTTACCAATAATATGGCAGAATACAAAGCCCTGATTATGGGTTTGAATATTGCAAAGAAGGGTGGTATCCGCCAGTTATTGGTGAAAGGGGACTCTCAGTTGGTTTTAAATCAACTCAATGGGACGTATATGGTACGAAACCCCATCCTTTGCATGTACCATCATACTGCCATAGCCCTGCTAGAAGAATTTGATAGAGTGTCTTTTCAGCTGATTCCACGAAATTGGAATCAGTTTGCCGATTCATTGGCTAATTTTGCGTATGAAGAAGACCTCTTCTTTAATTGTGGCCCTTGTCCCGATATATCTATTGACAATGAGACAGGACCTGGTCGTTTGTGGGGTATGTTTTCTGAACATGCCCTCTTTGGCAGACGATGGTTGATCTGGGTGATGCAGAGGGTCGGCGAGACTCATCTGCCTTTATTATCTTGGACCCACAGACTGATTAGACGACATGTGATGCGAACACCTCTTGCAATATACGCAGGAGGGATGGGTCATAATTTAATGCACCTAGTTTGGGGCTACGAGCCTCTATTCCCCTGGGAATGGTATGCTTTGAATTCTATCATAGTTGTTTCCAGGAGGATGTTATGCGTAGTATTGTTTGATTTCATTAGGCCAAGAGGGCCGATTCAGTTTTGTAGTGAAGTGTTTCATTTCATTAGGCCAAGAGGGCCATTTCCCTGTCTAGTGCGGGTGCGTTTAATCGGGTTTTTGTTTTAAGTGTTGTGCTGGACAGGTTTTGTGATTTGTGGAATTTGGTGGAGCCTGGAGGAGCCTTTGCTGCGATGGAAGCTCCTTGTGGCCAATCCAGGTGATACCTCTCCTTTACGAGTACCTTTCTTTCTTGTTATATGTGTATTTGTACTTGTCGAGGGGATATATTTTTGTTGGGGACCGGCAACCAAGGCATGAAGTCCCAGGTTTAGGCTAAGTATGTTTGAGGGAGGTCGGAGTAGTCATTGCCTCTTGTAAAGACATTGTCAGGCATCGAAAGACCTATTTTAGAAGGAAGTCCTCGTGGCCCTGTTCTGCTAGCCTGCTAGGCAGCCGTTCTAGGAGTTCTTGTTAGTAGTGAGGCAGTTAGAGAAGCCTGCCAAAAGATAATAATGATGATGCCAAGAAACCCTGAACATCCTACAAGATGAATATAAATACGAAGGTGTGTAAAAAGGGGTTCTAACCCCTATCAAAGAAATGAAAAGAAATGAAAAGAAATGAAAAGAAATGAAAATGTATAGGCAGTTGATCATCGCCTTGCGAAGGCCTGGTAGGTTCCTGGGGACGAGTCAGACCCGGGGCCGATATCTTGTCTTTCTAGGGGTGGCTTCTTGCTGGAAAAAAAAAATAACACAACAAGGAAGGTTGGAGCGAAAATAAAAGTGAGCGTTAGAAAATGATTAAGTGTCGCCTTGCGAGGGCTTGGTAGGTTCTTGAGTGCCAAGACAGGTCCTGAGGCCGATGCCCTGTTCTCCTTGGGTCACTACACTCAGTTCCCTCCTTTTTACATGCCCAAGTATGTTAATAAAATAAAAAACCCTAAAAGAAGAAATGTACTGAAAGAACATACTCCTTGATCAGGCTATAGGAGTCCTCACCTAGTAGGAGCTCCTAGTTGTGTTGTCTTTAGTTGGTAAGTAGTTCAGACCACCACTTAGGGCGACCTCTTTGATAGGTTTTTTAGTTTGGCTGTGTTGGAGCAGTTGGTTAGTCACTCGCTTCGGATCTTCTGTTAGATGATGCTAGGTCTACTCCTTGTGGATGTCATGCCTTGGTTTGTCAGGGGGTAGGATGAGCATTGTGCTGAGTTTTATTATATATTTGTTTTGTATCAACTTGATGCTTCTTTGGTTGTTTATGTGCAGATATGTTCGTGGATTCGACGAGCTGAGTCGCCCTATCCCGTGGTCGCCAATGAGAGTGGAATTTTGGTGCCGGAAATTGCTTAAAAATAGCTAAAATTTATGAATATATTTGTTTTGTATCAACTTGATGCTTCTTTGGTTGTTTATGTGCAGATATGTTCGTGGATTCGACGAGCTGAGTCGCCCTATCCCGTGGTCGCCAATCAGAGTGGAATTTTGGTGCCGGAAATTGCTTAAAAATAGCTAAAAATTTTGGTGCCAGAATTTTGTCACTAAAAGGCGGCGGCTCGATCTAGGACGATTTTAAGCACCAAAGTGCTTTAAAGGTGCTTGAGCGACAGTTAGTGATTTTTCATAATTTTTTCAAACAGTCGTGCGGGTTGACACGAGTTACCGGCCAATGCAGGATGTAAAGCTGGATGCCCAGGATTTTTCAGAGCTCAATTCAGGGTCCGAACGGGGAAATGGCCAAGAAACTGGTCAAGATGCGAAGAGGTGGACTTATTTTTTGCCAAAGTGGGCATGACCTTTGGGAGCCCAAGAAATTTTATGCAACATAAGAGTTAGCATGAAATCGTGGAGAGAGAGGAGAAGGGAAAAACGTGGGCAGATCAGCGCCGATTTTTGCGCTCCATCCTTGGGGATGGAGTTGGCAGCCTGCACACAACCCATACAACCGACATTACCCCCGAATTACTCCTTCCCTGCTGACTCTATCGCCTGTCTTCGCTCCTCCATTGGTGGCCTGAATGCTGAGATAGAAATCTAGTCTTTCTCTCTCCTCCCTCTCTCTCCTCTAAGGGGGAGTTCATGTGGGAAGAGAAAGGAAGAAGAAAGAATGGTGGAGGCTTGTCCGGCATCGATCGGATTGCTTCACGGGCTGGAAATGGTGACGTGATCGTCATGAGCATGAAGTGCTGCTGATTTTCAGATTTGCAGCCATGGACATGAAACCCGAAACACGCAAATAAGCGGTAATTCAATTTTTTTCAAAGGAAATTTGAAATTTCATGGCTTTTGATTGATAAAATGTTGTTCATGTGGGCTAAAAATTGTTTATGTTACTGTTTTCCATGAGTATTTGTTGATCATAATCAGAAAATCAGAAAAACATGCATCTTGTGGCCCAAAATAATACACTAAAACACGTAAAATATGGAAAATCAAGGGAGAATGATGTTTTTGGGCATAAAAATGGAAGAATAAATAGGAACACCAACTAAATTTTCATTTTTGTTGCAAGAAGGAACTAAGGGCCACAGCCCATAACCTATTTTGAATTTTTGGTAATAAAACGATGCAGAAAATAAGGGAAAATACAAGGAAAATAGAGGAAAACCACTAAAAAATAGGGGAAAAATGCATTTTGGGTACGAAAAATTAATGAAAATTAAGAACAATGTTCGTAAATGTTTGTGGAGACTGGAGCATGAGGATTTGCCTCAGTTTAGCCCCACCTTCTTGTTCTAGTGTGTTTTTTCCGCTTTTTACACATAAAATGATGGCAAAATGCCTTATAAATCTATACAACAATGCAACATTTGATCCATGGGAGGGTAGAGTGGTTAAAATGTGTCTAAATGCAGAGTAAAATGATGAAAAGATTGCTGGTTTTTGTTTGCATGCCATATAGGTCGGTGAATAATTATAGGATGAGAGCCTAGTAGCACGAGGGTTTTCTCAGTGCTAGGTTCGTGCAACGCCGCATAAGAACGGTAGTTGAAAATCATTGAAAGGATGTTTTCCACATGTGCATAATATTGAGTTCATAATTGTTTGAGCACTTAGCATCCACAATATGCATAAATCATGGAAATATTTAAAGGTATCAGAAATCCTGGATGCACAGCAATTGTTTTCATTAGGACCTTGACCCACGTTGAGTGAGAGACAGGACACCCTAAGCCATAGGCTAGTCGTGGGGTCTGGGGAAAAGAGAAGTAAGGACAATGGTACATTCCTGTATACGATTAAATGGTACCTTGAGTGGATTTTGTACGAAATGTTTATATGTTGAGCGACGCATCGAGGGGCCAATCCCCAAGGTGTAGGAGAGTCGTTGAGGGGTGGCGGCACTCAGTCGTTGGAGGACCCCCTATGTCTGTGCTTCGTGCCATTAGGCAATGTGTAAGGGACTCCCTTTGAGGAGTAGTGGGTGAGAGAAGAGTGGATTACAAACGACGTAATACAAATGCAAGATGTCTAGAAAGGCAATGTATGTGCCATCAACGCTCCTGGCCGCGAGGCCGTGGGGTTGTTGAGCGCGTGAGATAGAGGTCCGGCTAGTGCACGCCCCGTTCTAGGTTCCATCAGCTATGGACAGGCAGATTGAGATCAGGATAATCTCCTTAAAACAATGCAGATATTGGTATACAGGTTTTCGAAAAGGAAAAGAAAAGGTAGATCAGCCCATGTTTGATGCGAATGCAGGTCACTCTTATGTGGATGGTGAATCCAGTGGCTCAGAACAGAGCATTGATGATGAGTTGGGTATTCCTTCTATTATTACACTTGGAGTAAGAAAAACCAGGGATGTTTTGAAAGCACCTGGGAGTGAACCTACTTTGTGCAGGTCTACCAGAGCTAGGTATCCTGTGGATAGGCTGAAATATGATGGATTTACAGCCATTCACTATGCCTATATGGTCAAAGTGATACAGGAACCAGAACCCACTTCTTTTGAGCAAGCCATGGGAAAAGAAAAATGGGAGAAAGCCATGGATTAAGAAATGGATGCCTTGGAAGTAAATGCTACATGGGAATTCGTATCTTTGCCTAAAGATAAGAATGCAATTGGTTATAAGTGGGTTTATAAGGTGAAGCACAATGCAGATGGTTCTGTGAACAGATACAAGGCAAGATTAGTAGTCAAGGGGTATGCACAAACATATGGCATTGATTATGAAGAAACATTTAGTCCGGTTGCAAGGATGGCAACCGTAAGAGCAGTCATTGCTATGGCTGCATCAAAGGGATAGTCTTTACATCAGATGGATGTAAAGAATGCCTTCTTGCATGGTGATTTGCAAGAAGAGGTCTATATGGAGCAGCCACCAGGTTATGTGCATGCTGTTCATCCTGAGTTTGTTTGCAGGTTGAAGAAAGCCTTGTATGGCTTGAAGCAAGCACCTAAAGCATGGTCTGACAAGATAGGACAGTATCTTGTCACTATTGACTTTCAGATTTCCAAGGCAGATTTCTCACTTTATGTGAGAAAAACAGAGAAAGGTATTATGTTGCTTGTCATTTATGTTGATGATTTGATTATGACAGGTGACAGTGATGAAGATATCCTTCATGTGAAAATGCTATTGAAGCAGAAGTTTGAGATGAAGGATTTGGGAGAGCTGTGTTATTTCTTAGGCATTGAGGTGATTAGATCACCAAGTGGGATACAGCTCTTGCAGAGGCAGTATGGATTGGACATGCTGTCCAAATATGGGATGACAGGCTACAAGCCTATTTCAGTTCCTTTGGAGCAAAATGTGAAGCTGAGGGCAGATGCAGGTGAGCTTCTGGAAGACCCTACTATGTATAGACGCATAGTAGGAAGTTTGATTTATATGACTATTACCAGGCCAGATTTGAGCTATGCTGTTGGACTGGTAAGTTAGTTTATGCAGGCTCCAAGGAAACCACATTTGGATGCGGCTAGACGCATACTCAGGTATGTGAAGTCCACATTGCAGTATGGACTATTTTATGAGACTGGGGTTCAGATACAGTTACATGGATACACTGATGCTGATTGGGCTGGTAGTATTTCAGATAGACGATCTACCAGTGGATATGTGTTCTCTTTTGGGAGTGCTGCAGTCACTTGGAGCAGCAAGAAACAGCCTACAGTTGCCTTGTCGAGCACAGAGGCTGAGTACAGGGGTGTAGCAATGGCTGCATGTGAGGTAGCTTGGTTGCAGAAGCTACTTTATGATATGCATCAGCCCCTACAGATAGGCCAGTTGTCATTTATTGTGACAACATGAGCAGTATACACTTGGCAAATAACCCAATCTATCATGCTAGAACAAAGCACATTGAGGTGCATTATCACTATGTGCGGGAGAGGGTTTTACTAGGTCTTATTGATCTAGTTTATGTCAGCATAGAGGATCAGGTAGCTGACATATTCACAAAGGCATTGGGCGCAGAGAAGCTGCACAAGTTCAGAGAACTGCTTGGTGTGCAGGAATTGGGATTGAGCTCGAAGGGGAGTGTTGAGATATCGAGCTCCACTCGTGATATGCCAAGGTGACCGTTGTGCATTTATGTCGCCGACTTGTTAGTTGCAAATGCGGTTGGTACACCGCCCAAGAATAATAGCTAGATAATAGCTATCCTTATCTACTCTAGTTCGTGGCTCAATTAGTATGCCACCTTAGTTAGTTGAGTTTGGTTTGAGACCCATATATAGGGTTCTTCTATTTCTCTGTATGTGTGTTCTTTTTGGCTTACACAACTAAGAAGAGGAAAACTATTTTCAGCCTCCACCTTTGTGTGTATTCCCCCATTGTGTAAGTGAGAAAGCTACAAGTGAGACTCCTTCCTTCTCTCCCACAATCTTGACAAGAGGTGCTACGATTTGGGCACCGTTTCTAATGAATATCCTATACCATCCTACTAGACCTAGAAAACTTCTCGCTTCCTTGATAGTGGTCGGGGGTGGCCAATCTTGAACATCCTAGACCTTGGCAGGATCTACTAATATACCTTCGACAGACACTATGAATCCCAAGTATTCAATCTTCCTTTTGAAGAAGGCACATTTCTTCTTCTTGGCATACCACTTCTGTGTTCTCATTGTCTCTACGACAATGCAAAGATGTGGTTCATGATCTCCTTCCTCCTTAGAATAAGTTAGGATGTCATCAAAGAATACAAGGATAAAATCATCAAGATGAGGTCTAAAAATGTCTTGCATTAACATGTTGAAGGTGGCTGGAGCATTTGTGAACCCAAATCACATCAGAATGAATTCGAAATTATTTATCTTGTGTTGAAGGCGATTTTAGCAATATCTTCATCCTTGATTCTGATATGATAATATCCTGAGCGAAGATCGATCTTAGAAAAGGTCCTTGCTCCTTGTAGACGATCAAGAAGCTCGTATATCCTCAGGATCGGGTGCTTATTCTTCACACTGTTACCTAGTTTAGCCCTTAGTAGTCCCATCTTTCTTCTCTTTTGGAATAATACTGGGGCTCCCCATGGTGAACTACTTGGCCAAATATACCCTTGTTCTAGTAGTTGTTTTAGTTACTCTTTTAGTTCGATGGCTTCAGGAATAGACATTTTGTAAGGTCTTTTTGCAAGTGGAGCAACTCCTAGAACAAGTTTGATCTCATGATCAACTTATCTTTTCGGAGGTAACTCAGTTAGCTCTTCAGGAAATACGTTGGCGTATTCTTTTAACCAAGATGGTTCTTCTTTTGTCTAACCATCTTGATTTACCTTATTAAGCTTGATCAAATAAACAAGTAATCCTTTCACAATTCGAGAAGCTTTCATGAGACTATCAATGCCGATTATGGTGATAAAGATGATGACGAGGATGATGATAATAAAAATGATGAAAATGATGATGATGATGATGATGATGATGATGATGATGATGATGATGATAATGATGATGATGACGATGATGGTATCTTTTTCTTTTTAACGTTAATTTTTTTTATGTTAGTTATTAGTAACTTATATAGTATATAAGCTACTAACCTTACTAGCTACTAGACTTACTAGCTAATATATAAACTAACCTTATGAACTAACTAACTCAATACTAACTAACTTACTTACTAACTTATAAATTGACTTGCTAACTTAGTACTAACTAACTTTTATTAGAGGTGTGGGAATGTTACACACACACACAGAGATGAAAAAGAAGAAGAAAGAGGAAAGGAAGGAGAGAGGGGGGAAAAGGAAAGAGAATAGTCTTTTTAAATTTAAACCCTTTTTACATAATTTTTCACTTAGAGAGAGAGAGAGAGAGGAAATATATAATTAGAGAGAGAGAGAGAGAGAGAGAGAAAATAGGGGAGAGGGGGGAAAAGAGGGAAAAGAGAAAAATATAGAGAAAAGAAAAAATAGAGAGAGAGAGAGAGAGAGAGAGAAACTTGAAAGAGAGAGGAAAAGAAATGAGAGAGAGAGAGATATATAACGAAAAACCAAGAGAAAGATACAAAGAGAGCAAAAAACAAAGAAAATGAGAGAAGGAGAGATGAGTGAATAGAGAGAAAGAGAATTATAAAGAGAGAAAATATAAAATTTAAAAGAGAGAAAGAAAAATGAAAAACGAGGAGAGAGAGAGAGAAAGAGAGAGAAGCAAAACAGAGGAGAGGGGGGAGAGAGATAAAGAGACAGAGAGAAGAAAAGTGGGGAGAGAAGAAAATAAAAGAGAGAGAAAGGAAGAAGAAAAAGAGAGACATTTTGAACAAAGAGAGAGAGAATTATAGAGGAAAAATAAAATTTAAAAGAAAGAGAGAAAAGAAAAAATAAAGAGAGAATGAAGAGAGAGAGAGAGAGAGAATAAGAAAAAAGGAAAAAAGAGGGAGGAGAGAGAGAGAGAGAGAGAGAGAGAGAAGGAAAAGAGAGGAGAGAGGGGGAAGAGAGAAGAGAGAAGAAAAGTGGGGAGAGAGGGGGGAGAGAAAGAGGAAGAAAAAAAGAAGAAAGAGAAAAAGAGGGAGAAAGATGGAGGAAAAGAGGAAAGAGAAATTTCTTTTTTAAATTTAAACCTTTTTTGAGAGGGAGGGAAAGGAAAGAGAAGAAGAAGGGGAGAGAGAGGGGGGAAGTGAGAGAAGTAGAGAGAATATAAAATTTAAAAGAGAGAGAGGGAGTGAAGAAAAAAAGAAAAAAAGAAAAAAGGGGAGGGAAAGAAAAGAGGGGGGAGAGAGAGAATAAAGAGAGAGAGAGAGAGAATATGAACATACACAGAGAGAGAATTATAGATAGGGGAAAGATGAAATTTACATATTTTAAGAGAGACTGAGAGGGGGAAAGGAAGAAGAAGGAGAAGAAGAAGGAGAAGGAGAGAGAGAGAGGGAACATGGAGAGAGAATTATAGAGAGAGGAAGATAAAATTTAAAAGAGAGAGAAGAAAAATAGAGGGGAGAGAGAGAAGAAAAAGAGAGGAGAGAGGGGGGAGAGAGAGAGAGAGAGAGAGAGAGAGAGCAAGAAGAAAAGTGTAGAGAGAAGAAAAGAAGAGAGAGAGAGATAGAAGAAAAGCACAGAGAGAAGAAAAGGGGAGAGAGAGAGAGAGAAAGGAAGAAAAATAACAGAGAATATGAATACACAGAGAGAGAGAGAGAGAGAGATAATAATAGAGAGAGGAACTATAAAATTTAAAAGAGAGTGGGAAAAAGAAAAAAAGAAAAAAAGAGGAGAGGGAGAGAAGAAAAAGAGAGGAGAGAGGGGGGAGAAGAAAAGGGGGAGAGAGAAAGAGAGAGAAGAAAAGTGGAGAGAGAGGGGGAGAGAAGAAAAGGAGAGAGAGAGAGAGAGAACCATGAGAGGAGATAAAATAAACTAAAATAGAAGGCACAGAGAGAGAGAGAGAGAGAAAGAATTAGACATAGGGAACTGGGAAAGAGAGAGAGAGAAGAAAAAGTAGAAATAGAGGAGGAAAAGAGGAAAAAGAAAGAGGAGAAATGGATTGTTGAACACCTTCACTTGTCACTTTGTGGTAGTGAAATTGCCGTGAAAGCAACCTAGCATTTTGTGCACGCGAGACACGTGCAGAATGCTATGTATTATGGACTCCAAAAAGGTCACAAAGTGCCATTAAAAAAACTCATGAATGAACCAAATAGACTCTAAAGGCAAGATAGACTCTACAAGGGCTCTAGAGGCAAGTTGCAAATGAACCAACTTGACTCTTCGTGCCAATGGCTTAGTCCTGCAACTCTCTAAATGTCATAACCAAAAGGATTAACAAGTGGAACCCTAGTTTGGCTAAAGCCATTCAACTAAGGTGGGAAATTATTGATAGAGCATTGACTTGGGGAAATCAGCACCCCCTTCTCCACATTCCCAACTTCCCAATATCTAACTCAAAACAAATCAACAAAATCAATGAGAGGTGGCACCAAAATTGGGACATAAAATTGTTGGAGTTTGGTTAATCGTTATCTCCAAACATTCCAGCCAAAAAATTCACCCTTCTTTGCCTAACACTCTATAAAGGCTTATGGATTGTGGAAAGAGCTTTGTAACTTGGATGGAGTGTGCCCTTGTCCAATAAAAAAGTTCTTGACTTCATTCATTGGCTATTAAGGATTTTTACCCCTCCAAATTGTCTTGGAAAGAAATCCTTCTAGAAGAGGCTAACAACCTCCCCCCTGAAATCTAAACTCTTATTCATGCCTATTTTCTATGGACCATTTGGTTGAATGCAATGTTTAAAGTTTTTCTATGATTTTGTACACTAAATTGGTAGAGTAGAGAAAGGGATCATGATCCAATCTGCCAAACAGTAAGCAATTATAAAGAAGAAGAATATCCAACAAGAGTGTCGGAACAAGGAAGTCGAAGCTCTTATGGATGCGATTACTAAAGAACAAGACTTTGTTCACATCCTTAACACTATAAAATATACATCCCATTGCCACTGATGCTCATTATGAAGACCTATTTTGCAATAACTTTTTCCTATCAAGTATTAGCCCTATGGATGTAATACTCCTTTCAACATGTTGATTGTTGTTAAACCAACTATGATTCTCTTGGTTTTGGATATCTTCCTTTTGGTGATCCTCAAAGCTAGTTTATGGATCCATAAGTACTTATAAACTCTTTTTTGATCATTGGTACAATACTTTATAGCCTTTCACAAAAAAAGTAAAGTTCATAGAGTACCCTTGTTTTTTAAGGTACTCCATGAACTCTAAGTCTCTACACGCATGTTTAGTTGATTAAGTATCCCATCCACATGTCCAATTTACTTGATTAAATTTACTCACACAAGTAGATTTTTGCTTGTGCGTGTTCTAAGCCTTAGAGGATCTTTCCTTGTGGCAAAGATTGGAGTTTACCCCACAATCCAAAAACTATGCATAACATTTTGCAATTGTGTCCAATGTGGAATAGTCATATAATAGGGATATAATTTGTTGTATGAAGGCAAGAAAGGAGATAGCATTAAATCCTAGGGCATAGTTTGTTGTTAACATGTGAAGGTCCTCTTAGAAATTATTTTCATTGAACTTCTTTGCGAAGACCCTCATCTAGCTAGTTGGTGGTGCAATCACCTTGCTAGGAAAACTCCACTAGTTGCAATGTACCCATGCCTAAACTTGCTTAATACAATATTTTCATTATTATCTTAAATTGCCCTGGCTATTGCAATGATCACATAAATCTATTTTATTTCTCCCATGACATTGTTTTAATAGTTTAACTTTGTTCTTTATCCAAGAATTCATAGTACTCTCAATGCTAGTTGTCAAATACATGTAGAATGAGTTATTTAGACATAAAACATTAGTATTTTCAAGAACTGGAAGTAGCCCATGAATTATAGACCTTATGGAAATAATGTGAGATTTAAAAAAATGACTAAATAATTAAGAAATAACTATGTATTTATAATAAATATGAACTAATGTGTTATAAAATAATACTAAGCTTATAAAAGCTTGGAGAACTCAAAATAGGATGTGCTACTATAAATCCATGTCTTGCCTTGAATCAACTTGTCTTTTCTCTCTCATCTACTACTTTTGATGATCTCTAGTCTCAGATATTCTCTACTCTAAAGCAAGCCAACATCAATCCATAATCCACAAGAGAAATCTTGAGGCAATAGGGAATGATCTAAAGCAAAGACAACTAGTAAAGATTGCTATTCATAGAGAGAGACCTTGAGGGGATAGGGGTTGATCCAAAGCAAAAGAATTGATAAAGATTGCTATTCACAATAGTATACAACAAACCGGTTGGGATCGCTAGACCAATCACATCCCTCCACAACTTCATATAATTGATCATAATTAATCCATTAACTTATTAACTAACTCTAAATTGATGTAGAGGGCTAAAATAAGGGTTGGTCACCTCTATTTAAGTACTCCTCCGCAGCCCATACACTTCAATTGAGAAGATTTTATGCTGTCCTATCCACTTTATAATTAGAAATATAGTAGATATCTTATCCATATCTTGCATCTAGTGCCCCAGAATACTCCCTATATTGTCTAATCACCTAAAAAGCAAGGTATGTCTTCCAAGCCACTAGTTTCTGCTTCTTATTCCTATTATTAGAGCAAGTAACTACACTCGTAATCATCCCCGAATCTCACCCCAAATTAGTCCCAAATCTTGCAATTTCACTTTGTCCCTCATCGATATGTGTGTATATCATGTGGATTCAAAAAAGGGATTGTCTAAATATCGTTTTTTATAAACTTTTACATATAGATGGGTGCTTTATAAAGGGGTTATTCACAAATTGGATAGAAAACTATTGTGCTTAGTATAGGGAAAGTTCACATATAAGGGTATTTCAAAATAGGCATTGACATATAATGTGATATAGAAGGTTTACATATAATGAACCACCCATGCCCCAAACTAGCCCTGAATCTTGCAATTTCCCTTTATCTCTATTGTATCCAACATAATCACTATGCTCCCATCAAATTTCCTTGGTTTGATTCAAATTGTATCCCATATTCAAGTAGCAAGAATCAAGATTCTAGAGAGGATTGGGAGTGATCTAGAGCTAAATCTAATTCTTCAATGAGCTTGAAATCCTTGTGTAATTTAGACTACCCATAAAGGAGTAGTTTCTATTTGCACAATAGTTAATTGTCAATGCATCGAAGCATATTTAGAAGGATTGTTTGCAATTGCACTCAAGAGAAGAGCAAGTGTAGTTGAACCCATCATGGTCATGGCAGGACTAGTGGAGTAAGCCATAGCCATGATGAGCATAGTTCCACTTCCACTCATAACGCTAGTTCACCAAGGTCCCATGCACTTAAATTAAATGGCTATGCAAATAAAATAGAAAGTAATTGTTGCAAAAAAAAAGAGCATTAATTGGAAGTTTTCAATTAGACTTAATATTTAGAAATACAAATTCTTGGTAGATAGATTTATTTTATTGTATTAATAATTAAATTACTCATTGATTCAAACTATATCTTGTTAATGTCAATTGATTCAAACTATATCTTGTTAATATCAATTGATTTAGCTGAAATTTGAAGACAAAATTATCCTTTTAAAATATGATAATTAGGCATTAAAATATACTAAACATTAATGGGTCTTTAAAAATATTGAATTGTAATAACAAAAAGTCTCAAAAAGGGCCCAGTTAGATTTGTTTAATTGACACACAACTTGAGTATAGTTATTGCTCCTATCTAGATATTGAAACTATTGTAGACTGGGACCCATATAAACGAAAGGGAAATAGGTTAGAACCTTGAATACTATATCAAGATATTGAGTTAGAAATCCCATATAAACAAAAGGGAACAAATTAGAACCTTGAATAATCGGTCAAGAAATTTCTCTACTTGAGTAAAAGAAGTAAATGTGCAATTGGGATCGTTGAACTAGGAAACTAGATGTTTGCAAAGGATTATTTGCACACATTAAATTTCTTAAAGAAAGTATTTATTTAAAGTAAATAGTAGTTGCTATGATTGTGAATTCCCAATGAAGTTATGCATGACTTTAGTCTATATAGATGGTATGGGGAGCATTGGCAACTAGCCTCCCCAAGTTCTACCACCAAGGATTGGTTCAATCTTAGGTGCTAAGATGAAGCTTGTAGACAAGAGGTCTCTCCACAAATATTATTTGTTTCCTTGAGAATCATGACAATTTGTAAGGATCTAGGGAGAATATCATGATGGCTATGATGGTAATAGTGATTTGTGAGCCTCAAGTAGTCTCTGAAAAGATTCCCATACAAGCTAGGGGATTGATTTTGGGGTGCTTGATTTTGGAGTAGTTAGTTTAAATTTTGGATGGATTTTGCATGTGTTTTCTACATAGATATGATTGTTAGACAATGGTCAGAAATAATACATTCCCTATTGATTGGAATAAATAACTATTTTGAAAGGATTGTATTTTCAATGTTTTTCTACTAGTATATTAATTTACATGAAACAACCAGTACTTAATGACTTAATTAAGTAAGCTAATTTTAAATTTATTGATTAATTATGATAGGTAATTATATAACTAGAGAACACCTCATGTATGCATGGAAAGAAAGTGGATGGTTTCCCCTAATGGAAATGTCTTGTGGATAGGTGGACCTCATTAGTCAGGTGGCTTCTCAACAATGTTAAGAGTAGAGTCAAAAAACAATGACCATCCTAGGATCTAGATCTTAGAGCTATCATAACATCATATTAGGGAGCTAGGACAAGACTATGCATTATGATAGAGTGGTCAATATTCTAGTTCCCCTCCTTTCTCACTCTCATTAAACCAAGTGCGATGTGCATCCACTTTGAGCTTTGATGGATCACATAAGTGGCTCTATTACCTCAATGCTAGGTTGCTGTAATGCAAGATGTACTAGAGCTAAGTAGTGGGATAATTCTAAAATTATACAAAAGTTGGTTTTACGACATCAGTAGTAGCACAATGGTGTCAGCAAGCCCTTTTACCCACTACAAATTTTGAAATCCAAGACTAATCACTATTTGTAATCAAATGACAAGCAAGGATGGAAGAGTTCTTACCAATCAAAGGTCTTGGCTGGCCTCTACCATGGACTTATGTGTTGAGATAGCAAGCTCAACACGTGTGAACATTGATGATGGACCGCCTGGCTAGATGAGTCTGCACGTCTATACTTAGCACGTTGGTAGTCATTATGATACTCACATGGCCACTGACTCATCACTTATTATATTTAGTTTCTTACACCTACCTACATCTGGCAAATATATAGTGCCAATCAATTAGTGTAGTCGGTTATGCACTATTTGACTTAGAAGGCCACTTTCCTTTATGTTGTATCTTATCTATACTTTGTGTACATTATATAGTGTGTGAAAGAAGAAAAAAAATCAGCAAGAAAACGTTTTGGCATCCATCTATCTTCTTGTGTTCTTGAGTAAGCTTCCTCTTGTGTATACAGTGTGTGTTTGGCATAGCAGCTCAAGTACATCTCCCCGTCACGCGATTCTTGACATGGTATCAGAGCTGCGCCACTGAGAGAGGCTGATTTTGAAGGCTGAAGTGAAGGAGAAGAAGCAAGGTTCAAGCAAGTAAGCAACGGGTAAGAAGCTCTCCCATTCTTCCACTCTCTCTTAGATAGTGCCTATGAAGGCACCGTAAGCAGGGTCGAGCAAAAAACTCAGATTGCTATGAGATTTGGTGTGTGAGTAGAGCATTGCATATTCTATAGCTTTGCCTTTTAGGGCTTTCCGCTGTTGTTTTGGGCGTCTGAGGCTGTTTCAGGCCCCATTTTAGAGCCGCAAGGTTGCGAACAACAGTTTCAGGGTACACTATGATTTCGACTGTATTGACTGAAAGTGGGTGCGCAGGTTACAGATTTCGAATATGTAGTTTTTGAGGTGTTTGCAAGAAGCAAACATAAGGTTTATCTCAAACAAGTTGCAGATTACATGTATTAATGAGCAATCAATGGAAAAGGTTGCTTGGTGTATTGTTGTGCACGTGTCGTGAAAGATTGCAAAAGACTAGCTTGCTGTGTTATATCCTTGTTTGTGATAATGGCAGAGAACGGTGGAAATCCCATTATTGAGAAGCTCGACAAGAACAACTACCCTTCATGGAAGTTTCGTGTGATGAACTTCCTCGTTGGAAAGGGCCTTTATGAGTTTGTTTCGGGTGAAGAAAAGGAGCCAGAGCTAGGTATCCCTCCGCGACTGCAGATGAGTTAAAAGCATGGAAAGAGTGGAATATGAAAGACAAAAAGGTGATGTACTGGCTATCTGCAGTCATTGATAATACTATGCTGGTTCATATCAAGAATGCAGAAACTTCACACGTAGCTTGGAAAATTTTTGAGAACATGTTTTCACTAAATACAAAGGCACGAAAAATTCAACTCAAGCAAGAGTTGAATACCTTAAAGAAAGGGAAAATGTCTGTCAATGAGTATGTGTTGAAGGTGAGGAGCATTGCAGATGCTTTAGCAGCAATTGATGTAATGCTTGATGATGATGATTTGGTTTCATCCACTTTGAGTGGCCTTAACAATGAGAAGGCATGGAAATCATTTGTTACTTCAATATATGTACGGAAGCCATTTCGAGATTTTGATGGGTTGATCTCTCTCATGATTATCGAAGGGATCAATATGCAGGGTGACTCATCTGAGAAAAAATGGTGAACAAGTTCAAGCATTTTACTCAAGTTCAGGAAGGGGACATGGTAGATTCTCTTCGAGAGGTCATGGTATGGGATGTGCTGGCGATAGCCAACAAAACAGGTTCAATCAGCAGTTTGGTGAAATGCAAGTTTCAGGAGGCCGAGGAAACTTTAAAGGCAGGGGAGAGCTCTAGAGGAAGAGGTGGATGGCAGAATAGAGGTTCTAGAAATTCTGCTATTGTTTGCCATTATTGTGGCAGAACATGCCATATTGCAACACATTGCTATGCAAAGAAGGATCATGCTCGCAGTGGTAAATTACAGCAAGGAAACTATGCATCGTCTTCGAGAAAGAATGAAGACAAAAATGAGCATCTGTTTGTTATGTAGCATATTATGAATGCAATTATAGGAAAGGGGACACATGATGATGTATGGTATGTCAATTCAGGTGCATCTAATCATATGACCAGTCATGTTGAATGGTTCGGAGAGATGCACGACTTACAAAATCCAGGTTATGTGCAAACATGTGATGATTCATGCCACCCAATTTCACACATTGGAAAGGTTTCCTTGTCCTTGTATGATGGCCAGACTAAGAGTCTGATAGATGTATTACATGTGCCATCAATTACAAAGAATCTAGTGTCTATTGGCCAAATGGTAGAGCAGGGGTTGTAGGTCTGATTCAATGCAAAAGGTTGTTTTGTAGAAGATTTTAATGATAAGTGCAGGTTGGTCACAAAAGGAAGTAGAGTTGGCCAAATGTTCACTTTAGATGCTGGAATTCTTGCAATGGATGCTGCTATGTATGCTAAAGGAAAAGGAGTAGTTGCAGATATTGAAATATGGCATAAACATATTGGACATGCAAATGTGCAGAGGCTGAAATTAATACAGTCGAGAGGATTGGTTACAGGGTTTCCTTCTTTTAGAGTTGCAAAATTGCATAAAGTATGTGAAGCATGCCAGTTTGGCAAGCAGGCAAGACAACCCTTCTCGCATGACAAAGAAGTGAGTAGAAAAATACTTGATGTAGTGCATATAGATGTTTGGGGGCCTACACAGAATGTATCTCTTGGTGGCAACAAATACTTTTTCACATTTATTGATGATTGTTCAAGGAAGTTACGGGTATACTTCATGAAGGAAAAAAGTGATATGTTTGAGCACTTCAAATCTTTTAAGGCGGCTGTTAAAATAGAAACAGGCTTAAAAGTGAAGTGCTTAAGATCAGATGGAGGGGGAGAGTATCTCTCTAATGAGTTTACTAGCTTCTTGAGGACTCGTGGAATAAAGAAGTAATTTACTTGCAGGTATACCCCACAGCAAAATGGGGTTGCAAAAAGAAAAAATAGGCATATTACAGAAGTCGCGCGGGCATTAATGGCTAAAAAGAATATGCCTAAACATTTTTTGTCTGAGACTGTCCATACTGCTGTCTACATTATGAATAGAACTCCCATAGCTCTGCAGTTCATGGGATGACTCCTAAAGAGTGCTTTACTAGCAAGAAGCCCGATGTATCACACTTGAAGGTATTTGCATGTGTTGCATATGTTCATGTGACAGATGAGCTACGGAAGAAGCTTGATCCAAAGGCTGAAAAATGTATTTTTATTGGGTACTCTTTAGAGCAGAAAGGGTATCGATGTTATAACCCTGCACAGGTGAGTTCAGAGTGAGCAAGGATGTTATCTTCGATGAGATGGGCAACTGGTATGCACCTGCTAGTGATGTATTAGATGATGATAATGATCATGACAGTTATGTGCAGAAAGAAAAATAAGAATCATAGAGTCTTAGTGGACCAAAAACATCATCTGGTAGTATACCTACAGTGAGCCCTTGGTCTGGGAGACTAAGGAGTAGCCCCACATCTTCATGTGGATCTATAAGTGTTGCAGGGAAGGACAAAGGAAAGAAGAAAGTGCTGGATGGTAATGATGCATCTACCAATCATTTGGGATTTGACAGAGATTCCAATGGCTCAGAGAGCTTGGATGATGACCTTGGTATTCGTTCAATCAGGACACTATGTGTACAGAGAGCTCAAAGTAATGTAAAGGCTCCATTTAGTGATCCGGTGGTACGCAAATCTAGCAGGGACAGATACCCTATTAAAAGATTTGGTTTTGAAGGTTATGCAGCTCACCATTATGCTTATATGGTGAAACTAGTTGAGGATGTTGAGCCCACCTATTTTGAGAGGATGCTGTTGATCATGCTCATTGGGATGCAGCAATGGATGAGGAGATGGCTCCATTAGAAGCCAATAAGACTTGGGATTTGGTACCCTTACCTAAGGGTAAGAAAGCTATTGGCTGTAAGTAAGTTTACAAAGTCAAGAATAATGCAGACGGTTCAGTTAGCAGGTATAAGGCTAGGTTGGTTGCAAAAGGCTATGCTCAAATATATGGCATAGATTATGAAGAGACATTCAATCCTGTTGCTAGGATGGCAACTGTTAGGTGTGTGATTTCCTTGGCAACAGCCAAAGGTTGGAGTTTGCAAAAAATGGATGTTAAGAATGCCTTCTTGCATGGTGAATTGCAAGAAGAAGTGTATATAGAGCAGCCAGCAAGTTATGAGGATTTAGAGCATCCCACATATGTGTGAAGGTTAAAGAAGGTGCTCTATGGGTTGAAGCAAGCACCTAGAGCATGGTTTGACAAGATTGGAGAGTATCTTATCAATATTGGATTTTGTATTTCTGATGTTGATCACTCACTTTATGTGAGAAAGGGAGATGCAGGTTTGGTCATCATAGTCATCTATGTGGATGACTTGATTATTACAGGTGACAATGACAATGGGATTGCTGAAGTTAAGGACTTCTTGAAGAAGAAGTTTGAGATGAAAGATTTGGGTGAGCTGAGATACTTTCTTGGTATTGAGGTGATTAGATGTGATGATGGTATATGGCTATCCCAAAGGCAGTATGTCTTGGATATGTTATCCAAGTATGGTATGACAGCATGTAAGCCTCTTTCAGTACCATTGGAGCAAAATGTGAAGTTGAGTGCCGATGTTGGGGATGAGATAGAAGACCCTACTATGTTCAGGAGGATGGTAGAGAGTTTGATTTACATGACTATCACAAGGCCAGACTTGAGCTATGATGTTGGCCTTGTTAGTCAGTTTATGCAGATGCCTAAAAAGCCTCATTTGGATGCAGTTAGATGTATATTGAGGTATGTGAAGTCCACTTTACATTATGGACTTTTTTATGAGGTAGGTAAGGACGTACAAGTCTTTGGATACACAAATGCAGATTGGGCTGGTAGCATGTCAGATAGAAGATCTACAAGTGGATTCATGTTTTCCCTTGGTAGTGCGGCAATTACATGGAGCAGTAAAAAAGCAACCTATAGTTGCTTTATCGAGTACAGAGGCTGAGTATAGAGGTGTTGCTATGGCAGCATGTGAGGTGGTATGGCTGCAAAAGTTATTAGGTGATTTGGACGTGCAGGGAGATGGTCCAGTTGCCATTCATTGTGACAACATGAGCATCATACAATTAGCTAAGAATCGAGTGTTCCATGCTAGGACAAAACACATTGAGGTGCACTACCACTTTGTGAGAGAGAAGGTACTTGCAAGAGAGATTGACTTGGTATATGTCAGCACACAGGATCAGATAGCTGACATTTTCACAAAGGCATTGGGTGTAGAGAAACTTCAAAAGTTCAGAAGCTTACTTGGAGTTGCAGAGATAGAGTTGAGCTTGAGGGGGAGTGTTGAGATGGCAAGCTCAACACGTGCGGACATTGATGATGGACTGCTTGGCTAGATGAGTCCACACGTCTACACTTAGCACACTGGTGGTCATTATGATACTCACATGGCCACTGACTTATCACTTATTATATTTAGTTTGTTACACCTACCTACAGCTGGCAAAGATATAGTGCCAGTCGATTAGTGTAGTCAGTTATGCACTGTTTGACTTAGAAGGCCACTTTCCTTTATGTTGTATCTTATCTATACTTTGTGTACATTGTATAGTGTGTGGAAGAAAAAGAAAAATCAGCAAGAAAACTTTTCGGCCTCCATCTCTCTTCTTGTGTTCTTGAGTGAGCTTCCTCTTGTGTATACAGTGTGTGTTTGGTGCAGCAGCTCAAGCACATCCCCCCATCACGCAATTCTTGACATTATGGATACCTCTAGCAAAGTATCTTTAAAATTAGGAAAAGATGAACCATAAGGTTTTAGGAATTATAGGATAATCTCCATGGAATGTCTTCCTAACAATATCTTTTCTTTCTTTTGAATTAGAAGACTAAGCTATCAACATATATGACCACATTCAATGGATCGTTTGAAATTCACCATTGTATCTTTATAAGTGGATCACCAAATTTGGCCCAATAAGACTAAACCATCCAAAATCCTAAATTAGATTTTATTCCCAATCTCTCCATGCATCTCTATCCCTTTCAAAAACCTTTCGCTACCCTTGGTCTTGTGTAAAGGGCTAGGTTAGTAGACCTACTTTTTATTAGAATCTAAGTTGGTGAAAACGATCATTAGTTTAGAGCCTAGACATTCACTATTAAGAAAATCCTATATCACATGTATTTAAGGGTGGTAGCAAGATAAGGTTCTCCACTTTGAACCATTTCTACCACTTTCAACCCTTTTTTCTTCCAAACCTATTTTTCAACAACTTCTTGAACATAAAATAGCCAATCTCACCTAGATCAAGAAAGAATCTGGAGAAGATGTTTGTTGGCAAAACATTTGTCAAATTGTGTGTAACATTATTTTGTGGTCAAACCAGATTTTTGTGCATAACTTCTCTTTAAATGTCATGATAGAATAATGTCTTTGTTGTAGTGTCCCCAAATTGACCCAAATGACAAGCATGCATTGTAGCTATTATTTTTGGAGCCTCAAACTTTGTACATAAAATTTTCACATTGCAAAATGTATATCTTGATTTATTGATATTTTTAAAAATTATTTTGATAAATAAAACTAGTTTTGTGAGACAAATTTCTTGGCATGAATGACCATTTTGCATGTGTAGCCACCAACAACTCCATGCAATGCACAAAGTTTACTATATGGGCTAATAGGTAATACTTGGTCCTTGTGGGACACAAACCTTATTGAATTTTTGAGATAAACATCCTCTAAAATTAATCCCCTTGTGTTAGAGAGGGTGAACTATAGTTATATTTAAATAATGAAAAACATAAATGGAACAGAAAACCATATGAAACTCAATAAGAAAAGAGACTTTAGCATACTCTACCTTTAAATTTGGATCAATTTAGATATCAAAAGTATAGTTTATAACCCCTAGAAAATGAATTATTTACACACCTAAGAAAGAGAACTCCATCTTTTGGGGTTGGAGCCTTCTCTCCCAAACCTAAGTCTAGGTTTTGTGGTAGGCTTAGTAATGATGTCAAATTCTACCTCATGAGCTCTCCCTCTCCCCTTGCCTTAGGCAACTCTCACCACATCATACTTGAGTATGTGCCACATTAGCAAGTGCCACCTCATGACACCAACATAGCATGCCACATCATTGGTTGGCCATGTCATCATGGTGATGTATCATTCTTATAATCTGTGCCACATCATCACATGCCATGTCACTTTGCCCACTCAGCTTGCAACCCCACCATCTATGGCCAAATACTAATGAGATGGAATCCTTGTCACCCTTGCCACCTCATCACATGCTTTGGAATCATTTTGTCATGCTCTCAAAAAGCCTCGTCACTATGGTAACATGGCAATGATGTGGCACACGAGGGTAACATGTTCTCAAGCCACATAAGCAAATCATATATGGTAGGCCACCACCTCACACAAGCAGCATGCAGGCAAAATAGCATATATCCGAGGTGGCCATGCACACATGCATAAATGGTGGCCATGCATGCACATATTCTACTAGAATGAGATGTACTTTGCACATGTGGGTACCACTAGAAGGTATGTAGAGTTCCCTATCGTCTCCCTACCTATGCCTATGGCAAATAAGTATACATGTACTCACACTTATCTCTCTCAATGAAAGTACCCTTGTTATGTACCAACACATGGAAGAGGGGACCTCCATATTTTTGTTGTATACATACTATGACATTTTATAGAATTTGTATTAGAGGATGAACATCCATTCACTGAATGCCTGGAGCAGGACCTAGGTATGCACTTGTAATCACACTGGTCTTTTTCGTCCACATCACTTACCTTAACCTCCTAAAAGACCATGTATACATCATTCTTAGAAAACCTTGCTCTAAAGAAATCAACACAATCCAAAGCACATTTTAGCACACATACATTTTGTTTTAGTTGTTCATGTGTCAACTCTCGCCTTATCACGACACTTACACCATGATGCTCTCCCCTCTTTCCATGTCCTAAGCATAGATAACTCCACAATATCTCTAGATCAATCTTGCAAAGTATGTTTCCACAAAATAGAATAGACTATTTGCCTTGAATTGTGCACCACAACACAAACAATGTGTCATGAATTTTGTCACAATACCAGTGCATAGATTGTATTTCATTTTGCTCTTTGAAGGAATAGTTCTCTACAAAGTCAATCATTTAAACCACTACATCATCAAAACATTTTTACGAAATATTTAAATTTCTAACTTTGCCACCTGTAGATAAAGTTATACATAATCAAGCTTCTAGTCTTCTCTTCCAAAAAGGACATGGATCTTAGACATCCCATTTGCAACACTAAGAGATCTGTCCTTTTCTTCTTTTTACCATTGATTGTCATTAATTCTAATGTCCATGTCTTGAAACACCTTAACTATTAGCAAGAATGATGTATTGCTAGTCTCCAATCAGGCACAAAGTCAAAATTTTAGTGCCACATTGAGAAAAAGTCCCAAAAATACATTTTTATATCATGAACTACAAACCCTTCCGCTTTAGGACAAAGCAAAGACTTCCAAAGAGATGTTACCCCACTATAAATAGACTACCCTATAGTGCAAGTTGAAGGCTATGCATCCTTGGCACATAGAGGGCATGCACTCATGTAGCTTGTATCATGAAGCCTTTGAAATATGAAATCAAAAGCATCCTTTGGAAACATCGTTTGGACATGAGCAATGTAACACTATGTATACTTGTTTTTAATTGTCATATGAAGTATGGTTTCAAGCCCTAGAAATATCTCAAAGAGATATGAATATAGGGATAGGTTCTCTAAAATCTCTTGAAAAGCTTTGGTTGCATGTAGTAATGCAAAAAAATACTATGCTACATATGTTTTTCGGGAGATGAGAAGTGCTAATTACTAGGTTTCTCCAAGAGAAAGTTGTCATTGTGATTAAACTTACTCTACAAATCAATTGAAAAGTACATTAAATTTGAAAAAATAAATTTCAAAGTAAGAAAAGTGCTTGAAGATTAAAAACATGTGACGACTACTCTTGAAAATAGATTTTTTTTTTGAAAATAGAAAAGTATATTTGGATATAGAAAATGCTTTCAAAACTGGAAAAAGTGATTTTAGATATAGAAAAAGTGATATTGGATATAGAAATTTCCTTTCAGATACAGAAAAATATTTTCTAAAATAGAAGAGAGATTTCAAAAATAAAAAATTTGATTCTGAAATAGAGAAGTGCCTTTGTAAGTAGAAAATTAATTTTCAAAATGGATAGACTATGTAGGATTAAAAATGTGATTTTTGATTTACACAAGTACTTTACAAGATAGACAAATGTTTCTTGAAATAAACAAGTCCTTTTTGAAATAGAAAAGTGCTTTTTAAAATTGCAAAAAGCCATTTTTGCAAAATGAAACATACTTTCATAAAGAAAAAAAATGTGTTTTTTGCTTACTAAGTGCTTTTTTCCTAAAGAAGATCATTGCTTTGCACACCATAAAGTGTTTATTGATAAAGATAATTGCTTTTCTATGTACGATTTTGATAGGCAAGGGCATGGAAAAAGTATTTTTGGAAGAAGACAATGTGTTTTTAGAAAAAGAGGAAGTATTTGAACACAAAAAAGTTTCTATTGAAGAAGAGAAATTGTTATCTCTGGAAGACGAAGTGCCTATATATACTACAAAAATGCTTTAAACCATAATAAGAATCAAGGAAGGAAAAGTATTGTACTAATAATATAAATGAATTAAACATGAAAATGTGAGTTTTAAAAATGAGAAATTGCAATATGAAGAAGGGGAAGTGTTTGCTATAGAAAAGAGATGCTTTGAACATGAAAAGGGTTTCTTTAATTGAGATAGAGAGCTTCACTAGATACGATGTAATATTTAAACTTGAAAAATGTGCTTTCTAAGAAAGAGGTAAAATGTGCATTTTGAAGGAAAAAACGTAAAATGTAGATAAGGCCCTAACCAACATGAAACCAAAAGAGAGATTAAGAAGTAATGAAAATCATAATTACTTGAGGCTCACTGGGCAAGTGGATTGGATACGTAACAATTGCATGATTCCAATCATCTTACAACAAACATCCTTTTTTTGGGGGGATATGTGTGTCTTTGTGGTCCAAAAGGTAAACAAAGCGTCATTGATATTATTTGTGATAATGTGATTGAGAGGTGGTTATGTTTTACATGTCTCGAAGAGCAATTCTCTATCATCTTTAAATTGTAATTGAGACTTTGTACCAATTATATTTGTTTTGTGGACACCAAGATATTTTGTAGCCTTTGCCATACCATTGTCATCACTATTAACCAAGGATAAACACATCAATCTCTTCATTCTTTGATATAAGCCTTTTCACTTATAACAATCTTCTCTGGATATTGGCCATGAATACTTCATCATAGTGCAATATAGGAGGCTACAAATCCCTCAATTTAGGATGTTATAAAGATCCTTGAAAATGTATCTCTCAATCTTTGTATCAATGTGTTGTGTTTATCGGCTTCAACAAATTATCACAATGATACATATTCTCTTCTTTCTCATGTTATTAACGATATACTATGGTTGAATATTGATTTTTTTATTTCTTCCTATTTTTTAGTATTCTTTTTTGAAATGAAATCAAGTAATACCACAATATTGGTCTACCCCATTAGAAAAAAATAAACTAAGAAATGGGTTGTTTAGTCCCCCCCGCCTTTCTTAAAACAAGGAAAATAGGAGAGAATAGTAGTAAAATAATCATATTCTCTCTCCACTTTTGCAATCTTGTTTTGCCTTTTTTATACTATCCACAAAGGATTTGCTCAAATTCCCTCTCTCTCCTCATTCAAGAATATTTTTCAGCCAAATTTTATACTAAAAAAGGAGTTAGCTATGGGAGTGTTGTGCTTAGTTTTCAATGCAAAATGATTAGTACATATGAAGTAATTGATGTTTCAATCGAAAATGAGAAAAATAAAATTTTAGAAGTTCCTTTTGACATATTTTGGAAATTTTTAATTTCTAGCTTCTGGTTTTTTTTTAAACATGTTGGTAATTTTTCCTATTTTTTGGAGATGTTGTTGGAGGTAAAATTAAAAATTTTAAAATACGAGAACTTTATATCACTGCACATCAACTTTATATGCAACAGCTCATGTGACAAGTGGTGCAGCTCAATGAGACTATGATTCAACAAAATAATCAAATTTTTGCAATGCAAGGCACTATCTATGACATTGGTATCTCATAGGAGGAGGCAAATGCACAACTGAATGACCTTAGAAAGATCAATAGTAAGCTAATACATGAGTGAAAATGAAAGAAGAAGCAAATCAATGAGTTAATTGTTGTGAATAAGGGCGAGTGGAAGCAACATATTAAAGCATATAAGGAAGCTTAGAATGAAAACCTAAGTGAGGGTGAGCTTGGATTATCTATTAGAAGATTGCTAAAGGCAAGTACATTGGAAAACACTTTAAACAATCTAAAGTACATGTGAAGGAGAAGGTGATTGAGTCCACATTAAAAGATGTATCAAATGAGTTCTCAGTTATGGGTGCATAATCCATTTGTGATAGGGCCAGTATTAGTACAACAACTTAAAAATATTTAAGGGTGTGAAAGCTGGGTTTGGTTGTGTTGAAAAGAAATAGAAGCATGCCTCTTCCTAGACCTTTAAAGTTAATAGATGCCCAATGGTAACTTAATGCAAAGGTTTTGGAGCTAATGGGAGCTCCCATGCATGTTCAAGGCATGACCATGCTAAAGGTTGGGACCAAAAGTGCATATGAGATTAAGTTTATTGAACTCAATAATTATTATATAGATCTATATGAGGTGTAGACATCAATGCTAATGTACTATAATATGTTTGTTGAGGAATATAATAGTAAATTATACTTTTTGTAAAATTAGATGAAAGTGAGATCAAAGTAAATCTTGAAAGATTTAGTGTAACTTTGATTAACAGAGCTTTACCAATTCAACAAGAACAACCCAGGGAACGTTAGTATCTGTAATCAAAGTGCTATGTGTGGTGAATCATTGCATTTGAGGTTCCTAAGGAATTATTTGAGATGTTAATATATTCTTTATGCACACAAGCATTCCAAATATCATCCATCGTCAAGAATATGGTAAGATGCTCTCAGTTGAAGGATATGGTCAATATTGGCAGAATGGCATCTTGTAGGAGACTTAAAAACTTTAAAATGCATGTGTGGAATCTCCAATGGTACAAATACAAAGCATCCATGCCTATATTGCTTGATAGAGAGGGTAGAAGGAAAGAATTGGAATAAGAATTGGCAAAGGATAACAAATATTACACTGACATGTGATAAAGAATATCGCATGTGGAATCCCATCTTCAATATTCCATTGGATCCTATTCATATTTGTTCATTGCATGCTTTTGTCAAAATCATGGAGAAAATTATGTATGAATATATTTGCTTTGTTTATAGGATGCAACCAAAAAAAGAAGCCATTGTAATGTGTAGGAATGTAGAATGAGTGCTATCAGAAATTGGGCTACACAAGCATCAAGTAACTATTGATGAAAAAGATAAGAAGAGATCAAGAAAAATTCGTATAACTTGCTAAAAAAGCCTTGCTTTGGAGGAGCAAAGATTGGAAAGTTTCATTCAACACCCATAAATTGTTGAGATATCGAGCTCCACTCGTGATATGCCAGGGTGACCGTTGTGCATTTATGTCACCGACTTGTCAGTTGCAGATGCGGTTGGTACACCGCCCATGAATAATAGCTAGATGACAGCTATCCTTATCTACTCTAGTTCGTGGCTCAGTTAGGATGCCACCTTAGTTAGTTGAGTTTGGTTTGAGACCCATATATAGGGTTCTTCTATTTCTTTGTATGAGTGTTCTTTTGTCTTACACAACTAAGAAGAGGAAAACTGTTTTTCAGCCTCCACCCTTGTGTGTATTCCCCCATTGTGCAAGAAAGAAAGCTTCAAGTGAGACTCCTTCCTTCTCTCCCACAATCTTGACATGGTATCAGAGCCTTGTTCGTGGTAAGGAGCTCAAGAAAGCAAGCCAAGCTCGCGGTGTTCTAGTAAGAGGAGCAGTGTTGCTTTCATTTTCTGTTTTGGGAGCAGATCTCTGCAGCAGGTAGCACAGCCAGAAATTGCAAGAGTGCATTGTCTCAGGTTGAGACGCCCTTCGCGGTGAAGCAAGAGGGCAGTATATGCTGTGGGCAAGGGCTTTAGCCCTTGGCGACCCTGTTTTTTTTATTTGAGGCCATTTCGGGGCTTGTTTTGGAGGCGAAAGTTTTCTGCACGTACTCAGGAAAAGGCCCAGTTTTATACTGTGCGACCACTATTCTACAGGTCGGTGAAAAGTTACTGTAGAAATTACATCGTATGCTTGTGCGTAGAGACATTGGGAGTTACAGAATCATCCTTGTTGCTTGTTGATGCAAAATCGTCACTAGGAAGTGACTGTGTGGTCAAATACCACTTTCGTCAGTTTTGCAGATTAGCCCTTGTGAGGCTGAAGCTGTGTTCTTTGCAGTGACAGAATTTTTTTGCAATGTTCTATAATGGCGTCTGATTCTCTCTCACAGATTATCACTGAAAAGCTTGACAAGAACAACTTCCAAGCATGGAAGTTTAGAATGACAAATTTCCTTATGGGAAAAGGATATTGGGAATTTGTTGCAGGAAATGAAGAAGAACTAGTTCTTCCTGATGTTCCCAATCAACAGCAAATGCAGGCATTCAAAGCATGGCATGAGAGAGCCAGGAAAGTTATGTACTGGCTGTCTATCAGTATTTCAGACTCTATGATTGTGCATATTCAAGATGCAAGTACGCCAAAGGAGGCATGGGATACTTTGTCAAAAATGTATAGCACAAATACGCAAGCCAGGAAAATGCAGCTCAAGCAAGAGTTGCATAATGTGCAAAGAGAAAATATGAGCATCAATGACTACCACATGAAGGTAAAAAAGATTGCAGATGCACTTGCTTCCATTGGGTCGCCAGTGGAAGATGATGATTTAGTTTCTGTGACCTTGAATGGTCTAGGAAAGGATTATGCACAGTTCTGAACATCCATTTCCGTCCGTGAAAGATTTCTTTATTTTGAGGAGTTGATTGCTCTTCTAATTTCTGAGGAGCAGAGAAATGGTGGTGCATCTTCTTCAGGAGGAACTTCAAAAGAAGCTGTCTTCTACTCAAATGCTGAAAGAGGTAGAGGCAGAGGTAGAGGAGGCCGATTTGGAGGCCATAGTAGAAATCAGAATATGCAGCAAACTCAAGAAAACCAGTCCTATGGAGGAGGACGTGGTAACTCTAGAGGCAGGGGGAGCCAAAGAGGTCGTGGTGGATGGCAAAGAGGCCAAAATGCAAACAGTAATGTTGAATGCTACTACTGTGGTAAAATGGGTCATATGGCTAAAGACTGCTATAAAAAGCAGAATGACATCATGAATGGAAAACTGCAACAAGGGAATTATGCATCTTCTAGTAGACAGGGTGATGACAGAAATGAGCATTTGTTTATGGTGCAGCACATGAACAATTATGTGACAAGTGCAGAAGAAAGTAATGATGTATGGTATGTTGACTCAGGTGCATCAAACCACATGACAGGTCATGCAGAATGGATGGAGGATGCAAGGAAAATGGAAAAACCAGGATTTGTGGAGACTGGTGATAATACTGCACATCCTATTGTGCAGATTGGAAAAATTCTTTTGTCTATGCAGGATGGGAAAAAGAAATACATGTCTGATGTATTTCATGTCCCGAATATCACCAAGAATCTGGTTTCTGTTGGTCAAATGGTTGAGCAAGGCTTGCAGGTCAGATTTAATCCTCATGGATGCTTTGTTGAGGATATGAAAAAAAAAATGTCGCTTGATAGCAAAAGGAAATAAGAAGGGCAGAATGTTTACGTTGGATGCAGACATGTCTAAATTGAGTGCAGCAATGTTTGCACATGGGACCGGTGTAGTTGCAGATATTGATATCTGGCATAAACGCATTGGTCATGTTAATGTACAACGACTTAAATCAATGCAAGCCCAAAATATTGTTGCAGGATTGCCTAAATTCAAGGTTGCAGAAATGTATAAGATATGTGAAGCCTGCAAATTTGGAAAACAGGCAAGGAAACCATTTCCTAGACATGTTCAAGAGAGTGAGAAGCCATTGGAATTAATCCACTCTGATGTGTGGACTACTAAAGCTGCATCTCTTAGAGGTTGTCATTATTTTGTCACTTTTATTGATGACTATAGCAGAAAAGTTTGGGTATATTTTATGAAAAAGAAAAGTGAAGTGTTTGGGCATTTCAAAACTCTTAAAGCTATGGTTGAAAAAGAAACAGGCCTGCAAATAAAATGCCTAAGGTCAGATGGAGGGGGAGAGTACCTCTCAAATGAGTTTACAAGGTTCCTGCAGGAGCATGGCATAAAGCAGCAATATTCATGCAGTCATACCCCACAACAAAATGGAATTGCAGAAAGAAAAAACAGGCATATTGGAGAGGTATCTCATGCCATGCTCAATGAAAAAGACTTGCCAGATTTTTACTGGGCTGAAGCAGTTGCTACAGCAGTCTACATAATGAACAAGACTCCCACTACAGCAATACATGGGATGACTCTAGAGGAGAGGTATACTATAGGAAACCAGATATTTCTCATTTGAAGATTTTTGGTTGCATTGCCTATGTTCATGTGCCAGATGAGTTGAGATCCAAGTTGGATCCAAAAGCTGAGAAGTACATCTTTATTGGTTACTCTCTGCAGCAGAAAGAGTATAGATGCTATAATCCTTCTACTCGTAAGTTTACAGTGAGCAGAGATGTTGTTTTTGATGAGATGAGTAGCTGGTATAAACCAATAAATGTGATTGATGATGTAGATGCACAAAATGGTAATGCTGCACAGAATTCACAGCAGCAGTCACAAAATATTAGTGGACCTGGAGTGTTCTCTAGTAGTGGTTCATATTTCGCCATGGACAGGCAGATTGAGATCAGGAGAATCTCCTCAAAACAATCAGATAGTGGTATGCAGGTTTCACGAAAAGGAAAAGAGAAGGTAGATCAGCCCATGTTTGATGTGAATGCATGTCACTCTTATGTGGATGGTGAATCCAGTGGCTCAGAACAGAGCTTTGATGATGAGTTGGGTATTCCTTCTATTGTTACACCTGGAGTAAGGAAGACCAGGGATGTTTTGAGAGCACCTGGGAGTGAACCTACTTTGCGCAGGTCTACCAGAGCTAGGTATCCTGTGGATAGGCTGAAATATGATGGATTTATAGCCATTCACTATGTATATATGGTCAAAGTGATACAGGAACCAGAACCCACTTCTTTTGAGCAAGCCATGGGAAAAGAAAAATGGGAGAAAGCCATGGATGAAGAAATGGATGCCTTGGAAGCAAATGCTACATGGGATTTGGTACCTTTGCCTAAAGGTAAGAATGCGATTGGCTGTAAGTGGGTTTATAAGGTGAAGCGCAATGCAGATGGTTCTGTGAACAGATACAAGGCAAGATTAGTAGTCAAGGGGTATGCACAAACATATGGCATTGATTATGAAGAAACATTCAGTTCGGTTGCAAGGATGGCAACCGTAAGAGCAGTCATTGCTATGGCTGCATCAAAGGAATGGTCTTTACATCAGATGGATGTAAAGAATGCCTTCTTGCATGGTGATTTACAAGAAGAGGTCTATATGGAGCAGCCACCAAGTTATGTGCATGCTGTTCATCCTAAGTTTGTTTGCAGGTTGAAGAAAGCATTGTATGGCTTGAAGCAAGTACCTAGAGCATGGTCTGACAAGATAGGACAATATCTTGTCACTATTGGTTTTCAGATTTCCAAGGCAGACTTCTCACTTTATGTGAGAAAAACAGATAAAGGTATTATGCTACTTGTCATTTATGTTGATGATTTGATTATGACAGGTGACAGTGATGAAGATATCCTTCATGTGAAAATGCTATTGAAGCAGAAGTTTGAGATGAAGGATTTAGGAGAGCTGTGTTATTTCTTAGGCATTGAGGTGATTAGATCACCAAGTGGGATACAGCTCTTGCAGAGGCAGTATGGATTGGACATGCTGTCCAAATATGGGATGATAGGCTGTAAGCCTATTTCAGTTCCTTTGGAGCAAAATGTGAAGCTGAGGGCAGATGCAGGTGAGCTTCTGGAAGACCCTACTATGTATAGACGCATAGTAGGAAGCTTGATTTATATGACTATTACCACGCCAGATTTGAGCTATGCTGTTGGACTGGTAAGTCAGTTTATGCAGGCTCCAGGGAAACCACATTTGGATGCGGCTAGACGCATACTCAGGTATGTGAAGTCCACATTGCAGTATGGACTATTTTATGAGACTGGGGTTCCGATACAGTTGCATGGATACACTGATGCTGATTGGGCTGGTAGTATTTCAGATAGACGATCTACCAGTGGATATGTGTTCTCTTTTGGGAGTGCTGCAGTCACTTGGAGCAGCAAGAAACAACCTACAGTTGCCTTGTCGAGCACAGAGGCTGAGTACAGGGGTGCAGCAATGGCTACATGTGAGGTAGCTTGGTTGCATAAGCTACTTTATGATATGCATCAGTCTACAGATGGGCCAGTTGTCATTTATTGTGACAACATGAGTAGTATACACTTGGCAAATAACCCAGTCTATCATGCTAAAACAAAGCACATTGAGGTGCATTATCACTATGTGCGAGAGAGGGTTTTACTAGGTCTTATTAATAAACTTTATGTCAGCACAGAGGATCAGATAGCTGACATATTCACGAAGGCATTGGGCGTAGAGAAGCTGTGCAAGTTCAGAGACCTGCTTGGTGTGCAGGAATTGGGATTGAGCTTGAGGGGGAGTATTGAGATATCGAGCTCCACTCGTGATATGCCAGGGTGACCGTTGTGCATTTATGTCACCGACTTGTCAGTTGCAGATGCGGTTGGTACACCGCCCATGAATAATAGCTAGATGACAGCTAACCTTATCTACTCTAGTTCATGGCTCAGTTAGTATGCCACCTTAGTTAGTTGAGTTCTGTTTGAGACCCATATATAGGGTTCTTCTATTTCTTTGTATGAGTGTTCTTTTGTCTTACACAACTAAGAAGAGGAAAACTGTTTTTCAGCCTCCACCCTTGTGTGTATTCCCCCATTGTGCAAGCAAGAAAGCTTCAAGTGAGACTCTTTCCTTCTCTCCCACAATCTTGACATAAATGAGGAAGGAAATGTCATAGTTCATAGGACTTAATATTACGATGGATGAAAAAAGTTGCATTCTGCAATGCTTGATCGAAGTAATGGAGGTAAAAGAAGGTTCAAGGCTTGGATTAGTCTCAATAAATTAGTTCCCTTGCTTCAAAAGATGGTTTTTAACAATGGAGATAAGTCGGATCTTATTGATGTTGTGCATGATTTTTATGAAAACATGGTGAAAATGTGGTGCAAAAGTTCTATCACATTACATGGTGCATACTAAGTTAATATTTTAAAAGTATATAAATTGTATAAATTATTGAGCATATTTTTACTCATATGTGATATATGCCTTTGTAGCATATTCTTGAGGTGTGTGGGCCATAGTTTGCAGAAAAGAGAAGCATTGGAATTTGGTCCAAACATAGTTGCAAACCTTTTTGGATAAGTTGCATGCTTCTCCTAAGGAGATTCCCATGGATTCTCTCAAAAAACTTTTAAAATATGACCCCTTTTAAAAACTTGGTGAAAACTAACATATAGCTCTTTAAAATTTTAATTTTATTCATTTTTTAAATAAAAATACTATTGTGAAATTTTTAAAAAAAGTTAGATCATTTTTAAAAGGTTTTATAAATAGGAAAGCTAGTGTCTTTATATCATAAAGTTTACATAGTATAATTTTTCTTAAAAAACTTAATAATTAATTAGACATGGTTCCTTAAAATTATCTTGAAACTTAGAAATTTTAATTAATAAAAATTAAGTGCTTAATTGATAAGAAAGATATTCTTATAGTTATTTACTAAAGTGTACAATCATTAATCGATTCATATCTTTGATCAATAAAAAAGACCATTAACATGATCTCATTTCAAAAATATACCGTCAACTTGCTTTTGCATAAGTAAAGCTTTAGACTATCAAACAAAAATTAATATCTACACAACAGTCTTGTATTACAAAATATGAAAACTAAACTTTTCAAATCCTAGTATGAGTTAATAAATCTACAAGTACTATTAAGTATCCTACACAATTAAGAGATATTTATATTTTTAATAACATTTTATATTTCAAAATATATACAAAAACTATAATATCCAAATATAAAGTATTGAATATACTACTGTAAGCTAGTATATTTTGGTGAATGCTTAAAATGTAGTATACAAAACAATATGATAAATTGAGAGACCTCACTTCAAGAAAAGTGAAAATTGTTTTCATCTACAAAACCTATATTGATCTAATACATAAATAGCTTGTCTTATACATCCACAACTTGTTAGTCTTCAAGGTATTGCTCCTCTTCTTTGGCCTTTTTTCCATCATTACTATTATTATTATTATCATCATCTTCTTCTTTATTCTCCTCAATTACTTCAACAATTTCAATATCAACAAGCTCTATAAGTTCTCTTGGTTTATTAGATAGAGGAGGCATGGGCTCCTTAGATGCAAACATGACCTTATCAATGTTTGCTATGACCTTTGCACCTACTTCTTGATCCTCATATGGTAGTTCAAGGACACCTTGAAGCCGCATCTTAATAAATGTGTTCATCCTTCTCCACAACAATACAATGTCTTCCTTTCTAAATGGCATATGTGATTATTATTCTTGTTGATGATATAAAATTTAAATATACTATTTAATTACAATGGGTTGTGTGTGTGTGTGTGTGTGTGTGTGTGTGTGTGTGTGTGTGTGTGTGTGTGTGTGTGTGTGTGTGTGTGTGTGTGTGTGTGTGTGTGTTATTATTTAAATATTTCTTCTTAATAGAACAACTATATACGCACCTATCCCTCAAAATAAATCATAAATCAAGCACCTAATCATCTTGTGCTTAAAATAAGTCAAGGTTAGCTTTAGCATGTAAAAAATATCAACATATTTAAGATTATAAATTATTTTGGGTAAAAAGCAAAGAATTTATACCAAATGAAAGATTATGCCCATGTAATTTATTTTTGAAAGTAAGTGCCACATTATTAGCTTGGTGTGTACTTTTGAAGATAACAAATCTAAACAATGGAGAGTTTGTTATTTTCTTGAAGTTTTTTAATCATCTTCAAGACTTCTTTGAATATGAAGGCCTTATCATCATTAGTGAATCCTGTCATGTTGAATCCATATGATATATTTGCAATAACAAGGGTGAAGTAATGTAGATCTACCAATTTAGCTAAGTCATTTATTTCACTTGAATAACTTTGTACTATATCCTAAACCCTCTGCTTTTGAGTTTTCATCAATTACCACACCAACCTCTAACAAGCATAGTCTTCTAAGATTCATGTCTACCTTTCCATACTTTTGCAATTGCTCTTCCTCTGCAGTAGGTTTTTGTTTTGATAACATTTGCAATAGACAGAGATAGTTATAGGTGGTGATTAATATAAGATTTGGACATGAGGAGAAGTCTTTGAGAAAACCTTTTATTGATGAGTAGAGGTCCCTTTTTCAGTGAAGATCAAGCTTTCTTTAGGGTTTGAGGCATTTACATTGTAGATTAGAGGAAAGACGCACCTACCATGCACCTCCCAGTTGAAGTCAACTCCAATTCTCCTCAGGTAGGGCATGTAGGTAGGATCATCCCTTTCATGCAGTAAAGTGGTACAAAAAGCTATCCAGGCCTCTACATTAGAGTCCTAGATGTTTCTACATCACTTAGGCTGAGCCTCATATCCTTTCAGTCTCTAGGGTACCTCCACTGCCTTATCTTCCCAATAATTTGCAGGCTCTTGCTACCACATCATGGGGTGTCTCATTCTTTCCTCCAACCATGTCCTTCCTAGCCTCACTGAGAGCTTTATGACATCCTCCACCACCCTTGGAGATAGTAACTTGTCTAGTGTATGAGGAAAGGTGAAGGAGAACTCGAAAGGGCACATGTGGTTCTCCCATTGCTCCCACACTACAAGTTCTTGGCCCTAGTTTACAGGGTTGCACTCCTTGCTTTGAGGGATGGCCACCTGTGGAACTTGCAATGGCTTGGCTTGGAGCTTCTTGCAGGCTAGTTCCATCTGTTCTCTGGGTTAGTGCCTCATCTCCACCATCCTTTTAGGTGGTATAGCTTCCTCCCCTTGCTCTTTTGATTGCGCTTATGGCTACAGAGGGGGGCTCGGTTCATGCACTTGTTCTTCCTCTTCTTGGTCCTGTTCAAAATCGGACCCTTTGTCCTCGATTGGCTCTGTTGGATCTTGTGGAGGTAGCTATGCTTATTGCTCCAACTTCCCAAGCCCTAGTAAGTCAAGTTTTTATGAGGTTAAGATAGCTAAGATTAGATGAGCTCATTTCTCCTCTACTCCCAAGCTGGTGCTAGGCTTGGGTGCCTTGGCATGGAATCTATGTCGTAGTTCTCTCCTTGCAAGTTCTGATTTTCTTTTTACTTCCTCCAGTGTTTCTTCTTCTCTTGACTATGTGACGTTCAGCACTATGCTTAAAAGAGCTTGTTGTTACTCCAGCATTCATGTCTCGAAAGCCATGGCTTTGCTCTCTCCCATGAGGCATTCATTCTCAGAATGGGCCAATTGGTAAGATAAGTCTTTGACTCTCTCCTCATTCTTGGTTGTCCATTCCTCTGCTTTCTCTTTCATCTACTCTAGCCCTTGATTTTGGTATTGGGCTAGAGTGGCAATCACCTTCTTGTTCTCTCCAACAATGCATGCATTTGTTGTTGCTTTTGGTTTTTAAACTCTACTTGCTCCCTTAGTATAGCCTATTCATGGAGAGATACTTGAAGTTGGTTGTGTAGCTCTACCAACTTCTTCATGGTCTCCTCATCTCTTTGTGTCTTAGCAGCTCTTTCCTTGCCTCCTCTCTTTGCCTCTTCAACTCCTCATTTTCCAACTCGAGGTGTATGTTTTCCTTGGAGGTGAAGGTGCGCATGTTTTCTAGGGATATACAGTTGTCTCTTTCTTCATCGTATAGATCATTTAAGCTCTCTTCTTCCTGCCTTGCCTTTAAGGTCTCTTTTAATGCAATTATCTCCCTGTTGATGATGGTCATTACCCTCGTTTTTCTATCCTGAAGGTTGTAAAGGATATCTTCTCTTCTTTTAGATTTGCAAGCACGGCCTTTTCTCCTCTATCTTCTTGTTAAGTTGGATTTGAATATTTTTAACCAACTCATCATATTCAGTGGTGTTGCGCAAGGCTGAAGGCAACAAAGTAGTAGACACCCTCAAACGGGGTATCTTTGTTCCTTGGCATGATTCTACATTGGCTACTCTTGTAATATCCCCCGCCACGCTGCGTAGACCCCCCCCCCCCCATTTTAATTAAAAGAAATCAAAAAATAAATAAATCTCTCCCCCCTACCATCACCGACATGTCGAGGGAAGATGACGATAGCAGGGAAGAAGGTGACGATGGCAAAACTAACGAAGACCAAGACGAAGTCGATATGGATGGCAGGGAAGATGACAATGATGGAAACAATGATGATGACGAGCCCTCGCGCATAACGGCCAGTTATGGGTAGTTGGGAGGCCCCAAAAACTCCCGCCCCCCATGCAATACCACGTCCCCCCCCCCCCCCAGTTATGCGCCCCCAACACCTATAAAACCCCCCTCCCTAAGTGAACAGGGAATTACCACCTCTTGCCCCCCCTTTGCTGCCGAGAGAGAGAGAGAGAGAGAGAGAGAGATATATATATATATATATATATATATAAGAAGATAGAGAGACAAAGAAGAAGAAGAAGAAGAAGAAGAAGAAGAAAAGGGAGAGAGAGAGAGAGAGAGAAGAAGAAGAAGAAGAAGAAGAAGAAGAAGAGGAGGAGGAGGAGGAGGAGAAGAAAGAGGGAGAGAGAGAGAGAGAAAGAGGTGACAGAGAGGGAGAGAGAGAGAGAGAAAGAGGTGACAGAGAGGGTGAGAGAGAGAGAGAGAGAGAGAGAGAGAGAGAGAATAATCTAAGGAGGATTCTTCTTCTCTTCCCCTCCTTAGAGGGTGACTACACGTGTTGCTCTTCTCCCCATCTCTGTGTGAGTTTAACCCCCATTGCAATCGAGAAGAGTCACCCCATCACACTATCTCTCCGACAAGAGACAAAGAGGGAGAGAGAGATTCATAAGTCGAAAGTATGGCCCCCAAATAGAGGAAGACACGTACCAATGGTAATCTTGCATCCAACAGTGGAGCCATCGGCCAGGATGTTATTGCTAATACAATTACAATGTCGGGTATGGATAATTTATATCCAAATATCCAAGTACTATTTGCCATCTTCTCTATTGGTGAGTCATAGGCTATAACGCTTCGACATGCGCATGAATTCATGTAAAGGGGTAGCTTGAATTTATTCCTATTGTTATGATTTTGGCATTTTAATTGTTCCTTTACCTAACTTAGTTGCATACGGCTTATTTGCTGATAGAGCAACTAGAAGGAAGAATTAGTCAAGGGTTATGAATTGCATAGTCGTAAAAAAATGACATTAAAAGATTGTGCATACAAGTGTTAGGTTAAAGCTTAGTAAAGGGTTACAAATAACATAATTTCCAAAAGAATATAACATTAAGAATTGCGAATAGAAAGTCCTAATTTAAAGTTTGGATACTTCAAAAGTACTTAGCCCAAGAGCCCAAATATTAAGAAAACCTAGATTCTAGCTCAATGCAAGGCTTGTCGGAGTCTAGTTATTTGGGACCACCTCGCACTTATCTTATCAAGTATTTACACGTTAGGCCTATAACATGTTTAATATATGAGAACAATTTCCTATTTGCTTCATGGCTTGGCTAAGAGCTAGTAAAAGAAATTAATCATAAGGATTAATGCTAAAATGTTTTGAGATCCATCTGATAACTACGACTTCCACCAATCCAATTCAAGGTTGGATTATCAATCAATGTAAGTGACCTATGGAACTTATGTCTTGTACGGTGTTAAAACCCCTAGTAAATGCCTTAGCCAAAAGAAGGGTGTGTTAAGTGAATTTTACATGGAACCGCTCCTGATCCCAAGGGGGAGAGCAAATATGCAATGCAAAGGTTATCACGACTATTCCTGCAATATTTGGAAAAGGATACCATTATTTATGTTGATTGATCAAATAATGTCCTAAATGCTTTTGCATTAAACTGATTGTTGGGATGTGATTTGGATGATTATTCCAAGTGTTTGTGTTTGATGGTAAATGCATGGCAGGGGTCAGTAATGACAAGTTGCCATGGGAAATAAAGGAATGTTTTCCTGGAAGATGATATTAAGATGATTGCCTTGATTGTGCTTGATTCTTAATTGGATTAATTAAGGAATGATATTTCTATGTGGATGGATCATATCCAAGATCATGCTGCATTTCAACCCGAGAGGGCACTGCTCAATTCACGAGCCGAAGGTCGAGTGGTGAAAAGGCTAACCACGGAAGTTGTGTCTCACTCCTAGGTCACTTGGGGTCAGTGGAGCTCTGGACACCCCTTGCCTAGTCCGGAATGGAATTGCAACATTTAGGGCATTGGAAAATCCTATTCTAGATACTAGATGGAAATTATGGTGCTATGTGATTTGGACTAGGTACTTCTGTTGGATAGAAGGGATGCATAATTTCTCCTGTATGGGCAGGAGACAAAGATTAACTTGAAGATAAGTTGAGAAACTTGTTTGTCAAAAGGACTGCTTGCTCTGTATTTGTGTTTGTGCTGTAAATTATGCAAACGAACCCTGTTCCCTAAAAGGCTTAATTAATAAAGCTGATTTTAATGTCACACATAATTGTGGTAGGACCTAATTAGAAAACTAAAGTTATCAAGGGAAGCGAGTGGGTGGAACCCCCAACGGGTCTGTCCTATGACAGGGTGGTCCCAAAAAACTGAGAGGCTTCTCACAAGGTTTTACCGACATTCGATCATTAGATATTGTTAATTTAGAACTTGATTCATGTGCAAATACAACCAAACTGTCGACTATCCTTATCTGGAAGTCTAAGTACAGATGCCCTACAGGCATAAAGGTTGAGTGGCACCTCCCTCTCATTTCCCATTCTCTTTAAACCAAGTACGGCATGGGTCTTCTTTGGCTTGGATATCTCTGCATAAAGTAGGATGTCCAGGTCTCGACGCTAGAATGCTAACAGGAGACCTTGGCCACTAGGAACCCAGATTTTAGGTTGATCCTAGTGGGTTTCAGCCACAAATGTCCCATTGCGAGATGGACTCGAGAAACCCTAGGCGGCGACAAACCCCATAACATTCCATGGGAGTGCTGAGCAGCGATGCTTAGATTCATTTCTCAATGGACCGCTGAAACATGCTTTGATAGTCATTAGGTAGGCACGTTACAACTCTACTATGATGACCTCTTCATTCCTACAAGAGGGACTCCTTCACTAAGGGTAGGCACAATTTCTTGTACTTTTCTCACTAAATACAGCACCCAAGTCATGATTTGCTTTCATTGATCGCCCCTTCAATAGATCCTTGTGTCGCGATGATTGTCAGGGTAGCCATGACTGGTGGGATTGTGTGTAGAGGGGCTTTATCCTTGCCTTCTGCCACCACCGGTCATGGTCTTGCTTCTTCTGTTGCTGCACTTATGCTTGGCGTGTCATCTTGTACTAAGTTCATCATTGTCAATTCTTGAGATCGGGAGGGTTGCTCCATTGATCTCCGAATAGCCAATCCTATATGTTCCTCCTCTTGTTGTCTCAATCGCTCTTTCTCCTCTTCTTGTTTCTTCCTACCCTCCTCTTCAAGCCTTTTCAATTCCTCTTCCGCCCTCCTCTGTAGTTCTCTGTGTTCTTCAAAGGTGGACTAGGTTCTTCTGATGGGGATTTTAAGTGTGATCTTCCTTTTTCCACCTTGGCTTGACAGCTTCTAAGCCTTGCTGCTCTTGCTAACTATCCTTTCACTCAATGTTCCTTACTTTTGAGTGGGTTGGTCAACCTCCTTCTCATTATTAGCTCTTTTTGTTTTGTCATATTGCTCTTTGTTGAATTCATCCTCCCCCTGCTCTTCTAGTAAGAGTGAAATAGGCGGGCTCAGTGTGGAGTAGGGGAGTGATGCTCCTCTTGGATTGGTGATGGTTTCAGAGTTTCCTCCACTATTTCTTCTCTTTTTGCCTCCCCCAGGGCCTCCTAGATTATGGCCATTAGTACTTCCCTAAACCCTATGGTTAAAGACTTGGAAGCATGTTTTTTTTGGAAACTCCCCCTGCTTCCCTTCGCGTTGTTGCTACTACCTTTGCTGACGTCTAGATTGTTTTTTGGACATACTCATTCTAATTTACCTCATCTAGTGCATTTGCTGCGAGGCTCTCTAGCAAGAATGACACTCCTATTCTATTCATTAGAGCATTGTATCTTTGGCTTAAGAAGAGAGTATGGAACATTTTGCTTGCAGTCAGATGGTGGGGTCAAGAATGTCAGCCAAGTTGATTCCATCATTTGTGTAGACTTTCTTTTTGTCCATCCCTAGCATCCTATAGACATTTCTCTTTGGTCTCTTCTCCCGCTTCTCTACTAGTCCCAAGGCCTTCTCTACAATTTCTAGACTAAGAGCAACTTTTACCGTTCTAAAGGTCTCTCCTTGCCTGATGATTACTATGTCATTGTTCCTCTAGACATTAAAGGTCCTCATGAACTCTATGCATTTTCTATGGTTGATGTCATGCCCCACCTTCTCCAAGTACTTGGCAAGATTACTTCCTTCTATCATCTGCCCCCAACAACCTCTTCAAATTTCACCAATCCTTCTAGTTTGTGGATGCTATGGTATTTTAGTTGGTTGAACACATGTATCTCCATGGCTAAGCCATATCTTGTGTGTTCCTCCTCCGAGAAGGGGAGCCTATTGGCTTTATCCTATTGATCTTCCATTTAGGTTCTATCGCCACACAATAGTCCACAATTAGTTCTCTTTAAAAATGGCATCTCTTGCACGGAAGGTAAAGTGACTAGAAAGATTAGTGTCCAATGATGAAGGGTATGAACCACAAAATGAGAATTCTTACATCAATCAATCCCAACATTTTTACACATTCATTCATTGTTTTTTGGGTCTATATCATTTGATCGTATTTTCATGTGAGAGACTGTAAGTTGGGTGGGTAAATTGAAGTGACAATTTCTTTCACTTGATTGAGACATGTGGATGAGTATAGAAGACTTCAATACTAGTCAAAGAACTATGTTTGCATATTACATGATGCACGAGCACTCTAGCATGATTGTTTTTTGTGGATTCATCCCTTTTGTGTGCAACATTGTATGGTTGATTGAATAGCATTGTTTTCATTGTGTACTTCTTTAAAACACATATGTGTTTAAGCACATTGTCCATCAATGAATCATATTTCCACTAGGCATACTGAAAAAATAGGGGGAGAGAGAGGGAGATTGAACTCTTACATGATAACAACATGAAGAATACACACAAGATAGAAAGTTGAAAACCTTAATCTTTATTCTTCTTCTTTTCACCACTATGAAAATCTACCAAGAATAAACATAGAGTACAATATACATAATATACAAGTAGTTTAGATTGTGAACACACTAACTAAAAAGATGACTAAATAGATATTCTATGTCTTAGGTAGGTGGACTATACTAGGTACCAACCATGCCAATGATATGAATGTAAAGATAGTCATCCAAATACATGATTGCTAGCTCGCATTGAGCTTGATATCTCAACATCCCCTCTCAAGCTCAACTCCATGACATATACTCCAAGTAAGCTTTGAAATTGTTGAAGCCTTTTTGCTATTAGGACCTTAGTAAAAATATTTGTAAACTACTCCTTTGTGCCTATATATGTGAGATCAATGTTAGCTACCAAGACCTACTCTCTAAACATCAATGTGTTTCATACACGCATGGAACATTGTGTTCCAACTATATAATACTTATGTTGTTATAATAAATGGCAACTCTCCTATCTATCTATATCCCCAAATTATCTAGCTTTAGTATCCAAAGTTGCCTCACATACTGCCATAGTTAGTAGCACTCTCATACTTTATCTCTATACTCCATAATGCAACATTGGATTGGTTTTTATTGCTCCAAGTCATAGCCAAACTCCCCAAGGAAAACACATAGAAAATGGTATTCTTGTCACACACACTGCCTATTCAATTTGCATCAGTATAACCAAATAATTGCACCATCGAATCAACTTCATACATGATATTGTAATCTAATGTGGTGAAAGATGGAGCCCTAGTGGGAGCACAAGCAAGAGAGATGTGAGCTATGGTGGATAAAGCAAGAGAGAAAGAGATAGAGACACAAGATATGTGAACTCAAATAATCACAATGTGTGACTGACCTTCCCTTATTCACAATAACCACTCAAAGAATAAAGAATAAAGAATAAAGTGACAGTAATGGACACTCGCCATCTACAATGTACATGTATGTGGTTATGGTGTGTGTAGTAAATACAAAGTGACATAGGCACATGCACCTTTACCCCCAATAGCCTCCCACTTAAAGACAAATGTGCCTTGAGTGAGGAGAGAACAAGATAAAAGTAACAAAGGATAAAGATATATAAAGTACAACAGGATGAGAAATAGGCATTATCTCACCCTATGCACATCAACTTTTTAAGAAAAGAAAAATGTTCTACTTGAGAGGCTTTTAGTGAGTAGACCTATAGGATTCCTATGAGTCGAGATCTTAGTTCAATAAACTTGTCCTCTACCCCCTTCCTGATGAAGACTGCACGTCAACATGCCTTGTCTTTGCATGAAAGACCCGATTCTTAGCCAACTCAAATAGCACTCATAGAATTTGAATGCAATGTAGGAGTAATAATAATACCAAGGTCTACCACTGGACATCCTAGCTATAGGGTCTTCTTATAAGCCTCAATGATAGCAATATTCTACATCTCAATAATAGACAAGGCCATGCATTTTTGCACCCTGGACATTCAAGAAATATCCCCTTCAATAAAATTAAAGACATACCCAAAGATGGATTCCTACTATATGTACATCCTACATAGTTGGAGTCAGTGTAACCCAAAATTTTAGTATCTTGGCCACCATAGAAAATGCACATGTCAATAGTGCCTTTTAGGTACCTCAAGATACCCTTCACAGTGACCCAATGTTGCTAGCCAAGTGTAGCTATATGGTGTGCCACAACTCCTACTACAAATGCTATGTCAAGGCAAGTAGCTATTATGGCATACATCAAACTTCCCATTGTGGATGCAGAAGGAATCTTGGCTATTTTGGCCTTCTACTCATCTACACTTGATAAATAACCTTCATTTGGAAAGGTAAGAGACAAACAATAGGCTTAACATCCTGCATATGAAATCACTCAAGCACCTTCTATATATACATGTGCTATAACAAATAAAGGAGCCCTTGAGAGTGATCACGCATGATATATATACCAAGAATATGTGAGACTTTCCCCATATCCTTCATCTCAAAGCTCTTCTTGAACTGAGTCCTCAAAGTGTTCAGGTGATCATGAGCTCTCCTAGCAATCAACATATCATCATTGACATAAAGCACCAAGATAATAAGGCTATCATCATGGGCCCTCTTTGTGTATAAACTCAAATCCATATCACTGTGAGTATATTTTTGTGAATGCACAAAAGTATCAAACTTATGGTACCGTTTCTTAGGTGCATGCTTAAGGCTATAAAGCCTATTTCTTAACTTACATACTAGATGTTTCCTATCCTTTTTCATAACGCCCTTAGCCTACTACATATAGATATCATCATGCAAGTCCTACTCTGCAAAAAAGCCATTTTCACATCCATCTAATAAAAGTCCAAATCTAACTAGACAACCAAGGCCAAAACCAACTGTAGGGTAGTCATCTTGACTGCAAGAGAAAAGAATTAATCAAAGGCAATAGCATGCTCTTGCTTAAAATCCTTAGCAACCAATCTGGCCTTATATGCTAACTTGGGGTGTCCAAGGGTGCACTTTGACTTGTATACCCACTTGCATAGCAATGCATGTTTCCCACTAGGAAAAGGAACCAAATCCCATGTATGGTTTTTCTACAATGAATCAAACTTAGACTACATGGCCCTCTCCTAAGAGTGACTATCACCTCTATGCATGGCCTCCTTGTAAGTAAGAGGCTCACCAAAAACTGTCACCATAACATAATCCATGGAGAGCTCAAATCGATATGGCTCACATCTATCTCTAATAGACCATCTTAAAACGAGCTATGACACATGCACATTTAGTCCAACAACATGATCATGGGCCAATAGAATATTAGTTGCAAACTGTCTAGCTAGTTGTACCTTAACAAGAGGTTCCTCCTCCTAAAAGATCACCTTGTGTACCTCAACTACCTACTCATGTTGCTTTTGCATCTTCTTCTCATGGACAACAATATCATGCCAATAACCTTCCAAGCCTACGAATCGCCTAGGTAATAGCGTATCTCACCTACATCCCCATAACCAAGAAAGATACATTTCATTGACTTAGATCTAGCTTATTTGTCCTTGAGTACATGGTAGAAAGCCTCACATCCAAAGACTCTAAGATGCACATATGAGCAAGGTTTCCTATACCATACCTCCTCTACAATCTGACAATCAATAGCAGTGCATGGGGATTTTTTTATCAAATGTATAGTAGTAGTAATTATCTCAACCCTAAAATGTTGTGATAAGCATATTTGACCTTTCATACTTTGGACTCTTTCTTGAATGGTCATGTGTATGCACTCAACAATACCATTTGGGGTGGGGTGTATAGGGTGGTCAACTGATGTTTAATACCCTTATCATCACAAAGCTTCTCAAATACTTTAAAAACATACTCACCCCCATTGTCAAACCTTAGGTTTTAAGTGATACCTAGGCCGATTTTCAACAAGAGCAAGCCAACACTAAAAGGTAGATAAGACATCTAATTTCTACTTAACATGATAGGCCTAGATCTTTTGTGAATAATCATCAATGAATATAACAAAGTACTTCATACCACCTAATGAAGAATATGGCATGGGATTGTATATGTCAAAATGCACAAGAGCAAGAGGCTTAGTCATGCGTGTAATGCCATGTTGAGATATCGAGCTCCACTCGTGATACGCCAGGGTGACCGTTATGTATTTATGTCACCGACTTGTCAGTTGCAAATGCGGTTGGTACACCGCCCATGAATAATAGCTACATGATAGCTATCCTTATCTACTCTAGTTCGTGGCTCAGTTAGTATGCCACCTTAGTTAGTTGAGTTTGGTTTGAGACCCATATATAGGGTTCTTCTATTTCTTTGTAAGAGAGTTCTTTTGGCTTACACAACTAAGAAGAGGAAAACTGTTTTCAGCCTCCACCCTTGTGTGTATTCCCCCATTGTGCAAGCAAGAAAGCTTCAAGTGAGACTCCTTCCTTCTCTCCCACACTCTTGACATGGTATCAGAGCCTTGTTCGTGGTAAGGAGCTCAAGAAAGCAAGCCAAGCTCGCGGTGTTCTGGTAAGAGGAGCAGTGTTGCTTTCATTTTCTGTTTCGGGAGCAGATCTCTGCAGGTAGCACAGCCGGAAGGTGCAGGAGTGCATTGTCTCAGGTTGAGACGCCCTTCGCGGTGAAGCAAGAGGGCAGTATATGCTGCGGGAAAGGGCATTAGCCCTTGGCGACCTTGTTTTTTTGATTTGAGGCCATTTCGGGGCCTGTTTTGGAGGCGGAAGTTTTCTGCACGCACTCAGGAAAAGGCCCAGTTTTATGCTGTGCAGCCACTGTTCTACAGGTCGGTGAATAGTTACTGTAAAAATTGCTTTGTATGCTTGTACGCAGAGACATTGGGAGTTACAGAATCATCCCTGTTGCCTGTTGATGCAAAATCGTCACTAGGAAGTGACTGTGTGGTCAAATACCACTTTCGCCAGTTTTGCAGATTTTCCCTTGTGAGGGTGAAGCTGTGGTTTTTGCAGTGACAGAATTTTTTGCAGTCTTCTGTAATGGCATCTGATTCTCTTTCACAGATTGTCACTGAAAAGCTTGACAAGAACAACTTCCAAGCATGGAAGTTTAGAATGACGAATTTCCTTATGGGAAAAGGATATTGGGAATTTGTTGCAGGAAATGAAGAAGAACCAGTTCTTCCTGATGTTCCCAATCAACAGCAAATGCAGGCATTCAAAGCATGGCATGAGAGAGCCAGGAAAGTTATGTACTGGCTGTCTATCAGCATTTCAGACTCTATGATTGTGCATATTCAGGATGCAAGTACGCCAAAGGAGGCATGGGATACTCTGTCAAAGATGTATAGCACAAATACGCAAGCCAGGAAAATGCAGCTCAAGCAAGAGTTGCACAATGTGCAAAGAGAAAATATGAGCATCAATGACTACCACATGAAGGTGAAGAAGATTGCAGATGCACTTGCTTCCATTGGGTCGCCAGTGGAAGATGATGATTTAGTTTCTGTGACCTTGAATGGTCTAGGAAAGGATTATGCACAGTTTCGGACATCCATTTCAGTTCGTGAACGATTTCCTGATTTTGAGGAGTTGATTGCTCTTCTAATTTCTGAGGAGCAGAGAAATGGTGGTGCATCTTCTTCAGGAGGAACTTCAAAGGAAGCTGTCTTCTACTCAAATGCTGGAAGAGGTAGAGGCAGAGGTAGAGGAGGCCGATTTGGAGGCCGTGGCAGAAATCAGAATATGCAGCAAACTCAAGAAAACCAGTCCTATGGAGGAGGACGTGGTAACTCTAGAGGCAGGGGGAGCCAAAGAGGTCGTGGTGGATGGCAAAGAGGTCAAAATGCAAACAGTAATGTTGAATGCTACTACTGTGGTAAAATGGGTCATATGGCTAAAGACTGCTATAAAAAGCAGAATGACATCATGAATGGAAAACTGCAACAAGGGAATTATGCATCTTCTAGCAGACAGGGTGATGACAGAAATGAGCATTTAAAAATATTCATGGTGCAGCACATGAACAATTCTATGACAAGTGCAGAAGAAAGCAATGATGTATGGTATGTTGACTCAGGTGCATCAAACCACATGACAGGTCATGCAGAATGGATGGAGGATGCAAGGAAAATGGAAAAACCAGGATTTGTGGAGACTGGTGATGATACTGCACATCCTATTGTGCAGATTGGAAAAATTCCCTTGTCTATGCAGGATGGGAAAAAGAAATACCTGTCTGATGTATTTCATGTCCCGAATATCACCAAGAATCTGGTTTCTGTTGGTCAAATGGTTGAACAGGGCTTGCAGGTCAGATTTAATCCTCATGGATGCTTTGTTGAGGATATGAAAAATAAAGGTCGCTTGATAGCAAAAGGGAAGAAGAAGGGCAGAATGTTTACATTGGATGCAGACATGTCTGAATTGAGTGCAGCAATGTTTGCACATGGGACCGGTGTAGTTGCAGATATTGATATCTGGCATAAACGCATTGGTCATGTTAATGTACAGCGACTTAAATCAATGCAGGCCCAAAATATTGTTGCAGGTTTGCCGAAATTCAAGGTTGCAGAAATGCATAAGGTATGTGAAGCCTGTCAGTTTGGAAAACAGGCAAGGAAACCATTTCCTAGACATGTTCAAGAGAGTAAGAAGCCATTGGAATTAATCCACTCTGATGTGTGGACAACTAAAGCTGCATCTCTTGGAGGCTGTCATTATTTTGTCAGTTTTATTGATGACTATAGCAGAAAAGTTTGGGTGTATTTTATGAAAAAGAAAAGTGAAGTTTTTGGGCATTTCAAAACTCTTAAAGCTATGGTTGAAAAAGAAACAGGCTTGCAGATAAAATGCCTAAGGTCAGATGGAGGGGGAGAGTACCTCTCAAATGAGTTTGCAAGGTTCTTGCAGGAGCATGGCATAAAGCAGTAATATTCATGCAGTCATACCCCACAACAAAATGGAATTGCAGAAAGAAAAAACAGGCATATTGGAGAGGTATCTCGTGCCATGCTCAATGAAAAAGACTTGCCAGACTTTTATTGGGCTGAAGCAGTTGCTACAGCAGTCTACATAATGAACAGGACTCCCACTGCAGCAATACATGGAATGACTCTAGAGGAGACGTATACTGGTAGGAAACCAGATATTTCTCATTTGAAAATTTTTGGTTGCATTGCCTATGTACATGTGCCAGATGAGTTGAGATCCAAGTTGGATCCAAAAGCTGAGAAGTGCATCTTTATTGGTTACTCTCTGCAGCAAAAAGGGTATAGATGCTATAACCCTTCTACTCGTAAGTTTACAGTGAGCAGAGATGTTGTTTTTGATGAGATGAGTAGCTGGTATAAACCAGTAAATGTGATTGATGATGTAGATGCACAAAATGGTAATGCTGCACAAAATTCACAGCAGCAGTCACAAAATATTAGTGGACCTGGAGCGTCCTCTAGTAGTGGTTCACATTCTTCGCCATGGACAGGCAGATTGAGATCAGGAGAATCTTCTCAAAGTAATGCAGATAGTGGTATGCAGGTATCACGAAAAGGAAAAGAGAAGGTTGATCAGCCCATGTTTGATGTGAATGCAGGTCACTCTTATGTGGATGGTGAATCTAGTGGCTCAGAACAGAGCATTGATGATGAGTTGGGTATTCCTTCTATTGTTACACCTGGAGTAAGGAAGACCAGGGATGTTTTGAGAGCACCTGGGAGTGAACCCACTTTGCGCAGGTCTACCAGAGTTAGGTATCCTGTGGATAGGCTGAAATATGATGGATTTACAGCCATTCACTATGCATATATGGTTAAAGTGATACAGGAACCAGAACCCACTTCTTTTGAGGAAGCCATGGGAAAAGAAAAATGGGAGAAAGCCATGGATGAAGAAATGGATGCCTTGGAAGCAAATGCTACATGGGAATTGGTACCTTTGCCTAAAGGTAAAAATGCAATTGGCTGTAAGTGGGTTTATAAGGTGAAGCACAATGCAGATGGTTCTATGAATAGATACAAGGCAAGATTAGTAGTCAAGGGGTATGCACAAACATATGGCATTGACTATGAAGAAACATTCAGTCCGGTTGCAAGGATGGCAACCGTAAGAGCAGTCATTGCTATGGCTGCATCAAAGGGATGGTCTTTACATCAGATGGATGTAAAGAATGCCTTCTTGCATGGTGATTTGCAAGAAGAGGTCTATATGGAGCAGCCACCAGGTTATGTGCATGCTGTTCATCCTGAGTTTGTTTGCAGGTTGAAGAAAGTTTTGTATGGCTTGAAGCAAGCACCTAGAGCATGGTCTGACAAGATAGGACAGTATCTTGTCACTATTGGCTTTCAGATTTCCAAGGCAGATTTCTCACTTTATGTGAGAAAAACAGAGAAAGGTATTATGCTGCTTGTCATTTATGTTGATGATTTGATTATCACAGGTGACAGTGATGAAGATATCCTTCATGTGAAAATGCTATTGAAGCAGAAGTTTGAGATGAAGGATTTGGGAGAGCTGCGTTATTTCTTGGGCATTGAGGTGATTAGATCACCAAGTGGGATACAGCTCTTGCAGAGGCAGTATGGATTGGACATGCTGTCCAAATATGGGATGACAGGCTGTAAGCCTATTTCAGTTCCTTTGGAGCAGAATGTGAAGCTGAGCGCAGATGCAGGTGAGCTTCTGGAAGACCCTACTATGTACAGACGCATAGTAGGAAGCTTGATTTATATGACTATTACCAGGCCAGATTTGAGCTATGCTGTTGGATTGGTAAGTCAGTTTATGCAGGCTCCAAGGAAATCGCATTTGGATGCGGCTAGACGCATACTCAGGTATGTGAAGTCCACATTGCAGTATGGACTATTTTATGAGACTGGGATTCAGATACAGCTGCATGGATATACTGATGCTGATTGGGCTGGTAGTATTTCTGATAGACGATCTACCAGTGGATATGTGTTCTCTTTTGGGAGTGCTGCAGTCACTTGGAGCAGCAAGAAACAGCCTACAGTTGCCTTGTCGAGTACAGAGGCTGAGTACAGGGGTGCAGCAATGGCTGCATGTGAGGTAGCTTGGTTGCATAAGCTACTTTATGATATGCATCAGTCTACAGATGGGCCAGTTGTCATTTATTGTGACAACATGAGTAGTATACACTTGGCAAATAACCCAATCTATCATGCTAGAACAAAGCACATTGAGGTGCATTATCACTATGTGCGAGAGAGGGTTTTACTAGGTCTTATTGATCTAGTTTATGTCAGCACAGAGGATCAGGTAGCTGACATATTCACGAAGGCATTGGGCGCAGAGAAGCTGCGCAAGTTCAGAGACCTGCTTGGTGTGCAGGAATTGGGATTGAGCTCGAGGGGGAGTGTTGAGATATCGAGCTCCACTCGTGATACGCCAGGGTGACCGTTATGTATTTATGTCACCGACTTGTCAGTTGCAGACGCGGTTGGTACACCGCCCATGAATAATAGCTACATGATAGCTATCCTTATCTACTCTAGTTCGTGGCTCAGTTAGTATGCCACCTTAGTTAGTTGAGTTTGGTTTGAGACCCATATATAGGGTTCTTCTATTTCTTTGTAAGAGAGTTCTTTTGGCTTACACAACTAAGAAGAGGAAAACTGTTTTCAGCCTCCACCCTTGTGTGTATTCCCCCATTGTGCAAGCAAGAAAGCTTCAAGTGAGACTCCTTCCTTCTCTCCCACAATCTTGACATGCCAGGTATGAGAACCGTGTGTCTACTTGCCATAAAGACAATGGTCACAAGAATCAAAACATTTGTAATCAAGAGGCAGAAGATACTACCAATGAGTAAGCATTTTCATTCCTAGGACATGTGCCCAAGGCAATGATGCCATAAAGATACATGTGATATGTCAACCATGCCAAAACATGGTCAAGAGAACTATATACAAATAAAGGATAGAAGCTGCCAGCCTTGGCACCTCAAGCAAAGACTTCCATGAAAAATCATTAAAAGATACATAATAGCGTGCATTATCCAACTATCCCTTCAAATAGAAGCCTTTTAGTCAAAGCCAATGCATGACGTATATTATGTAGAGTAAAAGAGCTACCTGAGAAAAATAGCAACCTTACATTCCTAATTCCAATAATATCCTATGCCAAGTCATTTCCTAGTTGCATAGAACCTATCATGCTGTGATAGGACTGAAACGAATCCCTATGTGGGGTAACATGAAAGGAAACCCTTAAATCAAGCAGCCAACACTAAGAATATGTAGATAAAGTATCTATCAATTTAAGAAGCATTAAAAAGAAGAAGTTGCTAAGATGTACTCATCATTTGACTCTGGTTGCACTATATTTATCTATTTACTCTTTACACTAGACTTACCAAGGACAATGATGGAATCATCAAGTTTTTCCTACACTTTGCCCTTGCCTTTCTCTTTGTGCTTATCATCACACATCTTATGGCATTGCGTTGAATATGGCCGTGCTCCCCATAGTAATGACATGTTAAAGAGAGCTTACAACCACAAGACTTACTGCAAGACTACCCATGATACTAAGATCTCTATGAGTCTCTACTACGATAGTCATTAGCACCCTTACAATCATGTGTGCCCCTAACAATCAATGCATATGAAAAGTATGGAAGGTATCCATATTCTTTTTGTTTATCTCCCTTGTGAGAGTAAAGCACTCTCAATATCTTAGAATTTCATGCCATCTTTAGGATTATTGGCATACATAGACATACGAAAACTATCCCATGACTCGAAAAGTATAACAAGCAACAATAAGGAAGATCATTTATCTTTAAAATCAATGCCCTATGAAGTCAGCTAGTTGAAAATTGAATGAAACCGATCCAAATGAGCATACATAGAATTTCCTTTCTTCATATGAAGGTCCATAAGCTGTTTCAACCAATACATCTGTGACATAGGACTTTACTTGTCATAAAGATTGTATATATTTTCCCATAACTACCAGACATTATCTTCAGGTATCACAACATTAAAATAAACTTGCTTAAACAATGACAATATAAGAGTGGATTTATATACCTCATCCAACTCATCCCAATCATCCTAATGTATACCTTTGGGCTTGACATTCTTGGTTTTCAATGGCTTAATTTAATGCTTCTACACCAATACTTGCCATATTTGCATCTTCCAATAAGAGAAATTTGTACCATCAAGTTTATCAATATTAAAGATAGCACTATCATTTGAAGAACCAGTCATAACAATAGTATACCACTACAGAATCCAAGAGAATAGGTTGTTGTATATTACTACAAGTCAACCCCAAAATCCCATCCGAAACACGGGTAAAACAAGTGGGAATACCAAAGTATAGAGCTATCCACTATCTACAAGCCATAGACTATCAAGGTAAAATGTTTACTCTCTAAGACAATGCTAAAAACTATAATTACACAGTTCAGGATCCTAATTAAGTCTAAATTACAATAGAATAAAAGAGTTACACTAGACATTTGCCAAGGCTAGTTGTGGAACCCTGCTCCAAGGGGGTCGGTTTTTACCACCTTGGAGAGCTTGGATTAGCCCTAATGGTGAGACATCACTCCATAGGGAACCATTGGGTAGGAGGAGCTGAGGAAGCCAAGGGGGCTCTAGTTAGTAAATCCCTTAGGCTCTTAGGAACTATTCAATCCCTATGTGACTCAAGATGGTGGACTCTTTGGGAGCATTGTTACTAGTTAAGGGTGAAATCTTGGTGGAGATAAGACATTTGGGTTCATTGAATCGAGAGCTTCTCCATAATTTAATACATTAGTTAGAAGTAAAATATTGATCAAGTAGAGATTACCTAGAATCTTGACTCTGTGTCATTGTAGGGGATCAGAATGAGACTATTCCTCACTAGTAGAGGGGTTGAAGTACTTGTATTACCTTTATTTCTCACTCTCCTTGAACCAAGTGTTACATGAGGCGGCTTTGATTCGAGTGATCTAGCATAAGTAAATGCTCAAAGACTAACACTAGACAAATCAATAGGTGACCTTAACTTAATTTAGGAGCCCAATTTAGGTTGATCCTTATGGGTTACGATCAGAACTTTCCATCAAAAAGTGGACTCAAGAGAACCTAAGGGCAAGGTTTCTTAGAAAAAACCTCTCAATGGACCATTGAATTGTACTACTAAGGACTCCACGATCAGTCATGCAACATGTGGTATCAGAGCATAAATGGAGTTATGATTGTGTGATAAAAACTCATGGAAAAGTTGTTAACCTAAGCTAGGGATACAATAAGTTTTCTCATACTAATGTGGGCATAACTTCGATAGAGTATGGAAGCTTGGGATTGTTTTCTAGTATTCTAAACCATGTATACATTGGTGATGCACTCCTTTGATTATACATTTAGGGGAGAGATGTGATGCATATCCTAGACCACCATATGATCCATCCCCACTATACCTAGAAAGAAGATGGGTCTAGAATGGGTGTTACTATTGCATAGATGTTGATCTTTCTCGCTACATCTAGACAAACTTAAAGAGATTTCCATGGATGGAAAACTTCAAGGTTATAACTTCTTTTATATTCTCCCTATCAAGGAGAAATACCACTTTGTATACCTACGATTGAGCTTGGATTGCTATGTTTATGATGAAGTGGCAAGAGTAATCCTAGCTTATAGAGAGTCAATACAAGGATGTTCACATCACTGTGGACTCTATATAGAAGGTTTTCCCAACTCTCCTTCACAATATCTAATTTTGGACATCCACCAAAAACCACCATGCTATTACCCTATTAATCTACCTGATTATCATCCTTAGAGCTCTACCTTGAAGTTGTAAGCCTTTGTTCTATAAATAAAGAAGCTAGACTCTTCTTATTATCCATCCATACGAAGCATTTTTTTTGTAAGAATTTCTATCTAATGTAATTTAAAATTGGCTAGCATTACCATGGCTATGAATAATGAAAAAGGCCTCGATTTCCCTTCAAGATTGTGCACTTTCATACTAAACTCTTGTTGCTAAATTCAAAATTGAAAATCGAGTACTGGAAGAAGTCTTAAGAGAGAGATGAAAGTTACTTCTTGTGAAAGGTATATCTAGCCATACAAGTTTTCAATCCTAGGGTATCATGTCTTCTATGCCTATGCTTACCTTGACTGAAGTGCAAGAGAAGAAATTCCTTCTCAAGAAAATCAAGCCACACAAGTTTGATGGCAAAGAAAAGGATGTTGAATCAAAGGAGAAGTCTGGATCAAGTTTATGGAGGATTACTTTGTTGTTGTAGGAACTACTCCTCCTAATCAAGCTATGATAGCTTAGTTAAAGTTGAGAAGTGAAGCTCATCTTTGGTGGAAACAATGGTGTAAAGACCAAGGGATTTCTGAAGCGACCATCACTTGGAAGAAGCTGAAAGATGCTCTATATAGGTTATACCTCTTACCAGCATATAGCACCTTAACGGTGAATGAATTATTTAATTTGAAACATCTAGGGCTAAGCTTCGAAGTCTAGTATTCTACATTTGTATCTCTTTTGAAATGTGCCCCACTTATGGACATCTCGCAACATGTGTCAAAGTTTTGCCATGGAGTAAACCCTCCAATGGATACTCTCCTCTAAGCAATGTGCCCATCTAATTTGCAAGATGCATTAATTTGGGCTAAGCCAATTAGCCAGGAACTTCAAACAAAGTCCAAGAGTTTCATATTTTGGGAATGCAATTCTCAATACAAAGAACCATGTGATTATGTCAAAAAGATCCAAGGCCAACACCACTTTGGTCAAAGAAAGAAAGCCAAAACAAATGCAGTTGGAAACTTTGTGCCTACAATTGGCAGTAATGAAGCACCAATGTGTTTCCATCGCAATGAGCTATGCCACTTCAAGGGACAAGGGTATGGAAGAAGGCAAATACCTAACTTGGAGGCAAAAATAGAGAAAGCAACAATACATGGTGTCCTCAATAAGAAGGAGCCAAATCACCAATACTAAATGATTCATATGCCAACCACTTACCAAGGTAAAGCCTAAATATTTTGATTGATTGTGGAAGCATCCATTCATTTATCTCATTGAAATTTACAAAAATATTAGGCATAAACGATACACCCACATCAAAGTTATTGGTAGAACTAGCAAATCAAAAAGAAGTAATTTCTACTCAGAAAACTAGTAAAGTGGAATTTAACTTAGGATGCAATCTTTCCAACATGGGGTTTTGAGTTATGAACCTAGAATTTTATGAGAGTTTGCTAGGAATGAATTGGTTCATTCCCAATCATGCCCATATTCATTGCAAAAGAGGCCAAATCACATTCCAAAACCAGAAGGGAGAGCTAGTAACCACTTAAGGGAAAGTTGAAAAACCTAGGGTCCAACTAGTAAAAGCTTCTCAAATTGTGAAGGGACTAAGAAAAGGATTTCATGTCTACCTAATCAAACTTAACAAGATAGAGCAAGAAAAGAAACTAAGGAAGAGCTATCATAGTTAAAGGAATATGAAAATGCATTCTTGAAAGACCTGACTAAACTTTCATCACAAAGAGAAGTTGATTATGAAATCGAGTTCTTTTACTTTCAATACTTCCTTGTCATCCATACAACTCTAAGTGTGGAAGGAGGGAATTAAGTGAAGCTTCTCAACTTTATCTTTTTGCAAATTTTATATGAGTACATGTGTCATTTCTCTATACTAATTAAAAAAATATTCTTGCTCATCCCATGTCAATGGTCAATGTCAGAATTCCTTGCAATCCTTGAGCAAACAGCCAAGATTAGTATGTATGCCATGTATTCCAATGATTTTATCTTGATCTCCTTGTAGCACTCCATTACTTGTCAACTCCCTTCTTGTGCTTTTTATTTTTCTATATCTATCAAAGATCTTCCCTTTTCCTTAGGTTTTGAGTTGGCTGGAGGTTCTGGTTGAGTAAAGCATTTATTACCTACACATAGGTAATAGTACTTCTAGATCCATTTTTTGTATCTTGCTTCATTGAACCACTATGGGTTTGACCTAAGGCGGGACCTAAGGCGGCAGAGTTGAACATTTTAGTTGTGACCGATGAGTGCGACTATTGGGCTTCCACTTTAGAGTTTGAAGTAATATATGTATGGTCAATGGATTTGAACATTTTAGTCGTGACCAATGGGTGCGACTATTGGGGTTCAACTTTGGAGTTGGAAGTAATATATGTACTGTCACTAGATTTAATTGTGATAGTAATTAAGGGCCACTTGGGTCCTCAAATAAGTTGGAAATATTTTTGGTCTCATTAGTCTTAGATGTGCCCTCGACAAATGTTTAATTTCATTTTTTGTGATTTTCCTTTTTTCATTTTCCCTTAGAATCCACTTTCCTAGCTTGAGCAATGGGAGAAGGTTGCTATTGTTGTTTTCCCTTAGAATCCACTTTTATTTAGGTGATGAAGGTTTTAAAGTATTAGTCTTTGATTATTTGATTGAGCTACTAGCTAGGGATGGTTGTCGCCTATCTATTTTTAATACTTCTTATGGTCTCATTGTCATAATTTTTCTACTTGTTAGAACTTGGGAGATTTTCTTCTAATCCATAGGGATGACTACTCAGACATTCAAGGTATAATCTTGTCAACACTCTCCAATAGAGGTCATTGATCCTTGGAAGCATCCTTCATCATCTTTGTGAATTTTTTCCTTCAACTTGAGTGGTAGCACTTAGACTACTGTTACTAGATTTCTTGTTTTTGCTTAGGTGACAAGGGTGTTTTGGCTTCGAGAGACTTCAGACACTCAAAAGTATTGGCAACTACCTTGGGCTACTACTTGGTAATTTTAGGTGGATAATTTGTTTCCTTCCTAAGACTTCTTGTTAGAATAGTAAAAGATGCAATAGTATAATGAAAGACATGAGATGATCAATGAAAGAGACAATGCACAAGATGTAACCTCCTGGAATGGGAATCCACTATCACAAGAGTAAAATGGTTGAGTGCAAGCTCACACACTCCAAAATCTCCCTCTCTCCATACCAAGAATTTGCAAGTACCTAAATGGAATAATGGACTCTAGCCACACTCCCTCCTTTTACAGACAAAAATAAAGAAGTTGTCCTACCACAAAATAGATTGGCTAGTTTACCAAGCAAAGAATAAGGAGAGTACCCATAAATTAGGACATGGGCACCTGTGAACTTGTGATATGACCACTTTTAACACCCTCTCTTAGAGCATAGGTGAACATGCAATGAGTAAGAACGCCCAAGATGCACCATGGATAGTCTAGTGGTGTGCACTCCATTGGATGTGCCTTGGAAAGAAAGCATCCTAAAGAAGAAGTCCAAATGCCATAATCCCTATTTGAAAGTAAAGCAGTTGAGCTTGTCCTTAGCATGAACTTGGCATTGGACACACCAATCTAAGGTTTGAATCCATTAGGGGAGATTTGGACTCACATTTGGGCCTTTTACTTTTAGAGAGAGAAATCCTCTCAACCAATAAGGAGAGAGCTATTGTTACAATAAAAATTAAAAAATATTTTTTAATGTTTGATCGTGTCCAATTATTATCTTCAGGACACGTCTTAGCAGTCCATCGGAAAGGATGTCTAGAAAGCTCTGCCCGGCACTCCCATGCGATATTACGGGGTTTGCGATCTAGGACTTTCCGTGTCTGCCACGTAGTGGAAGTACTCTGGCCGTTCCCACTTAGGACCGACCTGAATTAGGGTTTTCGCTATTGGTCATTTCCTAACGGCAACTAGCGTCGAACTCGAGCGAACTACTTTACGTAGAAATGCTAGGTCAGAAGCGGATTCACGCTGCACTTGGTTCAAGGAGAATGGGAAACGAGAGGGATGCGAAGCTCAACCTCTCTGCCATAAAGCATAGTCCCATTCCGTTCCCCTAAAACAACGTAAATCGGGATCAATTATAACTCTAGGTCAACGCTCTTGTTGTTCGAATTCTTTGAACGACCTTCCTGCTGTTCATCGTGATTGAGAAAAGTTCCCGGCCAACCAGGACCACCCATGGACCTATGGCCACATCCACTGCACTTTCCTTATTCTTAAAATTTTTCAACATAAAACATTTTCAATTATTTTTGGAGATGAATTCATTGAGACACAGAAACAAAGAGGCTCATACATAATTTAAAAGACTAGACAGCAATATTTTTAACGAGTCTCATACTCAAATATTACATCAAAATACTCTCCCTCCATTCTAGTATCCTTATCTTTTTCTTGAAACTCTCGACGAGTATTAAATGTACCTCTCGTCCCAAAATTTTGCATGTGATTCACTCTTCTCACTCCTACTTTTCATTTGATGTTTTTATTTGATTTTTCTTCTATTTCAATGGAAAATATATGTTTTAGATATAGATGTCCAAAGCTGGATTAATGAGGGAGAGACTTGGGCCAGCACAATGTGAAGAGGGATCCCCAAGATTGTTGAAGGGTCCCCCATCATCAAGCTCTGCTAGCCCAAGGTCCTCTCACAATGTGCTAGCCTAGAGACAGCACAATGCAAAGAGGGGAGGGGGAGGGGGGTCCATGTTGTGTTTGGAAAGGTCTTATTGCATTTTAAGCCATTCTAGATACACAAATCAATTGATAGTACAAAATCAACATTTGGGTGTAAAATTAGGCAAAATCAATAGTGTTCTTGCATCCATAATGACCCACCCGCATTTGGGGTTTAAAAATGCTCAAAATGAATAGCACGAGACTAAGTATGAGGAAATGAAAAAGAACCCTAGAGGACCAGCACACCACGAGGGGAGCCCCCATCGAATTTCGATGGGAGCTGCCCTCCATAGTGTGTTGGTCCTCCCAACTTGACATTTAGGGTGAAGAATTTGGTATGGTATCATTGCATTTGGAATGGCCCAAAACCCTCATTTGGGGTCCAAAAACGCTCAAAATGCAAAAGGGGAGGCAAACATGTGAAGAAATAGAAGTATCACCCTAGAGGACCCACACAACATGAGGAGACCAAAATTGCTGGGGTGCCTCCCTTGCATTGTGTTGGTCCTCCCAGTATGCCATTTTAGGTGGAGAATTTGGCAAAACCAATGGTACCATTGCATTTGGAATGGCCCAAAACCCCTATCCAAGATCAAAAAATGCTCAAAGCAGATAGCAAGAGGCTAAGATATGAAGAAATAAAAGTTACTTGTGAGTTGGGTGGAGAATTTGACAAAACCCATGGTGCCATTGCATCTAAAACCACCAAAACTCATATCTAGGCTCAAAAAATGCTCAAAATAAATACCAAAAGGCATCAAGATGTGTGACTTTTTTTTAATATCTTAGCATCTCTCGATATCTGTTTTGAGCATTTTTTAAATCCTAGAGATGGGTTTTGGGCCATTTTGGAAGCATCTGGGTGACTTTTTTATTTCTTCGTATCTTAGCCTCTCCTTGTATCTATTTTGAGTGTTTTTCGACCCTAAGTAGGGCTTTTCAGCTATTTTGGATGCAACGTGGAACATCATTTTCCACCCAACCATTCCAAACACAATGGCTCCACTAGTTTTGTCAAATTCTCCACCCAAAATGTCAACTCAAGAAAACTGGCACAATGCAAGAGGAGCCCCCACCAACTTTGATTTTGGGAGTCCCCCTCGCGTTGTGTGGGTTCTCTCATGTGAAACTTCTATTTCTTCATATCTTGGGCCCCTCGTGTCCATTTTGAGTGTTTTGGGACCCCAAGCAAGGGTTTTGGACTGTTCTAAATGCAATGGCACCATTGATTTTAGTGAATTTTCCACCTCAAATGTCAACCTAGGAGGAGTGTCACAATGCAAGGAGGAGCCCTCAAGATGAGAGGGGTATTAAGCGTCAGTTGACCGCCCCCTACATCCCCCCCAGAATGGTTTGGTTGAACGGATGAATAGAACCATCCAGGAGCGTGTACGCAGTATGCTTAGCCATGCAGGCCTACCACAGAGCTTTTGGGCTGAGGCAATTAGTACAGATGTGCATGTCATAAACAAATCACCTTCTAGTGGTTTGTATTTCCAGGTTGCAGAGGAAGTGTGGACTGGAAAACCTCCCTCTTATGCGCATCTCCGTGTCTTTGGATGTGAGGTATTTTTCCATGTGTCCAGGGACAAGAGAAGTAAGCTGGATCCCAAGAGTCTCAAATGCATTTTCCTTGGTTATGGGGATGCAAGCGAGATGGGTTACCATGCCGCACAGGCGCGAAAAGTCATCCACAATCATGATGTAGTCTTCCATGAAGACAAGATGCATAGGCAGCCTGAGAGAGTTGTTGAGATCCGCAGGGTCATACTTCAGGAGGAGCCGAGAGCTCCCGCACAGCCAGTTGGACAACCTACAACTACAGTAGATGCTCATGGTCAGGGTGTTGGGCAGGCAGCAGAGCCTTCTGTGAGACGGTCTACTAGAGACAGACGTCCACCAGATAGATTTCAACCCTCGATGCATTATGTCTTGGTTATAGATGCAAGAGAGCCTTTCACTTATGATGAGGCTATGCGTAGGGGTGACAGTCACTCCTGGGAGAGGGCTATGCAGTCTGAGATAGACTCCCTGCATAAGAATGACACTTGGGATTTGGTTTCCTTGCCTACGAGCAAGAAGGCTTTGCCATGTACCCCTAGACACCCCAAGCCTACATACAAGGCTAGATTGGTAGCAAAGGGTTTTAAGCAGGAGCATGGTGTGGACTCTGATGAGGTCTTTTCTCTTGTAGTTAAGATGACCACCTTGCGCTTAGTCTTGGCTTTCGTTGCTCAGCTTGACTTGGATTTATACCAGATGGATGTCAAGACGGCTTTCTTACATGGGGAGTTGCATGATGAGATTTATATGGAGCAGCTTAAGGGCTTTGCAGAACCTGGCAGGGAGCACCTAGTGTACAAATTGAAAAAAAGCCTTTATGGCTTGAAACATGCACCTAGGGAGTGGTATCATAAGTTTGATGCCTTTATGTGGTCACAGGGCTATAGCTGGAGTACTATGGATCCGTGTCTTTACACGAAGAAAGCTCGTGATGGTTCTTTACTGATTTTGGTACTCTATATGGATGATATGTTGATAGCAGGGAAAGCTCATGATGAGCTAGATGCTCTTAAGGCTCAGCTCAAGAAGATCTTTGAGATGAAAGATCTGGGACAGGCTGCTCACATACTTGGTATGCGCATTATACGCGACAGGCATCAGGGACTCTCTACTTGTCACAAAGGGAGTACATTCATAAAGTCCTTGAGCGCTTCCGCATGCAAGACGTAAAGCCTATTGGCTGTCCATTGCCTTCTTATGTGAAGGTATCACAGGCTGATTGTCTGCAGACAGAAGAGCAAAAGGCCAAGATGGCCAAGATTCCCTATGCATCCGCAGTGGGCAGTCTTATGTATGCCATGATAGCCACTCGTCCAGATATTGCCTTTGCAGTTGGTGTTGTGGCATGCTATATGGCTATACTTGGCAAGAAGCATTGGGATGCCGTGAAGGGTATCATGAGGTACCTGAAGGGCACTGCAGATATGTGCATATGCTATGGCAGCCAGGATATAGGAGTCGTGGGGTACACTGAACCCTGATTATGCAGGACATGCAGATAGTAGGAAGTCCACTTCCGGCTATGTATTCACATATGCTGGAGGTGTTGTTTCTTGGATGTCTAGAGTGCAGAAATGCACGGCCCTTTCTACTACAGAGGCCGAGTATGTTGCATCCACTGAGGCTTGCAAGGAGGCCATTTGGTTGGGTCGTTTGGTTGCTGACCTTGTTATTGATGCTATCCCTACAATGCATTCGGATTCTATGAGTGCTATTCAGTTAGCCAAGAATCCACCGGTCTTCCATGCGAAGACGAAACACTTTGAGATGAGGTATCACTTCATACGTGGGGTCGTTGAGGACAAGTCTGTTGACCTTGTCAAGATCTCGACTGACCAAAATCCTGCAGATCTGCTCACGAAGAGCCTCTCTACAGAGCGCTTTGCCTTCCTCAGGAGGTTGATGGGCGTGGGATGAGATGACGTCTTTCCTCATCCTGTTGTACTGTCTTTTTTTTCTTTTTTCTTTTCACTCCTCACTGGGGAAGATTTGCCTTTAAGTGGGAGGTTGTTGGGGGTAAAGGCACCTTTGCCTAGCCGCCCGTGTATTACTACACTAACAGTCGCTGCCACTACACACTACAGGTGGCGGGCGCCCATCACCGTCACTTTATTCTTTATTCTTTTAGTGACAGTTTGAATAAAGGAAGGCCCGATCACACATTGTGACTGTTGGAGTTCCCATTTCTAGTCTCTCCCTTTCTTGCTATTGCTCTCCCGCCATAGCTCTCGAGTCCAACCTTCAATCCGTCGCTCTCTTTCAGGCTGAAGCTCATTTAATTGGTGTATGCATTGGTTCATGGATACGGGGTGTTTACTGGAGGTTTGAATGATAATACCGATGTATTTGGAGGTTGTCAAATGCTTCTTCTTGGTTCTGGAATTCTTTTGAGCTTGGAATAGGCTCTGCCTTGGTCATCATCACTGGCACTTGCTTTGGACCAGTTTATCCCTATTGTCATTGCTTGACATTTAGGCTTCTTACATTTATGCTTTGGTCAGATTTGGATGCCACTTGGTTTCTTGCTCCCTTTGTATCTGACTTTACTTCCAGTGGGAGCCTCTTGGTATATTCGGATGTACATAGAGTCTTATTTACACTTGAGCTTGAGCTTATGGGACAGTTACATGCATTTACTCTCTTGAGAGCTTTATGTCTGCAGTTAGTCTGTAGTGGGCTGATTTGATACGCCTATTGGGACAGACACATATCTCTGTCATAGGTTTGTCAATTTTGTATGCATCTTGGATGGTTATGTATTGAGCTTCTTGATTTATCAGTTGTGCTTGTGCTTGGTCTCTTCTCTTACCCTGAGACCCATTACATGCATGACTTCTAGACCATGAGATGTCTCTTGCCTGACATGTGATTGGTTTGACAATTCTTGGTACCTTCTTGCCCCTGGATACTCACTGTTGGATGTATCTTGCTACCTAACAGTTGCAATGACATATGTATCAGTAATTGCTTCATTTTGGGACAGTTTTACATACTGTTGTCCTTTATAGGTTGAGCAACTAGCCTAAAGAGGATTGACTTTGATTTCAAAGATATCATCACTTTGATTTCATAGGTGGCAGGTTTTGCGATAAATTCTGTAAAATTATATTTATTGCCGGGGCTCATACACAAAGTGGATTCCTTGTGCAAAAAGTCGATGGGGACGCCTGTCCTTTTCGGGTGTCTCGTTAATTTAATGTGCAAGTGGGTGATTCCATGGTGAGTGATTACGCAAAATACATAATTAAATTAATGGACGTTTATGAGTTTAGAGTGCGCACTCGTAATAAATTAAGGTTAGGATTGAGTTCTAACCAATTTATTTATTTTGTAGCTGAAGTAGCTGAAGACTGCTAGGTATCTATAGATTTTGAGCACTTCTATGAGGGTAATGCTTACTATTTGATGTTATCTTGGTCATATTTGGTGGACAGGTGCATCTCTTGGTGAAATCTACTCTTTCAGCCAATTTTGGCAGTGGTTTTTAGTGCATTTTTTGCTAATTATAGCAACCTACAATTTTGCTTTTTTTCTTTGATTTGGGATAGTATGGCTGGTCATTTGAAAGATACAACTCTCTTTAACATTGCCAAGCTGGATGATACCAACTATGGGTATTGGAAGTCCCAAATATGGTAGGTTTTGGTGCAGAAATTGCAGATTAAACCCTTGCATTTCAAGGGTGTTAAATCTAAGGATATGGATGATGATGTTTGGATGGAAGTTGATGAGCTATGCAAGTCTATCATTATTTTGTCACTCTTAGAAGAGGTCCATCATAATGTTGTTGAAGATGAGAATCAGAGTGCATGGGATTTATGGGAGAAGATTCAGGAGCTCTATGCGCAGCAGAGTCCTGCGTCACAGATGTATTGGCTAAAGCAATTAATGGACCTTCACATGAAGGAGGGGACCTCCCTTTCATCTCATTTCAATCAGTTTCATGCTATCATGAAGAGTCTGTTGTCACAGGGTATTGAGTTCAAAGACAACTTGCACCTATTGTTTCTACTTGTCACCTTGCATGAATCATGGGATGTCTTCTGTACTGCCATATGCACGAACAAGCTTGATGGGCTGAAAATCAAAGATGTTGAGAGTGCTATATTGACTAAGGAAATCAACAGGAGAAACAATAATGCTTCCCGCTCTTCACATGCATTGACCGTTAGAGGTAGCAGACATGGCAAGCATGATAATGATCATAAGGGCAGGGACTCTCAGAAATCCAGGTCCAAGTCACGTGGTCGCAGTAAGTCCCGTGGATGGAATTCTAATCTTACCTATCATTATTGTGGGAAAGCAAGACATATTAGGCTGCAATGCCATAAAATGTGCAATGATAAGCACAAGGAGAAGGGAAAAGAAAAAGTGCAGAAAAAGTTTTCTGAGCACAGTATTGTACCTACAAAGTCCAGTGTGAAGATAGAAGAGATTAATGTCATGCAGGCCACTGATTCAGATGATGATTACATACTTGCACCTTCTTCATGCAATGCCTTACAGGCTTCTGAGATACATTCTATGTATGCGTAGTGCTAGCTCTTGGATTCGGGTGTGTCCTTTCATGTGACACCCTGTAGAGATTGGTTTAATACCTATCATACCATATCTAGTTTTGTGTGTCTTGGTGATGACAGATCTCTTGACATTGTGGGCATTAGAGATGTTAGGCTGCAATTTTCCTCTGGTAGTTCTTTTGTTTTGCACGATGTACGCCATGTACCTATGTTGACTCACAACCTTATGTCAGCTGGACAGCTTGATGATGCAGGGCATTTTGTGTCTTTTGGAGACTCTGCATGGAAGATTACTTGTGGTAGGCTTGTGCTTGCAAGAGGTGCCAAGTCTGGCAGCCTCTATCCCTTACTTGTATCTGGAGCTACATTAGATCATGTTTTATCTGTGGGTTCTATTCCCCATGTATCCCTTTGGCATGCTCGTTTGGGACATTTGTCTCTTAAAGGAATGAAAATGCTACGTGCTTTGCAGTATCTTCCACCTTTTGACTCTTCGCATTTTGATTTATGGTTTATGTATTGGTTACCGATACAGGAGAGCCTCTCACTTATGATGAGGCTACGCACAAGGGTGATTGACACTCTTGGGAGAGGGCTATGCAGTCTAAGCTTGACTCATTGCATAAGAATCAAACTTGGGATTTGGTTTCCTTGCCTCAGGGTAAGAAGGTTTTGCCATGCAAGTGGGTGTACAAGCTGAAAAGTATCCCTGGACACCCCAAGCTGGCATACAAGGCTCGATTGGTTGCTAAGGATTTTAAGCAGGAGCAAGGTGTTGACTTTGATGAAGTCTTTTCTCCTGTGGTCAAGATGACCACCCTATGCTTAGTCTTGGCCTTGGTTGCACAGCTTGACCTGGACTTGTATCAGATGGATGTCAAGACGTCTTTTTTACATGGAGACTTACATTATGAGATTTACACGGAGCAGCCTAAGGGATTTGCACACCCTGGCAGGGAACACCTAGTATGCAAGCTAAAGAAGAGTCTATATGGCTTGAAGTAGGCACCTAGGGAATGGTACCATAATTTTGATGCCTCCATGCAGTCACAGGGCTATAGTCGCAGTGCTATGGATTCGTGCTTGTACATGAAGAAAGTGCGTGATGGTTCTTCATTGATTTTGGTACTCTATGTGAATGACATGCTTTTAGCAGGGACAGCTCATGAGAAGCTAGATGCTCTTAAGGCTCAGCTCAATAAGAGCTTTGAGATGAAAGATCTAGGACAGGCTTCTCATATACTTGGTATGTGCATTACATGTGATAGATCTCAGGGACTACTCTATTTGTCATAGAGGAAGTACATTCATAAAGTCCTTGAGCACTTCTGCATACAGGATGTTAAGCCTATTGGATGTCCATTACCTTCTCATGTGAAGGTTTCACAGACCGATTGTCCGTAGACAGATGAGCACAGGGCCGAGATGGCCAAGGTTTCCTATGCATCAGTCGTGGGCAGTCTTATGTATGCCATGATAGCCACTCGTCCAGATATTGCTTTTGCAGTTGGGATTGTGGCATATTATATGGCTACACCTGGCAAGAAACATTGGGATGCCATAAAGGGTATCATGAGGTACCTGAAGGGCATAGTAGATATGTGTCTTTGTTATGGCAGCCAAGATACAGGAGTCATGGGGTACACTGACTTTGATTATACAGGACATGCAGATAGTAGAAAGTCCACTTCTGGCTATGTGTTCACTTATGCTGGAGGGGCTATCTCTTGGATGTCTAGGGCGCAGAAGTGTACGGCCCTTTCTACTATAGAGGCTGAGTATATTGCAGCCACAGAGGCTTGCAAGGAGGCTATCTGGTTAGGCCATTTGATTGCTGACCTTGGTATGACAGATGCTATGCCTACACTGCATTCGGATTCTATGAGTGCCATTCAATTGGCCAAGAATCCGGTCTTCCATGCGAAGGCAAAACATATTGAGGTGAGGTATCACTTCATTCGCGAGGTCGTTGAGGACAAGTCCGTTGACCTTGTCAGGATACGAAGAGCCTCACTACAGAGCGCTTTGCCTTCCTCAGGAGATTGATGGGCATTGGATGAGATGATGTCCTTTTCCTCATCATATTGTACATGTGTACATGTTGTACTGTCTTTTCTTTTTTCTCTCTCACTGGGCATATTCACCTTTAAGTGGGAGGTTGTTGGGGGTAAAGGCACCTCCACCTAGCCGCATGTGTATTACTACACTGACAGTACCCACCACACTGGAGGTGGCGGGTGCCCATCACATTCACTTATTCTTTATTCTGTTAGTGACAATTTGAATAAAGGAAGGCCCGGCCACACATTGTGGTTGTTGGAGTTCCCACTTTTGAGTCTCTCTCTCTCTCTCTTGGCTCTTGCTCTCCATCCACCATAGCTCTCACCACCAAGCTTCTTCCTCCTAGGTTCCACTTCCCTTTCACTAGAAAACTATAGAATCCTCACAATCATTGAGATATAAAGCCTACCCATCTTATTCCATGTACTCCCATACCATGAGAATGTAGGAAATGAAATACTTCTTGGTAGAGCTTTCAAGCGAGCAACAAAATGTGAGAACGATTATGCACCACAATGAATACATCTAATGTCTTTGAAAGTGAGCATAATTACAAATCTTATCAAGAGTGATCTTGTCAATCCTTAAGCAAAAGGAAATAAGAAAATCTCTGACCCAAGAGAGATGCCAGCTAGTGAGAGAAGGAAACCCTTGAGCGGTTAGTTCAAGCACACGAGGAAGAAAGAGAATCTATTAGCATGATCATTCATTAATGAAAAATATGAGGAAAAATGCGGAGAATGTAAAATGGACCTACAAAACTCATAGAAAGCTATGGAAATGTTCCATTGGCAAAGGCATCATCCAAGAGTTAGTACGTAGCAATGGCTTCCATGACCCTCTTGCTTGTTCATTCAAGGGTACCATGCAAGAAATCACAAGTTATGGTTGCCCAAACTGATGCCAGGAGGCATATTCCACGATGGATTCCGTGAGGTTTTACGGTGGATTCCGTAAACTTACTTAGATGACCGGGGCTCATACGCAAAGAGGATTCTTTGTGCGAGAAGTTGATGGGGACACCTGTCCTTTTCGGGCGTTTCATTAATTTAGTGTGTACATGGGTGATTCCATAGCGGGTGATTCCGCAAAATGCATATTAAATTAATAAGCGTTTATGAGTTTAGAGTGCGCACTCGTAATAAATTAAGGTTAGGATTTATTTCTAACCAGTTGATTTATTTATGTAGCTGAAGACTGCTAGGTATTCACTTTTGTCGGTTTAATTGTGTTATTTTACTAACGATTGTGAATGCTTCAGTTGATGTGTAGAGATAGCAGCAGTGGCGGAGGAAAGCATTGGAGTCTAGCGGGTTTTCGATCTTTGGACTATATTTTGATAGGCGCCACGCCTATATTTTGTTATGTCTATAGAGACATCGATTATTTATTATTATTTTGTATGCGCTTATGCGCCTGGATATGTTATTTATATTTGGACATTAAGATTGGGCGTGCCAAACTCTATGGGCACCGTCCATTAGCTTTATTTTCCTATTTTTGGTAGAAAGCAAACTCAAAAGCTAAAAGCTTGTTATATTTTTGTAATTGGGCTATTTTTGAGCATGAAGATTGGAAATATACATTAAATACATGCTTTGTGAAGCGCTCACACAAGGCATGGGGGAGATTGAACCCAATTTGTCTCTTGTCTCATGTCGTGCTTGCTTTTACATGGGTTTTTGTGCTAAAAAGTAGAGTACTTTGTTCTTGGGGACCTTCCGGGATTCACCACGTGAGCTATTTGCGTCCGATCTGCGCACCAGTGGTATCAGAGCGGAGCAGAGATCAAGGGCTTCCAATCGCTACCAATCTCGAGCGAAGGCGGAGCTCCAGGAACAAACGGCCTCTACAGTCAATCTCGTCGCGAACCGTCGATACAGGCAGACTTCTGGCGATCAAGAACCCCTATTTCCACTGTCAGATCGCGAAGGACCAATCTCTGCAGGCGGAGGACCACTCAAACACTTCCTTCATGAAGTCGTGGAGTTACAGATAAGCTTGCCTAATTTTCTCATTCTTTCATTAAAAAAAAGGCTTAAGACAAAGCTTAAGAAGCTTATAAAGCTTCTAATCTTCAAATCGACCTACAAGAGGAGGCGCCCGAAAATTCCGGCGGAAAAAACGGACCCCCCCCTCACGATCAGAAAACGGCGGCCTGTTTGCTCTTCTTAAGCTTATTAAGCTTAAGCTTAATTTATTAAGCTTAAGTCCCTCCATACTCTGCAAGTCAGTTAAGCCAAACAAAGTCAAAATACTCCGGGTCTCGCACTACAGAAGTCAAGTTCAGTAAGTCACTTGGAATCAAGTCCTGCAAGTTCTGCAAGTCGGCCCAAGTCCAGCAAGTCAACAATCCTGCAAGTCTGCTAAGTCTGCAACTCTGCAAGTCAGACTAAATCAGAACTGACTAACGCTCGAAACTCATAGAAGACTTGTTCGTTTGCAAAAACTCAGAACTGGAAAGTTGTTCGCAGCAAGCTGTTCTACCTATCTACAAGTTCGTTGAAGTACTTTCAGCAAACGGAGACAGAAATATTGCAGAATTTCTGAAAATTGAAGAAGAAAATACCCAAAAATACATAGCCTTGTAACCCCAAATTTGAGCTACGCTCATCCCGCTAACTGATTTTGAGTGAGAAAGGTTTGTTGAGTTTTACAGGATGACTACCCCACATATGGATGATCCTATGGCTGAAGACGATCTACCCGAGCCTACCATGGAACAAAAGCTGGATCTTATCATGCTGCAATTGGAAGAAGAGCGAAGAGCTAGGCAAGCCTTGCAAGTGCAATTGACAAAGCTACAAGGAGCGTCCACTGATAAAGAAGAACCTCAAGCTGAAGATTTGATTCGCCGTACCATCGACGCCACTCTTGAAGCACAAACCATTCGCAAGGAATCCAAGATAAGTAAACGAAGTTTCAAGTTTCGCACTTTCAATGGCATAAGAGAAGGAAAGACTGTTTTATCATTCATTAGCCAGTTTGATGACTATTTCCATGAGGAAACTTATCCCGAGAAAGATAAAATCAAGTGTGTTACTAATCATCTGATAGACAGAGCATCGCTTTGGTGGACTGTAGTCCGCAAGAGCATAGAATGTCCTGCTACATGGGAAGATTTCAAGAAGAAGTTCATGCAAAATTTCCTACCACCGCAATTTCATGAGAAGGCTATCAAGCAATGGGATTTACTTCAACAGCGCGATCGTGAGTCTATTCCACAGTATACAGAGCGTTTTTGGAATGCACTCCTACAGCTACGCATGCTTGAAGACGTACCAGAGACGACACATAAGCGGAAGTATATGTCTGGACTTCTTGGACATTACTACGCTGAGGTGAATATGTTCAAGCCTACTACCCTTGAAGACGCCATCTCCTTAGCTCACGACACTGAAGATAAGTTACGTGGAAGAGATCGACGACCACAGCCATTCCAAGCAAACGGTAATTATGGATCTAAACAATTCAATTCCAATTTCAGAAGGTTTAATCCAGGTCGTTTTTCATCACCATCTTTCCGCAAGAATTGGCCTAAAACACCTGCATTACCATCCACTGTCAATCCAAATCCTAAGCCTATTCCACAAGCAAATCCAAATATACCCAGACTTCCAGCCATTGCAAATAATGTGACCAAAGCCAAGCCCATCGTATGCTACAAGTGTCACCAGCCAGGGCATCTCGCAGCAAATTGTCATTCAAAGAAGCCATCAGCACATATCAACTACCTTGGAGCTATGGACGAAGACGAGCATGAGGATATGCTGGATTTCACTGAAGAAGAAGATGATCCTACTACTACTTCCGACACTTTACCAGGTATGCCTACCTCACATTCATTGTTGACTATGAAATGTATGGTACATGGAAAAGAAAGAACTATATTGCATGATGACGGTAGTACCCATGACTTTATTTCAGCAAAATTGGTAAAGGAATTGAAATTGCATACTGTACCTACGCACTATCGCATAAAAGCTGCATTTTTAGGCACTAGGTACAATGGCACACAAGAAGTTCAAGATTTAGAAATTCAAATTGGTCCATATATTGAAAGAAGAAATTTCTTATTTGTCCCATTATAGTCTAGCGACATTATTCTAGGAATGCCATGGAGACATCAACATAATCCCAATATAGATTATTCCACACACACAATGAATATAAATTTTCAAGGAAAATCTATTACATTATTTGGTATGCATGCATCTCATATGTTTCCACTGCTTTCGCATACTCAAACAAAACGTGCACTACGCAAGAATACTAAATCATATCTCATTTGGGTGAATGAATTGCACGCAAAGGAAAATCATATGCACCCTAGGCATAAGGAATTTCTTGCATATTTTAAGGACTGTTTTGCAGAAGACCTACCACCAGGTTTACCTCCATCCCGTCCAGAAGACCATAAGATTGACTTAATATCTGGCACACAACCACCTTGCAAAGCCCCATATAGGCACAATCAAATAGAGCAAAAAGAAATCCAGACTCAAGTTGAAGAATTACTCAATAGAGGTTTAATTCGACCTAGCAGTTCCCCATTCGGTGCACCTGTGCTCTTAGTCAAGAAAAAGAATAATACTTATCGCATGTGTATTGACTACCGAGCATTAAACAAGATCACTGTAAAGAATAGGTATCCTATACCTAGAGTTGATGACCTTATGGACAAACTGCAAGGATCTTCTATATTTAGTAAAATTGACCTTAAATCTGGATATCATCAGGTGAGGCTAGATAGATCCGACATATTTAAGACTGCATTCAGGACACAGTTTGGCCATTACGAATTCTTAGTCATGCCATTCGGATTAACTAATGCACCTGCTACTTTCAGTAGAATGATGAACCGTATTTTTCTAAAATATCAATATTGTGTGATTGTTTTCTTTGATGATATTTTAGTGTTCAGTCAAAGTGAAAAAGAGCATTATGAGCATTTATCATTAGTTTTTCAATTACTGAAAGACAATCAATTGCTTGCAAATCCTGACAAGAGTGAATTTTTTAAGACAGAAATAGAATATCTAGGTCATATTGTATCAAAAGAAGGAATAAAAGTTGATCCTAAGAAAATTGACGCAATATTGCATTGGCCTGTTCCTAAAAATGTACATGAATTACGCTCATTCCTTGGTCTTGCTAGTTTCTATAGGAAGTTTGTACGTAATTTCTCATTACTTGCTTTACCATTGACCAAACTTCTTAAGAAAGGCATTGTTTATCAATGGACTGAAAACCAGCAGAAATCCTTTGACTTACTCAAACGTGCATTAACCAATGCCCCTGTTCTACAATTGCCTGACTTTAACAGACCATTCTTTTTAGTTGTGACCGATGCTAGCGGATCAGGAATAGGAGCTGTATTAATGCAAGACAACCATCCAATAGCATATTCTAGTTCTAAGCTGAAACCCTCTGAGCTTAAATATTCCACTTATGATAAGGAACTCTTAGCAGTTGTTCAAGCATTAAAACAATGGAAGCATTATTTAATGGGTTCAGAATTCATGATAAAGACTGACCAGCAAAGCATTAGACATCTACTTAGCCAACCCCAAATTTCTGACCGTCATATCAAATGGGCTTCATTCATTCAAAGTTTCCATCCTATCATTGAATACCAACCTGGAAAAGAAAATGTAGTTGCTGATGCATTGAGTAGAAGACCTGCAATTCATAATATTTCTATCATATCTTTTGATTCTTTGATTGCTATGAAAGACACGTATCACCAGGATATTACTTTTCATTCTGATTGGCAAAAATTAGTTCAAAATAATTTCATTCCTGTTGATTCATTGTCATATAATGATGGATTCATGTTCTTTGAAAAGAGAATGTGTGTTACTATTCCATTTCGATCTTTTGTTTTAAATGAAATTCATTGTCCCCCATATCAAGGTCATAGAGGTATCATTTCTACATTACGCATGTTAACTGAAGATTTTTATTGGCCGCATATGGATGCAGATGTATCTAATTTCGTTTCTGAATGTTTGATTTGTCAAAGAATAAAAAGACATCATGGTAAACAGTATGGGTTATTAATGCCTTTATCTATTCCATCTAAACCTTGGGAACATATATCTATGGATTTCATTACTGGTTTACCAAATACTAAATCTAACCATGACATGATTTGGACAATTGTAGATAGATTTAGTAAGCAAGCATATTTCATTGCATGTAAGAAAACTTTAACAGCATCACAAGCAGCACAGTTATTTTTGAAAACTGTTTTTACTAACCATGGATTGCCGAAAGTGATTATTTCAGATAGAGATTCTAGATTTTGTAATAATTTCTGGATTACACTGTTTGCAAATCTAGGCACAAAGATTGATTTCTCATCTGCATTTCATCCAGAAACAAATGGACAAACTGAAGCCACAAATAGTACCATTTTAGATCTTTTACGTGCATACACTATCTCTAAACCTCAGACATGGGATACTCATTTGCATTTATTACAGTTTGCTTACAATAATACACCGCACACATCTACAAAGAAAGCACCTTTTGAAGTTATTTATGGACATAGATTATCTACACCTGTTGCATCTTTGTCTAATAGAATACAAAGTGCCGATGATATTGCTGTTATGCATAATACTATTTTTGATGAAGTAAAGGATATGATTGCTAAAGCCCAACAATCATATACCAAACAAGCCAACAAGAAAAGACAAGCCATGAATTTCAAAGTTGATGATTATGTTTGGCTTAGAATAGAAAAGCGTAGACTGCAAAGTGTAGATAGACATCCAGTTGTCAAATTAGCCCCTAGATTCTACGGACCATTTAGAATCATTCATAAGATTAATGACAATGCATTTAAGTTAGAACTGCCATTCCATTGGAAAATTCATAATACATTTCATATTAGTTTATTGAGACCATTTAGAGGACAATTACCTATCCACCCTGTCTATGAAAACCCACCTTTACTAGAAGAAGAGACTGAAATACTTGAACCAGAAGCCATCATAGACACTGACTACATGACCACTAGAACTGGCCGAAGGTACTCTAGATATCTAGTCAAATTTAAGAACCATCCTGTAGAGGAAGCACAATGGATGCACGCTAGAGACCTAAATGCTTTCCCCACTCTGTTAGCTCCACATTGAGCTAATAGCAATTGAGGTCAATTGCTATCCCACCCCGGGGGTATGATGCCAGGAGGCATATTCCACGGTGGATTCCGTGAGGTTTTACGGTGGATTCCGTAAACTTACTTAGATGACCGGGGCTCATACGCAAAGAGGATTCTTTGTGCGAGAAGTTGATGGGGACACCTGTCCTTTTCGGGCGTTTCATTAATTTAGTGTGTACATGGGTGATTCCATAGCGGGTGATTCCGCAAAATGCATATTAAATTAATAAGCGTTTATGAGTTTAGAGTGCGCACTCGTAATAAATTAAGGTTAGGATTTATTTCTAACCAGTTGATTTATTTATGTAGCTGAAGACTGCTAGGTATTCACTTTTGTCGGTTTAATTGTGTTATTTTACTAACGATTGTGAATGCTTCAGTTGATGTGTAGAGATAGCAGCAGTGGCGGAGGAAAGCATTGGAGTCTAGCGGGTTTTCGATCTTTGGACTATATTTTGATAGGCGCCACGCCTATATTTTGTTATGTCTATAGAGACATCGATTATTTATTATTATTTTGTATGCGCTTATGCGCCTGGATATGTTATTTATATTTGGACATTAAGATTGGGCGTGCCAAACTCTATGGGCACCGTCCATTAGCTTTATTTTCCTATTTTTGGTAGAAAGCAAACTCAAAAGCTAAAAGCTTGTTATATTTTTGTAATTGGGCTATTTTTGAGCATGAAGATTGGAAATATACATTAAATACATGCTTTGTGAAGCGCTCACACAAGGCATGGGGGAGATTGAACCCAATTTGTCTCTTGTCTCATGTCGTGCTTGCTTTTACATGGGTTTTTGTGCTAAAAAGTAGAGTACTTTGTTCTTGGGGACCTTCCGGGATTCACCACGTGAGCTATTTGCGTCCGATCTGCGCACCACAAACCACCTACAAAACCATCACCATCACACCACACATAGGTGTTGCCTCAATAGAAGAAAAAAAAGCCTAAACATAAAACAAAGGCTGAAAAGGAATAGTCGAAGGAGAGGCAACGTTGATTATGACCCCTAAGGACAAGGCATGTACAATGGGATAAGACAAAGTTTCAAAGCCAATAATTAAGCAAGAACAATTGCAAATACCCATAATTAGTATGTTTGACAAAGAAGAGACACTTGAAAGGTTGGATTCTTCCAAACAAGAGGCAATTGAATCACCATAGCCTAGCAACATTACTCAATATAACCTAGGGAAGGCCCATGATGAGGAGACAAAATGAGAAGAGATCACTAATGAGTGGATCGACAATAAATTGTCAAACTAGGTGAAGGCATAGAATCCCCTAAGTTCACACCTTCATTGTCCAAGAGGAAGAAAAGAAAGCTAAAGAAACAACAACCGTAGCAAGAAACTACATGAGCCACAAAAAATGAGTTCATAGAAGCAAACAAGAACTTGATAGGCAGCAATGATCAGTCCATAGATATCCCCATTCTTACTTTTCCCAAAAGTGTTAAACCTGTGAAGGTTTTTGAAAGTTCCAAGCATTCTAAGCAACAAGACCTTCCAACTATTGTAAATGAACCTCAATCCACTAATCGCAAGGTACATGATGTCCAATAAAGTGTGAAAATAGAGCAATTACAACCATTAGTTGTGACTAGATATGTCAAGCACAAGCAATCCTACATTCCTACAATCTTGTCATTGGACCTCCTACCATGCTAAAGCCCAAAGCCATAGTCAGAACCCTAGAAGAAATGGCAACACAGCAAGCACACTTAGACAAAAGCATTCCCATAGCTAAAGGTTGCAAAAAAGTGGCACGTATCTACGTCCACACTGACATGGGCATGTTGCTTAAAGAACACGAGGAATACCTAGTAAATCCACTAACATGGGAGGAGTAGGAACATTGTGGCGAGTACTATGATGACTACTAGACAATCTTCTATGGCACATCTAAGGTGAGGAAGCCAAAGAGCATCTCTTAATAATCACATTCAACAAAGTGCTTTGTTAGCATGATGTGTTCGAGATTGAGGAATTCAAACAACAAGCTAAGGGATGGAGCCAAATTGAGAAATGGTAGTTTAATAATTGAGATGTGATGGCTAAACTTGGAGGCCAATTGATGACTATCTCAGAGGAGTGATGAGCTATATGGTGGTTTCAAAGAGACCCAACCTATGCATCCCCTACTTTCTTCTACATACTTGCTATTGTTAGTGGTATGGTTAGGTTGGTTTCAAAGAGACCCAACCTATGCATCCCCTACTTCCTTCTACGTACTTGCTATTGTTAGTGGTATGGTTTTAGTAAGACCCATCCTAGACTATCCCTTGCCTACAGAAATTCTAACGAAAGAGGAATTGTACATTGCTCATAGACTAGGACAAGGAACAGTCCTACTCAATGTTGCACAATACTTATCATTCCTTGTAAAGTTTCGACAACTCCTCAATGCTTGTGCTACACTAGAATATAACCATGATTTTTACAATTGGCTTCTAATATCTTGGAGTGACACGGATTCATAGTTATATACATGTACATAAATTGAACATGTTTTCATTAATTGTGTAAAAATCAAACAAAGTTTTATTTTTTTGTGGTTAATTTTTTTAAAACAAAAAAAATGTACACTCTACAAGCAATGATTATCAAGCAGAGACAACCACAATCAAAATCAACACCAATTGACTCAAGTAAGTAGTACTTTTTCTATTAGAATCATATCAATGGATTTAGAAGCACATCAATTTCATGTACTGTCGTATTTTTACCAAGTGATTGCAAGATAATCAAGTGATTACAAGGGCAGATCAAGTCTACCTTTATTGGCATTCATATCATGGACCATGTTGATGTGAAACCTCAAATCTGCAAGTTTGATGGGAGAGATTTCCATCCATGCCAAGTATTGGTGAAATATAAAATGATAGAGAGGGGTTGCTGGCTCTTAATCAAAGGGACCAAGGCCATTGACCCATCCAACCCTACAAATGTAGAAGATGCTGAAAGAGCCTAAGCTATAATAATGTTGCATATGAATGAATCCTTAATCCACCACATTGATCAACTTGCAACTACAAAGGAGAAGTGGGATGAGCTCGAGAAATTGTATGGTGCAAGAGGAAAGAAATCCCAAATCTTCCTCAAAATAGAGTTCTTTGGCTTGGAATTCAAGTAAGGAATAGACTTGGGAAAGTTCATTTCCCATGTGAAGGGGCTAATGGCCCAACTAACTTCAGTCCATAAGCTCAAGTTATTGATGAAGTTGCCATCACAATACTTTTAAAGGCTATAAGGAAAGTCTTCCTAACTCTTGTAACTACTCTAACAAATGTACCGGATCCTACACTTGAAGGTGTCAGTCAATCTTGGCTGGATGAGGAGAAAATAAATCAAAAGGAAGGTTGCTCTAGTCCAGCATCATCTACCTCAATAGCCTATGATCAACTCTTAGTTCATATAATTTCCAATTAATGTTCCTTCTACAATAAAAAGGGACATATTGTAAGCAACTACAAGAAAAAATATCCCAAGAAGATGAAGTGCAACAAATGTAAGCAAATAGAACATATCACTAGTAATTGTCCTAACCCCACTGAAGCACCAAAAGAATGAGAGGTCAATTATGTCTCCAAAGCACCTGATGACCACCTTTTCTAGTATCCTTTGTAAACATCCTTGTAGCCTACTTTATAAAGGCATCCCACTGATTGATTGGGGGGGGAGGGGGGGGGGGTGTTAGAAGTAGAAGTATAGCATGAGAACCCTATGTAAGCAAGGGTGCATGAGAGAAGGTGAGGTGTGAATGGAGTAGAGGATAGGGGAAGTCCTAACCCTAGCTCACTGGAGGCTATATAAACATGGCCAAAGGTCACTCTCAGTAGATGAGAGAATGTACAAGTTGTACTTTGGGCAACTCAATAAGCAAGATCTTATTCTTGTATTTTAAGCTCTCTTCTCCCTCCTATGCACACTCTTCCATGCTGCAACTCTGATATTCCAACATTATTGTCCATAGTTTTTTATGCATGAGAAGAAATTGCATTTGAGTTGCCAAGGTGTTGTATTTTTCCTTGCCCTCGAAATTTTCAATGCCATAGGAAACATTGGAGTTTGAGGCCATGGTTTTTATGGAGAGGTCATACCAAGCTTATGATGATGCTTGGTAGTGTCTAACTCCTTTTAAACAAAAGATATTTTTGGAAATTACAAGGAGTTTTGATTTATTAGGAAACTCGCATATAAAACACCCCTTTGTGCTGTTACAATATCCAATATTATCATTTTAAGAGTGTGAATGGGGGTCTTGAAAAATAGTTTATAGAAAATATGTATCAAGGCTTATTCAGCTTACAAGTATCCAATTTAATGTGAATGGACTATAGATGAACTAGTTTAGATAGATTCAATGTAAACAAGGCTCAAAGATAAAACAATTTGAAATTGGCTAAGTGTGAAAGGAGCCTTTTTAGGCTAAGGTTTTCAAGCCTTAGATTATTAGAGAATAAAAAAGAAAAAGGAGGTAATGTCATGAAGCAGGCTATTGTTGAACATCAATGAATCGTGTCAGGCCTTGTACATGCTGTGGACTCAATGATTTGGTGTGTTGGATGTCCTAAGGGATTAGACGATCCAATTTTGAAAGCTTCAAGCTCTATGATTAGTCTCCTTCTTCTCTTCTCCTCTCCTTCTTTGTCTCACCTACTAGAGGAACATGCCTTCTAGCTACTCTTGTGCTTCTGATGGAAGTAGGCCCCTTCTAAAGCTTAGCCTCAGCTTAATCAAGCCTTCTACTTGTTGATAAGCTAACCCCTTGTGCAAAACCCTTGCTTGCGGGCAATAACAACCACCCTATTCGAACCAAATGATATAATGGATAAATAAAGAAGATATATCTTAATACCTCTCCTGAATGGTAGCCCTTTCAATTGTTTGAGAGCTCCATAGTCCTTTGCAAGACTTCAGTCTCCAAGCTTTGAGCCTCTTGGACAACAACACCACCATTGATTGGACCCTTAAGCCTTGAATCAAAGCTATGGAAACTTCCACAACCATGTAGCCTCCGAAGATTGCTCTGATACCAACTGAAAGAAGAAGAGATTCATGGAGGCTCATAGACAATGTAGGCCATAAGTTTGAGAAGCAAAGAAAAACCACATACTCATTGCATAGACATTGCCTCCTTGAATAGGCTCATGTGTACATTGGATACATTGCATGGGGTTAAGTTTGAATTGCCACCTCATATCCTTATCCTTCCAACTCATCATCCTCATCTCTCCACACTCTAAAGACTAGTTCATATTACATTTGCATACAAAGAAGGCACCACTCTTACATACCCTCAAACAAATATTCCAACAACTATTTGATTGCACATTCTCCTCAACCAAGACAAATACAATCTCACCCTACCTTAATGTTCCCCTTTTATACATCTCTCTCTCTCTCTCTCTTACTATATGTAGATGACATTGTGTTGGTCTCAGACTCAACTCAGGGATTACAGCAGCATTTATTAGCATTTGATGATTTTTGCATACAGAGAGGCATGACAGTGAACCTTGGTAAAACCAAGGTTCTTATATTCCATACATCAGCTCAGATACACAGACAGAGTATTTTCATGGCAGTCAGGAGGGAGTATTGAGGTCACTGGATCATATGTATATTTGGGAGTCACCTTTACAGCAGCTTCAGGGACTTTCTTGATGACACAGGCAGCTCGTGACCGCCTCACTAGAGGATACTCAGCATTGGCTCTTATGGAGCGACAGTGTCATCAGGCACATTTCCAGGAGCCCCGCACCAAGGGGTGGCTCTTTGATACTCTAGTCACTCCAGCACTGATGTATGGAGCAGCTATATGGGGGCCAAGCCTTGCCGATTATGTATGGACATTGATGGAGAGACCTCAGGTGATCATGATATCTAGATTGATTCGCAGCAAGGCCTCAGTCCCACATGACATTGTGCGAGCAGAGCTTGCCACACCACCCATGCTAGTCGAGGCATTATTTCACACAGTCTGCTTCCTACACAGATTTCAGGATATGGACAGAGATCGTGTAAACGCCCCAAACAACGTAGTATGCTTAACAATTATGATATTCGCTTGTTTTCGAGACTTAATGTAAAAGATAATGAACACTTAAAGCTGAAAATGAAAATTACTCACAAAATTACAGCCATGAAAATGTAAAAGTAATGGAGACAAGATTGAGGGTTGAAGATGGGCAACCCCCCCCCCCCCCCCCCGAAGGAATGTATTTCTGCTCAACCCAAGTCCCTTAGGGAAGAGCTCAGTTACAATCAACCTGAGAGTGAGAAGAAGTAATTCTCACTCTCACAAGATCATGCAAAGATGTACAAACACACATGCATTATCTATTATGCAATGATAAGAACTGATTTCTTTACAGTATGAGAGAAGAAAAAGGGGAATTCAGCCTTTCTCCATCGTTTATCAGCAGTACATGGATAGGGCTTGGTTCTTGTAGCTAAAATGGAAGAAAGAGCTCGAGAAGGAGGTGCTGTAATGGATTTACAGGCTTGTTGTCCTGTAAAACAGCAGTGATAGAAGAGGGAATATGGAGGAATTTGATAATGGAGAAGTGGGGGATGATGATGGGGATGGATGGGCCAGTTTCTGGCTATCTGTGGGTGCTGTACATGAGTTTACAACAAAGAAAAATGATGATGAATGAAGAAAAACGAGCTCTTATTTATAGGAGAGGGGAGAGCTAGTACAAAAGGGGAAAGTGGAGTAGCACAAGACAAGTGTCCAGCCACATGTCATGAGATGTGACAAGTGGTGGGACACTTGGAAACTTGTGTGACAAGTGTCTTGACACTTGTCTCTTCTCTATGGCCTTCCTTTTTGGGTTGAATACTGTCAAGAATAGAAACAACCAAATTTAGTAAGCACAGTCAGAGTACAGAACTTACTATTTTTAGAATGACATCCCTATTTTTTAGGACTAGCATTTTTAGGCTAATTCGAGGCTCCTAAAATTTAGGGACCTTCTAAAATTTAGGGATCTCCTAAAATTTAGGGACCCCCCCAATATGGGTGTCATATGAAAGACTTTTTCCGTGTACATCGCAAAAATGGTATCCGAATCTTCATGTGACTTTCTTATGCAAAGAAATGTGCATTTCAAGCTTTCAGCCCACACATGCACATTATACAAGCATTTCATGATCATGCCATCTTGTTGATTGTAACTGTTTGTTCTGGTGGATCTAGCCCACACTTCAAGGCATCAATCCTTTCTGTGTGCGAGTCTAACCCTGATATGTGTGAGTTCTAGTCACAGGCGCCCAATCGGGTCATATAGGTGGAAGTGTGAACTATCTTTTCTCTAACCCACCGCGTGGGTCCACCATAACTTGTGACCACTCATCAGTGGCCAGCTCCAATGCACTTTTCTTTATATCTAATTAGTGCAAAGGAAATAAATTTAATAAATCATTATATAGACAAATTAATGAAAAAGGATACAAATTCTGTTTCTATAGAGTTGTGACAGCCCTCTGGCTTTTATTCAGCTGTCCTCAGCTGAAAAGCTTCTTGATATTGCTGTAGAATATTTGGGTAATCCTTCATGAATTTTTCATCTACCCACTGTGCATCTGTTGTGGGTAGATTCTTGAATTTTAGTAAGAATTTTCGTGTCACAAGGCCACTTCTCGTGGTTCGATCCTTGAGAAACAAAATCTTTTCAGGTTCCAAGAGTTGCTCTGTTTCTTCAACTTCTGGGGGATCTTCAGTAATGGGTTCCTTTGGTTCTGGTCCTATGTAAGGTTTTAGTAAACTTACATGAAAAGCATTGTGTATTTTCCAATGACTAGGAAGCTCAAGTCGATAAGAAACTTCATTTATTTTCTCAATCACTTTGAAGGGTCCAAAGTATCTACTGGAGAGCTTTGGAAAAGATGAATTTTGACCAGAACCTTGTTTGAGCCTGCTTTTATCAAACTTTAGCAAGACATATTGACCTTTTTCAAAAGCCAAAGGTCTTCTTCGTTTAAATGCTTGCTTCTTTTGTCGCTCTTGGGCAACTTTGATAGTGGCTCGAACTTGATCCATTGCGGTTTTTAAATCTGAAGCAAACTCATCAGCAACAAAAATCTTATCTTTAGTGCGAATAATTGGAGGAGGAATCACTTTACCCTGTACTATTTCATTTGGAGCTTTCCCTGTGGATGAGTGCACTGTATTGTTGTAAGCAAACTCCAATAATGGAAGATATTTCTCCCATTGTGACTTATGTTCACTAACATAAGCTTTCAACATATCCAAAAGAGTGAGATTCATCACCTCTGTTTGGCCGTCAGTTTGAGGGTGAAAAGCTGAGGAGAACTTTAAAGTGGTTCCCAAATTCTCAAATAAAGCACGCCAAAAGTTACTTGTGAATTTGGAGTCTCTATCTGAAATGATCTCAGAAGGCATACCATGTAATCTGAAGATATGTTGAATGAAAAGTCTTGCAGCTTGTGCGGATTTCAATGTTTTATGACATGGAATAAAATGTGATTGTTTGCTGAATCTATCAATTATGACCCAAATCATATCATGACCTTGAGGTGTTCTTGGAATACCTGAGATGAAATCCATTGTGATAGATTCCCATGGATCTTTGGGCACTGGAAGAGGTTGCAACAATCCTGGAATCTTCTACCTATCATATTTGGATTTTTGGCATACCAGACAAGCCTCAATGAAGTTATGTGTATCTTTTCGTAATGTTGGCCAATAAAAGTAGCGCTCAATTGCACTTAGAGTGGCTGCCCTCCCTCTATGCCCTGCATAAGGGGGTTCATGAGTTTCTTTAAGCACCTTTTGTCGAACAGGAAGAGTGACACAAAGGCGATTGTTCATGAGAAGGTAACCGTCTTTGATGGAATAATCTGGATGAGAACCTCCTTGCTGTAAATTTGACCAAATTGCTGCAAAATCAGTATCTTCATCATAAGTATTCTTCATTGTTTGAAAATCTTCATGATGAGCCACTGTAATAGTTGCAATGCGAGGCACTCTAGAAAGTGCATCAGCAACTACATTTTGTTTCCCTGGAGTGTACATAATTTGAAAATGAAACATAGACAAGAAATTTTCCCATCTTGCATGTTTCTCCTGCAAATGCTTTTGAGTCTTGAAATACTTCAAGCTTTGATGATTGGTTTTAATAAGGAATTCATTGCCTAAAAGATAATGTTTCCATATCTTTAAAGCATGAACCACTGCTAAGAGCTCCTTTTCATAAATGTCATACCTTTTCTCCACATCATTTAGACGGCGGCTTTCAAAGGCTACGGCATGGCCTTCTTGATTTAGCACTGCACCAATACAATCACCGCAAGCATCTGCTTCCACCACAAATGGTTTTACCAGATCTGGAATGATAAGAACAGGTCCAGAAGTAAGAGCTGTTTTCAGCCTTGTGAAGGCTGCCTTCTCTTTTTCCTTCCATTGGAAAGAGATCTTCTTCTTTGTAAGGTCATGAAGTGGAGAAGCCATATGTGCAAAATGCTTGATGAAGCGGCGGTAATAAGAACATAAGCCAAGAAACGATCGCACCTCATGTACATCACGAAGATGAGGCCATTCTTGGATTATCCTGATCTTTTCAGGATCCATATGAATCCCTTCAGAAGAGATGACATGCCCAAGGTAATTTATTTTATGCATGAAAAATTCACTCTTTTTACCATTTACCAAGAGTTGATTTTGTTGTAGTAATTGTAGAACAATTTCCAAGTGTTGATGATGCTCCTCTTCATTCTTGCTAAAGACAAGAATATCATCAAAGAAAGTACCGACATATTGTCGATGCTCTCTAAAGATGCGCTCCATCATTCGGTTAAAGGTGGCTGGTGCATTGGTTAATCCGAAAGGAACCACCAAGAATTCATAAAGACCGTATGAAGTGCGAAAAGCAGTTTTGTGTACATCTTGTGGTATTACCCTAATTTGATGATAACCACTCTTTAGATCAATGCGGCTGAAAACCTTTGAGCCTCCTAGACGATCCAAAATGTCGTCAATTCTGGGAATAGGAAACCGATTCTTCACAGTGATTTTGTTGAGGGCTCGATAATCAATGCACATCCTGAATGTGCCATCTTTCTTTTGAACAAGAAGAACCGGTGAACAAAATGGTGAGCTACTTGGCCTAATTAGCCCACGGTTGAGTAGGTCTTCGACTTGCTTTCTGATTTCTTCTTGTTGAGGACGGCTCACACGGTATGGTGCTATATTAGGAGGAGAACTGCCCGGGATAATATCAATATGATGGTCTTCTGGCCTTTCTGGGGGAAGCTGATAAGGAAGATCTTCCGAAAAACAATCTTTATACTTTTCCAAGAGCTGAAGTTGCTCTTGGTTTTCAGCATTCATATTATCTTTTACATCAGTGACATAAAGCAGACAACATTGAACACAATCCTTAATTGCTCTAGAGACTTGCATATGGCTTACCATAGGTATGGTGTCTCCATAAACTCCAGCTTGGATCTCGTACTTCTTGCCTTTGTTGGTGAGTTCTACCTTCTTTTTCTGAGAGAAGATGGTTGAATCTACTCTATGATTCCAGGGCATGCCAAGAATCACATCGCAACCATCAAGGTCTCCAATACAGAAGGTATCTTCATCACTGTAGCCTTGAATTTGAAACTTGAGCTTGCCAATGTAGGGTATCACAGTCTTCACTGTGTCACCTTCATCAGCATTTAAAGCTTGGCGAACTTCTGCCGGAGTGTCCATCTCTTCATTCTTTAATCCAAGCTCTTTAGCTAATTGCAAGGAAATAATATTTTCATTCGCCCCAAGATCTATCAAGAATAGTGCTTGCTTACCTTGCAACTGTCCCCAATATTTTAATAATTTGCGCGTCTCTGGAGTGTGAGTTGTGTTTGCAACTACATCACTGATAGCATTGATTTTCACTGGCGACTTAGGCTTGTTGTCAGAAACCTTGCTTTGTCCCTTGTTTGGACATTGTTTCGCTATGTGGCATGTTTGTCCACATTTAAAGCACTTCCCTTCTTTCATGAAGCGTTGCTTTTCTTCTTCGGAAAATTGCTTTGCTTGTGGGTATAGATTGGAGCGAAATTGAGGAGCATTAGGAGGTGCATAGGGCTTCATCTTCTTTTGATTTGATGGCTGCTTTTGCCACTGTTTTTGTGCTTCATTTGGGGCTGAATACTCCTCATCATCAGCTACTCTCTTCTTATCATTCTTTTGGAATGATTTGTTGCCATTGTGCTCCATTTCCCATGTCTCAGCATGGTCAATGAGTTCCCTGAGACTAGAACAATGATAATGATTAAGAGCAGTACGAAGTTTAAAATGCAAACCTCCTTGAAACTTCCTAAGCTTTTCCGAACTGCTGATCTTCTTGAAATGTTGGACCTTCAAAAGTAGCTCCCAAAATCTCTTGGTATAGTCACCAAGTGACTCATTTTTCCTTTGCCAAAGCCGATCCCATTCCATTTTTACATCTCTTTTGAAATGAACAGGAAGAAATTGGATTTGTATCAGGCGAACAAAGGACCGCCATGATTTTGGGGCAGCATGATCATATTCCAACCCCGTCCACCAAGTATGGGCTAAGTCGGTTAAATGTAAAGCTGCAAACTTAATCTTTTCTTTTTCTTTATACTTGTCACGACCATACAAAATTTGAAATTGACGAATAAACTTCAGAAGAAGATCAGGATTTCGGGAACCATCATACATACTGAACTTGATCTTCTTTTCAAGTTGAGATAGTGACTTAGTCTTCTTCTTCTTCTTATGCCTTCGTCCATGCTCAGATCTTGAGGTTGAAGATGATGAAGTGCTTGATGGGGATGAAGATGGAGACGAGGGTGAAGAATGTCGACGCCTTTGACGATGATGAGGTCTTCCACGAGAAGGGTGTGACTCTTCATTACTAGAAGAGGATCCATCAGAATAGGCGCCAGATGACTTTGAAGAAGAGGATGAGCTTCGACGCGATCTCTTTCTTTGTCTTGAAGTAGAATGGGACTGCTTCTTAGAAGTAGTTGGACTTCTTGATCGGCTCCTTTCATTGGTATGGCTTTGTCTCCTTGAAGTAGATGGGCTTCTTTCCTTGAATTCTTTGGGATTCTCAACTTTTTCTAGTTTGAGAAGTTGCTCACGAATTTGCTGATTCTCCTCTCTAAGACTTTGAATGGCTTGAAGGATAGCACTCGATTGATCCATTGAGACTAAAGAAAAAAAATATGCTCAAGCACTCAATGCAAGGGCTGAAAACAAACAAACTTATAGTTGTAAGCACTACCAGTGTTGGGGGTGAGGACCAAGCCAAAGTTCTGATACCACTGTAAACGCCCCAAACAACGTAGTATGCTTAACAATTATGATATTCGCTTGTTTTCGAGACTTAATATAAAAGATAATGAACACTTAAAGCTGAAAATGAAAATTACTCACAAAATTACAGCCATGAAAATGTAAAAGTAATGGAGACAAGATTGAGGGTTGAAGATGGGCAACCCCCCCCGAAGGAATGTATTTCTGCTCAACCCAAGTCCCTTAGGGAAGAGCTCAGTTACAATCAACCTGAGAGTGAGAAGAAGTAATTCTCACTCTCACAAGATCATGCAAAGATGTACAAACACACATGCATTATCTATTATGCAATGATAAGAATTGATTTCTTTACAGTATGAGAGAAGAAAAAGGGGAATTCAGCCTTTCTCCATCGTTTATCAGCAGTACATGGATAGGGCTTGGTTCTTGTAGCTAAAATGGAAGAAAGAGCTCGAGAAGGAGGTGCTGTAATGGATTTACAGGCTTGCTGTCCTGTAAAACAGCAGTGATAGAAGAGGGAATATGGAGGAATTTGATAATGGAGAAGTGGGGGATGATGATGGGGATGGATGGGCCAGTTTCTGGCTATGTGTGGGTGCTGCACATGAGTTTACAACAAAGAAAAATGATGATGAATGAAGAAAAACGAGCTCTTATTTATAGGAGAGGGGAGAGCTAGTACAAAAGGGGAAAGTGGAGTAGCACAAGACAAGTGTCCAGCCACATGTCATGAGATGTGACAAGTGGTGGGACACTTGGAAACTTGTGTGACAAGTGTCTTGACACTTGTCTCTTCTCTATGGCCGTCCTTTTTGGGTTGAATACTGTCAAGAATAGAAACAACCAAATTTAGTAAGCACAGTCAGAGTACAGAACTTACTATTTTTAGAATGACATCCCTATTTTTTAGGACTAGCATTTTTAGGCTAATTCGAGGCTCCTAAAATTTAGGGATCTCCTAAAATTTAGGGACCCCCCCAATATGGGTGTCATATGAAAGACTTTTTTCGTGTACATCGCAAAAATGGTATCCGAATCTTCATGTGACTTTTTTATGCAAAGAAATGTGCATTTCAAGCTTTCAGCCCACACATGCACATTATACAAGCATTTCATGATCATGCCATCTTGTTGATTGTAACTGTTTGTTCTGGTGGATCTAGCCCACACTTCAAGGCATCAATCCTTTCTGTGTGCGAGTCTAACCCTGATATGTGTGAGTTCTAGTCACAGGCGCCCAATCGGGTCATATAGGTGGAAGTGTGAACTATCTTTTCTCTAACCCACCGCGGGGGTCCACCATAACCTGTAACCACTCATCAGTGGCCAGCTCCAATGCACTTTTCTTTATATCTAATTAGTGCAAAGGAAATAAATTTAATAAATCATTATATAGACAAATTAATGAAAAAGGATACAAATTCTATTTCTATAGAGTTGTGACAGATCGCATTGCATATAGAGCATATATGGCATCTCAGGAGATGGCTTGAGCGGGGGATACCACATCATGGTATGCACAGACTAGAGCTTGGTTTGACAGACATGGGCTGGACATTGATAGACTCCCACCTCTTCTATATGATACTCGGGCTCCCACTTACACCCTCTCTCTCTCTGAGAGGAACAAAGTCATCAGACAGGAGATATGGCATATTTATATACAGAGGACATGGGTCAGCCCTGCACAGCCACTGCCATCAAAGATGGCACATTATTATACACAGTTCTTGAGCATATCAGAGCAGGGATTCATAGAGATTCCGAGATATATGCAGATCTATATGCCACATCGATTGAGAGTTCTTATTGGACAGCTCAGGGTATCATCACATCAGCTTATGATTGAGAGTGGCAGAGCCAGTGGCATCCCATGGGAGGAGAGGATATGCCCCCTTTGCAGATTAGAGGTGGAGAGTGAGGAGCATTTTGTTCTCAAATGCCTAGCATACTCAGAGTTGAGATCTAGATACACATTGAGCAGCTCACTTCAGGGATGTATGACTGATATGGATCAGAGATCATTTGGCCGTTTTCTGGGAGAGGCACGGCACATCAGAGAGCAGAGCACACAGCGGGTCCTAGTCAGAGAGGGGCCCACCCAGACGACTATTACACAGTTCTTTCAGACAGACAGAGTGAGAGCTACTGTACCAGCCTCCAGCCAGACCTCCGGGCTCACACTACAGCAGGCTGAGGACCAGCGTACCCGACGCCGCACGAGGATCCGAGGGTTTCGGACCCCACAGCCACACCGACAGGAGATCCGGAGGATTCTTGATCTACATTGACAGCAGACTGAGATCCGACGACACTCGACACATTGGATCTCAGATCTCCAGTTTGCTCTTTCTCCACCGCCGATGTACCACATCCTGCATCCAGGAGGGATCGCCTGCTATTAGCGACTTCGACAACTGCTACTACATCCCAGGATAGTATATCTCCCTGCATCTGTTACATATACACATCGCACCACTTTATCACAGCCGACAGTTGTTCCCCTATCACAATCGACATTTGTTCCCCCTTTGTAGCCATTATCTGGAGTACAGAGCTACATACGCACATACACATACATGACACTTATCACACTCACAGCACCGTATTTTCAGTTTCCAGTTTTTAGCTTTTCATTCAGCACTTTTATTTTGGATAGCTGGACCTCATCAGTTGTATCACAGTTTGTCTCATAGGCCAATTTTGGTCTTTAGAAGACGTTAATATAACTTTCTTTCTTTCTTCTTTCTTTCTTTCTCTCTCTCTCTCTCGTCTTCCACAATGTTATGTAGACGGTAGCTCCTTTATCTTATATCCTTTACTAGGTAAACCTCAAAGGTGGATGAAAGCACAATTTGAGGCAATGCTAGAAAACATGACATTATGTAGGCAGTCTGCCATATACAAGAGTTAATTTTCACAAGTTTGTTCCATTATTCTTTATTTTTCCCTTCTTTCCTTCCATTGGGTGGCTTCTTTATCGCACCGGCTATGTTATAGTGGATAAGAGTGGATTGCATTGCCACGAACTTTGGGTAACAATGAGATAAATTGTTTTCCCTTTTTGATAAAACGAAAGTGTATTGCATTTGCTTTGAATAATGGGGACCACAAAACACAATTGTGTAAGAGGCAAGTGTATGTTTGCACAAGAATCTAGCCTTGGCCTACATCTTAATATGTCTTTACATTCCTCATAATAGGTTAACACATTCAAAAGGAGTCAAAAGCCTAGGAAATGATTCCTTTGGACACTATGATTGTTATTTTGTCATTAGAATTGAATGTGAAATAGTTGGATCACCTTTGATGGAATGATGCATGAGGTGTGCCCTCAATCCAACATTATGTGGTAGAGTTAAAAAAAAAGGTTTAAAATTAAACTTATATGTGCATTGTGAGACCCCTTTGTAGAAAGTGCATGTCCTCCATCTCAACACCTTTTGTGCACATGGTACATAAAAAGGGAAAGTTGTGTATTTATGCTAACTACATATGAATTTGAGAGCCTGATGAGAATTGTTTGTTGAAGACACTTACTATGTATAACATATCATCTATAGATTATATGTTGGACTAGCAATGTACACTTGGTTGTAAGATTTTATTTTAACTTTCCTTACTTTTATCCTTTGTCTTCTATGGCTATACTTCACTTTCTATTTGTCCCAATCTTTTTTTTTGAAACTATGTGCCACCAAGTAGGATAACCACTTAGCTTTAAATGCATTTGATTTCTATTTCAAGGAAGGTGCTTTTAACACTTTCTCTTTATTGCGTGGAGAAGGATCAATAAATTTCGACCTTCGATTGTTATATTGGAATGAGTTACACTCTAAATTCTTGAATAGCTTGTTTATTAACAGATTTTTTAGCATACCATAAGCGAAGTGAAACAATTGTGCAATAACTTGCTTCATTTAGGAATGAATCATTGCTTTCAAGTGCAAACCCAAAGGTTTTACGGCTTCTAAGAGCACTTAGAGGTTTCGTTCCCTCCCTTGCTCTATCCCTCCCTCCCTATGTCTCTCCCTTCTTCTTTACCTCTTTCCCTTTGTTTCTTTGTTCCCCCCTCATCTCACACACACACACACACACACACACACACACACACACACACACACACACACACACACACACACACACACACACACACACACACACAAAAGTATGACATCATAGCATGGGAAGTGCATCATTTGCTATGATGGAAGCATGCCTACTGTTAGTTGATCACTTTTCTTGCTAGTTACATATGTGTGTGTGACATCATAGCATGGGAAGTGCATCATTTGCTATGATGGAAGCATGCCTACGGTTAGTTGATCACTTTTCTTGCTAGTTACATGTGTGTGTGTGTGTGTGTGTGTGTGTGTGTGTGTGTGTGTGTGTGTGTGTGTGTGTGTGTGTGTGTGTGTGTGTGTGTGTGTGTGTGAAATTGAGGCATCCATGATCACATTTAGTAATGGATGGATGTGTATAAGTATATACTCATACATACATATGAAAAAGTAGAGTACATTTGATTATACATACATAGAAACTCCACCCACAGGTGCACACACATGGTTGTTTCTTTGGTCAAAACAATTGCTAATGATGCACATTAGTGGATAAAATTTTGAAGTGCCTTAACATGTGTAGTACTATTTAAGAGGTACAAGAATGTGGACAAATACAACTCGTGAATGGAATCTTTGTTTGGTTGATCAAAATAATCAATTAATGATGAAGCACCTTGGTGGAGCCAATTTTGAAGTGCCTTAACATATGTGGTCCTATTTAAAAGGTATAAGAATATTAGAGTACTTCGACTATGCATACACACAAACTCCACTACATGCGCACACATGTAACTCAAGGAGTAAATCTTTGTTTACTTTGTCAAAATAATCATAACGAAGTCACTTAGTGGAGCAAAAATTGAATTGGGACTATTTAACTTGTATTTGAAAAAAATAGTATTTGTTAGCAAAATTTCATATTCATACTATGTTATGCAATGCCATTATGACATTTTTATTTGAAGATGGGACATCAATCAAACCTCAAAGGGCTAACAAGTAGTAGCTTGGTAGGGGTACGCATGTGGTTCAAATCCGCTCAATTGTGCAACTTTGTACTTTATTTGGAAACTCTACCTTAGCCGTTTTAAGGTATTCTTTGTTATTCTCAAATAAAAATTTTGAGTTTTGTTTTATATGTTTATTTCATCTCTAGGTTTCATGGAGACAAGCTTTTGTGACTGCATCACTTTATTTTAATGAATAGGCGACATGCAAGTAAAATCGACTATTGTGATGGTAAAGTCAACTGGCGTGTGGAAGGGTACGCTTTGCTTCGACTCCACAATCCATGTGATTCCTGTAGATCAATGGATTACCCTCATTTTTAAAGGGTACTCCATGTGCTAAATTAAGTTTGCCCAATGTGGAGCAAAGATCCATCGTTCAGCATTATCTTCATCATATCTCTCTCCTCCTATAGTGCGTGCAAATCATTGACCTATGGATGCCCTCTCTCTAAGTGTTTTGGAAACTATTTCTAAGGTTTCTATAAAAAGCCACAAGAACAAGTTTTTGGTTTTTGGAGAGAATAATTCATTTGAAAACACACTCCTCACGGTTTTGTACTTAAAAACCCAGGATGCTTCACCCCATAGCAAGCACTATCTCCCTTGGCTATTACTGGTTATTAGAGGCATGATATTCCAATTAAAAAAGCGAATGTGAGGATGAGGCACAATGGGTAGATGGGGCCAACATGATTTTTGAAAGTAAAAGATGCGTTTGGAAACCAGCTCATGTGACTCTAAACTGAATTCGGAAACCAAAAAAAAAGCAGAAAACTAGTTTGTGGGGAAACACCCTCATGGGAACGTAAGGTATGACCTTCTCAAAGTGAGGGATGTCTAGAGAGTGACAAGAGAGATTCCGCCCCCATGAGATATATAGTGGTCCGCAAGAGCGACGTGATACGTCCCCAAACGTTAGTTAATTAATCACACGAGCGCCATAATCAACCAAATTGGGAAAATCCCTTATGACTACAAGAGAAATCAGAGATGGGTAGCTCGTGCTCGTGTCTGCAGTCGTCGCCTGTGCTAGACGACCATCCCTACAAGCCTCCCACCAAGAAACGCAGCAGCAACGATCCACACGATATTGAAGCTCGGGCCATGGCTGGCTTGGCCGCACAAAAGAGGTACCACAGGCTCGGACACACTTTGAGACTTTCTGTGCTGTGTGTGTGTGTGGGTGTTAAGTAATAAACTCAGGGTCTAATTCCTTAAGCATCCCTTTGAATCCCACTGTCCACACATGTCCGATGGCTTCCCAAAGTCCTGTGCTAAAAAAAGGAAAAGGGGATTGTTTACTGTAATGGTCTGCAGGGTAAGGATCAGGGGGAAATAGAAAAAGACCAAGCGAGGAATAGATATATGATCATTGAGCTGGTCGTGCTTTAATGGTTGTGTTTCTGATAATCCTGCATGTAGATGAAATTGATCGTTTAGCTGGTTATGCCTAATCGTTGTGTTAGTGCGTTTTTGTTCTGATTATGTTTTATAAACATGCCCGCTTACCAAATGTCTGCCTTTCCAAAGGGCTGAGCTTTACGAAAAGTCGGCAGCTGGAAGAGCTGCACGTGCCCAAATAGCTAAACAAAAAAAATATTCTCAAGCATCGTCTAAAGGTGAATCTGTTCTCAAGGTAAGCATTCACAAATTACACATTATCTTCATTTCTCCATCTAATCTGGTTGAATTTCTAGCGGCGGCTTTGGAAATTGTTGTGATGCAATGTCCTGCATTTAGTCAAATAGAAATAAAGGAGTACACTTTGCTGCACCCTGTGCTATTCTGTCTTTATATTAGTATATGCATTCAAGACATTCATAATACATGCACTAGCTTACAATCGATAGAAATGCATTATAAGCATGGATCATACCAAGTGCACCAAGAACATGGAGTGCCTGCCAGTTGCTTCCTGGCCCTACATAATGGAGTGCTGGGCGTGAGGCTTGGACCATTGACAAAAGATGTATAGCTTCAAACCACAAATGGGTTTCGGAGATTCCCAACTTATATGCTCACTTGGTGAGCAGGCAATGAAACTTTTGAGTGAGTTTGCACAGTCTCCTACCTCTTTGCAAGCCTTGCCCTCCATTTTCTCATCCCCTTACCTTTGGCAGTGCTCTTGTGGTAGTAGTTACTGCTTGTGACTTAGTACACTAGAAGCTTAGGGGGACACATATAGAAGAGCAGGTAGCAATTGTCAAGAAGCTTCCCATCACAAACTTCAAGGGAATATGCAGCATAAATCTTGCCCATTGTGGTAGGTGGGTTGCAAAAAGTGAGTGATTTGTCATTAGAAAATAGATTTTGAACAGCAACGGGGATAGTGAGACACAAAGGTCGAATTGTGTATGAAAAAAGGTCGAACTTGTGTATGAAATCCATTTAGAAAACAGATGATGGTTGATGGCATTAGAAAATAGATCTGGACAGCTATGGGGATAGTGGAGCAGCTGTGTTTTGGAGGCTGATGACAGCATCAAAGGAGCAGCAGTAGACGATGCTTGGAGCAATCGCAATGGCAGCAGGGACTGTGCTTTTGCACCAGACAGCTCCAGTCAGCCAGGGATGATAGCAGCAGCATGGGTGGTTGGAGAAGCTGTTGCTGATCTGAGATGGCGCTTATGCATAGTTTGAGGTAGTCATGAGCAGTAGAGTGATGCATGGCAGCAGGGAGAAGATAATTATTAATGATGATGGCAAGAAGTGTGATAATGAAGGGACGAAATGTCACTGTCCCTTTTGGCCCCTTTCTATAGAGTTTGGAGGGCCATTTTTCTTCTCAAAGCTCAAGAAGCACATTTATTTTTATTCTGCTTTTGGGATGTTCCAGAGAAGAATAAATTGGGCTATAAATTGGCAATTAACAAGCCATAATTATGGTCTAAATTTTCATTGTTTAACTTATATGTTGTATGCCATCTCTTGGTTGTGAGGCCCTATCATTGAGTTAGTAGAGAATGTTATGGAGCTTCGACACTCCATTTGTGGTCAGCTGTGTCATTTAAATTTTAATCCTTTGTTGTTTGTGGTGAGTGTTGCCGGACACTTTTAGTCCACTCATATATTTTAGTCTACACTTAAAGAGTTTTTTTTATATATAGGACCCTTGTCGTGTTAAGAAGAGTGCTAGGGTTTGCACTGAGGACACACAGAGTGTACGACCACGATAGAAACACAAAGACACAGACACAGACACAGAGGGCAAAACTCAAACCGTAAACGCAAAACTCAAAACTCAAACACAAAAACTCAAACACAAACAGAAGAAGGGAGAGAGAGAACACAACTCTGAAGTGAATGAATGCTGTAAATGAATGTAAGAGTGTATAGTGTGCTCAAGGGCAGAGCAATGTCGGAGTGTGACGTCCACCGAAGACGGATCCCAAGTCTGTGACCACCAGTCGGAGTGTAGGAGTGCTGAATAGTGAATGGCAGTAGGCTGGTCACCAAAACGCAGCAGTCTAGAGGTTGGAAACTGGTAAACGCAGCAGTGTACCACCGATCGGAGGCTGGAAACTGTGCACAGTCTGCTGTAAATAGCAGGCTGAAACAATGTCTGAGAGTGTCAGGGCCTGCAACGGTGAAAACATAGGCTGGCTGGCCCTGGAGATGATGGATAGCAAGCTGAACAGCAGTCTGGGATAGTTTGGAGTAGTCGCCAGTAGCTGAGAGCTGTCGCCTACAGCAATGGACAGGCTGAAGATGATGTGGCTGTAGTCGATGATGGTTGGACAGCAGATGGAGGCGGGCTGCAGGTTGGAAACTGGGCGCCAACAGCAGCAGAGGGTGTGTGGACTAGTGTAACCTACAAAACAAGGATAATGGCTGAATGGGGGCAGCCTGTCTATTTATAGATGTGGAAGGGCACCCCAAAAATTAGGGTTTCCACGAAACTTTCTCGAACCGCTCCCCGCTTTAAGGTTTCCACTGAACTCTCTCGAACCGCTCCCCATTTTAGGGTTTTACTCTAAAAGAGCATTTTTAGTGTGTTTTGGGACTGCTTAAGAGGCTCATCAGCAAGTAATGCATATTTTAGCTCAACACCCCCTCTCAGGCCCAAAATTGAGCCGAAAGGTTAGGCCAGCCATTGTGATGTTGATATACCCCAAGGCGTCCCACCCCAAAGCAGCCAAGGTATTGGACAAAGGGTGCACGTCGGCTACCCAGTGGCCTACCAAGACTATAGAGACGATGGTTATCTTACCAAGGTAGTCACCCCAGAGAGGACAAGGCATCGGACACAAAGGGTGCACGTCGGCTGCCCAGTGGCCGACCAAGCCCTACAAAGGTGGATGGAACGACATTGAACTTTTGTGTGTTGTTTTTTTTTGAATAAGTTTGGTAAAGTTTATGGGATGCGGCCGATTGAGGAATAGTGACCCAGAAGACGGAAGTAGGGAGGGTACACCCAATACATCACAAAACAGTACAAGCTAACCTATCCACTTAGGGTGTCGATGACGAGGAAAAGTACGTGATGAGGTATCCATGTGATGAAGAAGGATGCTGGTGTGGTAACAATTGCCGCCGGTGGAAACAGCTTAGGATCCGCTCAAGTGGTGCTTTGCATAATGAGATGCAAAGTATGCTACATGTTGAAGAATGCTCATGCAGCAGGTGCCACTTGGACAGTGTTCCTCATGGGAAAATTGTTCACTTGTCCAAGCGCCCTAATACAAAGATAATGAAATCATGCAATGCAAAGGGTAAGGTACAATAGGGGGAAGAAGCCGATGTCGAAGACAAAGTGCTGAAGCCTGTAGAATACCAAGAAGGGTAGGAACCCCTTCTCAACCTGGATGTAGATGCCGAAGAAGGAAGAGAAGCCTGATGTCGGTCTTCATATGGTGCCGAGAACCATAAAGAATGAAAGAAGATGAAGTGGATGAAGCACCCCGCTAAAAGAGCAAGGTAGAAGTCACTGCCATGATAGCATCGAGAGAGATGTTGCATGATCTGCCTTGGAAGGGGAAATCGCCATGCTGGAAGAAGAGCAAGCACTCCTAGGATGATGAAACCACGAAAGGAACGGTGCGCATCCCCACGTCTCTAGCCCAGGTAGGACCAAAGCAATCGTCAAGTTAGCCCTACACTGAAAGACAAAACCCTGCAAAAGAGATGAGAATCTGCAAACACAGAGGTTAGTGGTGAGATGCTCCAAAGCAAAACATAACAGAAAGAAAATCTAACTCAAAAGAAATGCAATGAATGTGTATGTGTGAGTAAATGCAGCGGAAGACAAAAAAATGGAAAAACTAAGGATAATGAATCCTACAGGCCCGACTCTAAGAGTGCGAAAAATGAATGCTAGACTGACCTAGGGTATCGGAAAGGACCTAGAGACATGCTAGTCTAAGAAGGTGGTCATCATCGCGTACGTACAATAGTAGGGCTTTGCCAAGGGAACGCCTGATAAGGTGGGAGGAAGATGAGATAGATGCATGAAGTGCAACGGGATCGGAACCTGTAGACCAATCAGCCAGTTCCTTAGGGTTAGTGAAAGAGATGGGCTGCTGAGGCTGTACTCGAGCCACATGTCCAGCAGCAACGGCGGGTGTTGAAGGAGCAGATGAAGCAGGAGCGGAAGGCATAGCCCCACTAGATTGTGCAGTCGCAGCGGTTTGCGGAGGTTTTTTAGGTGGAAGACCTTGGGCCTTGGAGCGACACTCCTCATCTACATGGCCTGCTCTTTGGCAATGTGTGCAAAACCGGTTTTTTTTAGGGAGTTGTTGCCAGATAGGTCTAGATTCTTTAGTTCCATTTGAGGAAGAGGAGTCACCCTTTGATTGGCTTGCCTTCGCATCTAGCGAGTTCTTGCCACTAGTGGTTGTCCCTCCCGAAGAAGAGGCAACCAACTCCCTCTGCTCTGAATAAGACTGTGATGAGGATTTTTTGTGGACTTGATTATACAGCCTCGCGTAATGCAAGAATTAGCACTCAAACTCGTAGAAGGTTGGCAATCGAGGTTGGGAGGTGATGTGTTGAATGAAATTGAAGTATTTTGCGGGCAACTTATTCAAGAAGAATGTAACCTGATCGTCATCTGACTTTGGAGAGCCAGTAGTGGCGAACTCGGCAAGTAACCACCTATAGTCAGCCAGCTTGACTTTCAGATCATCCCCTTCCTTAAGAGAGAACTCTTGAAGCTCAAAGTCGAGATTGATGCACCGAGTACGATCACGAGCCGCATAGCGGTCGAGAAGGTGACTCCAACGCTCTAACGCGAGCGGGAAGTGCTGCAATTGAGAGTGAAACTCAGGAAGCAATCCCTGCATCAGCTCAACATTGGTTGGGGCATTGTGGGCTCTCCATTGACGGATGTAATCAGGGTGAGCTAGTCAAGGGTCCGGCATAGGCTCTAGACCAATGACGAGGTCCTAAAGACCCTGAGACTCAAGCACTTGTTACATGAAATTAGACCAAGTGGTGAAATTTGACCCGTTAAAACGTGTCTTATCCGTGAAGGCATTCTTGGCCGTTGCAATAGGAGTGGTAGTGCTCGGAGATGGATAGTGTGAAAAAGTGTAGTGTGGGTAGGATGGGGGAGTGGAGTACACTTGGGAATGGGCCCTAGAGTGCCCACCAGGAAGGAGGTGGGATGGGAACACGGTGAGCAAAAGACGAGAATCCCTGCATAGGTGTAACCCAAGGAGAGTGTGAAGACGCACCATAAGCTGAGCATGGAAATCCCTGCGTACGAGTGGTTATGGGAGATGTGAAGCTGGGGATAGTAAGGGGGACGCCCATCACAGTCGTCCCAGGAGTTGGGAGTGTGCTCATGCGCTGAAAGGTGAGAGGTATTGTGTTAAAGGGTGGCATCCCCCCTAACGAAGTACCATGGTGCAAAGAGGTAGAGAATGGGGTGGAGAAGGAAAAGGTGCTAGGAGCGGAGATGGTAGATCCAACCCCTAGGGTGTGTGATGCAGATGTGGAGTATAATCCAAGATTTTGGAAAGATAATGAGAGATGAGCAAGGTGTGATATAGAAGAGGGTGGGATGGGAGGAAGTGAGAAGTGTGTGTAATATGCTCAAACGAAACAGAAGTTGTAGATGTACTTGAATTTCGTCTGCTTCGTGAGCCCCCTCTATTGAAGTTCACATACGCAAAGTCATCCGAATCCTGTACCTCAAAAGAAGAAACAGGTGAGGGTTTTGATTGATGCAACACAAAAGAATTGTACAAACCTGACATTGGACCTGGCGGAGATGATGAAGATGGATCGCCAGACATTTCTAATGCCGTATGTCCTCCATGATCGGAGAGGTGGCCAGCCTCACCAACCGGTCCGAATGTGGTAGCAAAACTGGTAGGAGGGGTGTAAACATTACCATACTTGTTGTGATAGTACTCCTCAAAGTCCTCCTCTATCATGTTAGTGAAATCTGGTGAATGTGGAGTGTCGTCCTCCTCACCGAGTCCATAATGTCGTCTCAGGGCCTCCAATGATGGAGAAGCCTGATAAGACATCATAGGAACTGGAGAAGAAGGTGTCTGGGACATTGTGATTCGGTTACGAGTCGTATTGTGTGCCTTGCACAAAGACTAGCTCTCAACAATATCCGCAGGATACTCTTTACAAGAGCACCGGCTCTGATACCATGTTAAGAAGAGTGCTAGGGTTTGCACTAAGGACACGCAGAGTGTAAGACCACGACAGAAACACAAAGACAGAGACACAAACACAGACACAAAGGGCAATACTCAAACCCTAAACGCAAAACTCAATACTCAACCTAAACGCAAAACTCAAAACTCAAACACAAAAACAGAGAGAGAACACAACTCTGAAGTGAATGAATGCTGTAAATGAATGTAAGAGTGTACAGTTTGCTCAAGGGCAGAGCAATGTCGGAGTGTGATGTCCACCGAAGCCGGATCCCAAGTCTGTGACCACCAATTGGAGTGTAGGAGTGCTGAATAGTGAATGGCAGCAGGCTAGTCACCAAAACACAGCAGTCTGGAGGCTGGAAATTGGTAAATGTAGCAGTGTACCACCGGTCGGAGGCTAGAAACTGTGCACAATCTGCTGTAAACAGCAGGCTGAAACAGTGTCTGAGAGTGTCAGGGCCTGCAATGGTGAAAACGCAGGCTGTTTGACCTTGGAGATGATGGACAGCAGGCTGAACAGCAGTCTGGGACAGTTTGGAGCAGTCGCCAGCAGCTGAGAGCTGTCGCCTACAGCAATGGACAGGCTGAAGATGACGTGGCTGCAGTCGATGATGGCTGGACAGCAGATGGAGGCGGGCTGCAGGTTGGAAACTGAGCGCCAACAGCAGCAGAGGGTGTGTGGGCTAGTGTAACCTGCAAAACAAGGATAATGGCTGAATGGGGGCAGCCTGTTTATTTATAGATGTGGAAGGGCGCCCCAAAAATTAGGGTTTCCACTAAACTTTCTCGAACTACTCCCCGTTTTAGGGTTTCCACTGAACTCTCTCGAACCACTCCCCGTTTTAGGGTTTTACTCTAAAAGAGAATTTTTAGTGTGTTTTGGGGTTGTTTAAGAGGCTAATCAGCAAGTAATGCATATTTTAGCTCAACATGTCCTCTCCCTTTTAGGGAAAGGAGTCGAAGAAGAAGGGGTACCAATAGGTAACTCTAGAGGAATGGGTGGAGTTGATGGTTGGGGAGGTGGAGTTAGTTGATGATGAAAAACGACTTGCACAAGAAGCACCCTCAATGGGATCACCAAAGGCCGCAACCTCATCAAAGTTCACATCCCTGTTCACATCGATCTTTCATGTCTTCGGATCCTAGAGTTTATAGCCCTTTGTAGTCATGTTATAAGACATGAAGATAAGCTTCATTGACTTTGGGTGAAGTTTGCTATGTCATTTCTTCTTGTCCACATGGATGTAAGCATCACGCCCAAAGATGCAAAAGTGCAACATAGAAGGCTTTTGCCCAAAGAAAGCCTCACAAGGAGTCTTATCCTACAATGCTAAAGCCGGAGACTTGTTGCGGATATGCACTGTTGTATCAACTACTTCACCCTAGAGAAAGCAAGATAATCTCCAATGCCCCAACATCAATTGGACCATCTCAAGCATGGTTTGATTGGTGTGCTCTACCACACCTTTCTCAAATGGTGTGTTTGGATGGGAATACTCCACCCGAATAATGTGATTCGTGCAAAATTTAGATAAAAACGTTTGAACAAAACTTGCCGCCGTGGTTAGCTCGTATATCTTAAACTTTGAAAGATGTTTGTGTTTCTGCAAACATCTTCCACTCGTAGAAGTTGGAGTATAGCTCACTCTTGTACTCCAAGAAGCATGGCCACGCATATTTGTTGAAATCATCAATAATCAACATCAAATACTTGACCTTCTCGAGGGAGGCAATGCCCATAGGTCTGCTTAAATTGGTATGCACCAACTCTAGTAGTGTACTAGCCCTCTGAGAAGCAACTTGTGGATGAGATTGCCCATGTTGCTTGCCCTGTAAACAACTAGGGTACAAAGTATGAATAGGAGCAAAATTTGGAAGGCCCTCCACTAACTTCTTTGGAGAAGCCTTGTGTATGAAGTTGAAGTTTAGGTGCCCATGAAAGGCATCCCAAAGTAGCCCAACAAGCTTGTGAGAAGTCTGCATAGCAAGGGTGGTGAGCTGATAAAGCCCACCCTCTTGAGTACCTGCCCAAAGAATGGAACTTATAGAAGAATCTTCAACATTCAACATCCTAGGTAAAGACCATGTGAGTATCTAGCTATGTCAAATCACGAATAGAAAGAAGGTTAGAGTCCAAATCTGGTACATAAAGGACTTTGGCTTGATGATCGGGCAAAAGGGGAATAGACCCCACTCCACGAATTGGCATAGAAGAGTTGTCATAAATGGTGATTGAACCCACTTTAGAATCAAGATACTAAAGCCAATCGTGCGAATAGGTCATATGGGAAGTGGCCCCATGTCAACAAGCCACGGCTTCTTCTCAGTGGAGGAAGCAAGGGTTGTATCCTCAACCTGGAATAGATGCACAAAGACAGACTCGGTCTAACTTGTGAACCCTTCGAACCATACTTTGGCTTCAAATGGGCGTAGTACTGCCAACACTTCTCCACAGGGTGAGTGTCCTTCCCATAGTGTGGGCACTTGGGCCTAGACTTTTTCTCATTGTTCTTCTCATTCGTTCTTTGGCTTCAAAGGGGGACTTCTGCTTCTACTCCTTCCGATTCAGAGAGGGACCCTATGTGTCATAAAGTTCTTCACACACCACTACCTTTCACTTTCGAGGAGTGGCTCTCCTTTGAGCACTCATTTTCTCTACTCATACCTAGGATCTAGAGGATCTACCTAGATTGGGGCCCTTGGGTCTTTAGCTTCTTATTCCTTCTAGCATGGAGTCACGGAGCTAGTGGTTTCTCTCTCGAGGTTGAGTTTCGGGTTCTATAGCTCATCCGGTCTCCTGACTATCTTCAAAGGTCTCCTTTCAAGTGGTATTCTCAGATTACAGGGTGGATCTTCTTCCTCCCTTGGTTAGCATGGAGTCAACTCCCGAGATGGAGTATGGGCATATCCTTATGGTTCTCAGCACCACACAAAGTCCAACATTCCTCTATGCATTGCCACGAGGGACACTGTCTAAGTGGCACATGCTGCATGAGCGTTCTTCAGCATATAGCATTGCATCTCCACCTCACTCTTCTCTTGTTCCCCTTTTTGGGCCTGAGAGGGGGTGTTGAGAAACCCTTCACCCGTAGTTTTGCGTTTTGCGTTTAGGGTTTCACAGTGGACAGCAGCCTCAAAAAGGAGCTGGGCGCCCACAGTGGGGCACCACCCTAGACAACTGGCACTCTCTCTGGGCGCCACCCTGGTCAGCCTCTTGCCTATTCATAGGTTGCCTCTGTTACTCATTCATTGCGCTTGATTCATTCAGCCCGTCACCTCTTCTCTCCAGTCTCTCCACTACCCTCACACCCGTTCAGGAGGACATTGCGGTTCGTGGTTCATGGCTGTCTTCATCATCTTCCTTGTGCTACGATACCCTTGTTCCCTTGTATCACATTCACTCCATGATTTGGATCTTCATCATTTCATTCATTAGAGTTTCTTCTCTCTTTTCTTCTCTTCTCCATGTTTGTTGAGTTCACTCTGTGTTTCTCCTCGCAAACCCTACTGTCTCGCTGGTACGTCATCTTTTGACACTTAGGTTGCTGCATATAGATATCCTCATGCAAGTCCCCATGCAAAAAAGCTGTTTTCACATCC